>NC_134360.1:133724903-134061403 GCF_048569485.1 Anomaloglossus baeobatrachus | reverse complement strand
CGCACGGCGTCATAGGGGCTATATAAGCCAATGGCCATTATGGTAAGTCGGTCTCTCCCTCTCTCTTTTTTACTCACCGATCACAGGCGCTGCGCTGCACGGCGTTCACACTGCGGCGGGTTCTCCAACTTTTGAAAATGCCGACCGCACATTAATCCATCTCGCATTCCCAACTTCCCCTACCCACCGGCGCCTATGATTGGTTGCAGTCAGACACGCCCCCATGCTGAGTGATAGCTGTCTTACTGCAACCAATCACAGCCGCCGGTGAGCGGGTGCATATCGTGTAGTAAAATAAATAATGTAAAACAACTACATGCGGTCCCCCCCCAAATGATACCCAGACGAGGTAAGCACACTGCAGCGGGCCGGTATTCTCAGGCTGGGGAGGTCGAGGGCCATAGTTATGGCCCCCCCTCTCGCAGCCGAGAATATCAACCCACTGCTGCCCTGAGAATGTTGCATCCATTAGATCTGACAGTCCCGGCGTGTCACCGGTCCTTCTTGATTGCCGTGATGCGGTGGCCATCAGAGTAATAACTAAGGAGTTAATGGCAGTGCATAGCTGCCACTAAGTCCAAGATTAGTAATGGCAGCGTCTATGACACGCCATCACTAATCTGGAAGTAAAGTAAATAAAACACAACACCGAAAAATTCTTTATTTGAAATAAAACACCAAAAATCCCCCTCTGTCACCACTTTATTAACCACCCAAATATCCAGGTCCGGCGTAATCCACACTCGGCGATGTCTGTGAGCGAGTGCTTAATGCAGCCTCATTCCATGAACTGCCCCGATTTTAGAGGTGTGTCCTGTGGCTCACAGCTGATGTCCGGCTCCTCCCCTCAGTGCATAATTAAATTAAATTATAGTTCTAAATAAATAATAATTATAATTATCAATAAATAAAATTCTTTACTGGGACGTCCGGGACTCGAACTCGCAAGCGAATTGTCCATAGGCCGCAGCCCTATCCATTGAGCCACTGCCTGCAATGAAAAACATAGGAAGATTTGGTAATCTTGACATCTGTATTACAGTAGAGAAACCAGAAGCAGATTATTCAGCTACAAAGATGATAGATAAATAGATAGATAGATAGAGGGATGGATAGATAGATAGATAGATAGCTAGAGGGATGGATAGATAGATGGATAGATGGATGGATAGATAGAGGGATAGATGGATGGATGGATAGATAGATAGATAGATATATAGATAGATAGATAGATAGATAATGGATAGATAGATAGATGGATAGATAGAGGGATGGATAGTTAGATAGATAGATAGAGGGATGAATATATAGATAGGTAGATAGATAGAGGGATAAATAGATAGATAGATGGATGGATAGATAGAGGGATAGATGGATAGATAGATAGATAGAGGGATGGATATATAGATAGATAGGTAGATAGATAGAGGGATAGAGGGATAGATAGATAGATAGATAGATAGATAGATAGATACATAGATAGATACATAGATAGATAGATGGAGGGATGGATAGTTAGAAAGATAGATAGATAGATAGAGGCATGGATAGAGGGATGGATATATAGATAGATAGGTAGATAGAGGGATGGATAGATAGAGGGATAGAGGGATAGATGGATAGATAGATAGTTAGATGGATAGATGGATAGATAGAGGGATAGATGGATGGATAGATAGAAAGATAGATAGATAAGGGATAAATAGAGGGATAGATAGATGGATAGATAGAGGGATGGATAGATAGATAGATAGAGGGATGGATAGATAGATAGGTAGATAGATAGATAGATAGATAGATGGATAGATGGATAGATAGAGGGATAGATAGATAGATGGATAGATAGAAAGATAGATAGATAAGGGATAAATAGAGGGATAGATAGATAGATGGATAGATAGAGGGATGGATAGATAGATAGATAGAGGGATAGATACATAGATGGATAGATAGATGGATAAATGGATGGATAGATAGAGGGATAGATGGATGGATAGATAGATAGATAAATAGATAGATGTAGACCATAGATGGCAGCTTTACCTTTGCTGGGGATCCAATTTGGAGGGCCTCCAGGCTCTTTTTTATAATTATTTATAAATAAATAATAATAAAAAAAAAAAAATGGGGTTCCCCCCAAATTGGTTCACCAGCCAAGGTAAAGCAGACAGCTGTGGTCTGGTATTGTCAGGGTGGGAAGGTCCATAGTTATTGACCCTTCCCAGCCTAAAAATAGCAGGCCGCAGCCGCCCCAGAAGTGGCGCATCCATTAGATGCGCCAATCCTGGCGCTTCGCCCCAGCTCATCCCGTGCCCTGGTGCGGTGGCAAACGGGGTAATAAATGGGGTTGATACCAGATATGTAATGTCACCTGACATCAAGCCCAGCAGTTGGTGATGTCATGGTGTCTATCAGATACCCGACATCACCAACTGTCGGTAATAAAAGTACAAAAAAATAGACGTAAAAAAAAAAATTATTTGAAAAAACATTCCCTCTTTCACCAATTTATTGTAATAAAAAAAAAAACTCCTGTAATCCATTTTGGAAGTCCCACGATGACTCTGAACCTTCTAGAATATGGGGGGCAAGCTCAGGGAATGTGTCCCCCATTTTCTAGGAGTGCAGACCCTTCATGTGAGGAGTGTGGGTGCAAAGAATCTGCACCTACCCTCCCCGGGTCACAGCAGCAGAGTGCGTGCAGCCAGCGCAGCTCCACAGCTCACACTGAACACAGGAAGCTGAGCTGAGTCTGACAGCGTTCATTGTAAAGGAGAAGGGATGCGGGGGATCAGCGCTGCAAAAACGTAAAAACAGTGGGGGAACACTGGAAGACACCGGGGGGGTATGGGGGGGACTTAGCTGGACCCGGGGAGTAGTTTTCTGTCGCATGTGTCATGACACATGCGACAGAAATCAGAGGAAGAGGGTGAATGCGGGCGGCGCGTTAGTGTGCATCCTGTCACCTTGGATGAATCGTGAGGGGGCAGGAATGCAGTGAGGCACCTTCTACAGGCTGTGCCCATACTGTTTCTGCCTTTTCCCATCCATTTCAGCCTTTTCCTCAGTCACCACAGGTCACCGACGGGTTCAACATGAAATTATTCTGGTTTCCCATAGACTTGCATTGGGCATCGGATATTCGCGAATACTCGAATAGCTGCGAGGTATTCATCGGATATGAATAATAGGGTATTCGATCGTGCCTAATTATAACAAAATTTTCTGAAGTTAACAACAGTCATCAATCAGTAGGAAGTGTACAGGCCTTTGCTTTGAATGACTTCAAGACATCACTAGTTTCTCACACTGCTCTGGTGTGATTTTAGGTCAACTCTTCTTCCAGTCTCTTCCACAGTTCTTTAACTGTTGTGGGTTTCTTGGCCATAACTTTGTCACCAAGGATTTTCCAGAGGTTTTCTATTGGGTTTAGATTAGTACTCCTGGCTGGCCATTTCATTGTTTTAATGTTTTATGTTTCAAGGAACTGCTTTATCCATTTTGCTGTGTGAGAGGGGGCATTGTCCTGCATGAAATTTGCTGGCTGATTGAGAGATGAACACAAGTAAGGAACCATGTGTTGTAAAAGAAGGTTCTGATCTACACTTGCATTCACTCTCCCATGTAGCTGTATGAGAGATCCCACTCCTGCTACAGAAAACATTCCCCAAACCATGACACACCCTCCACCACCTTTTACTGACTTCTTAATTCACTTTGGGTTCAGTCTTTCCGCAGTTTGCCAATGAACATAATGGTTTCCATAATGCCCAAATATGTTAAAATAGCTTTCATCACTAAATTGAACTGTGGACAATTTCTCTGTCCACACAACATGCTCCTCACTAAAGGTGAGTCTAGTCTTTTGATTCTTTCTGCTAATGAGAAGTTTTCAGTCTAAATTCTCTTAAACGTTGTGACACTGTATGACGAGACAGATCCTTACCCTGTTCAGTGCTGAAATGCCAAGAAATTCCAGCTGCAGTGTTGAAACCATTACTCATGGAGATTCTCCACATCATCCTGTCATCACTTGCATTTCTCTTTTGAGGGCAACCAACCTTCTTGGGGGACTTGAAAGAGTCTTGAACAGTCTTGGAACGACCAACTTGTCTTACTATGGCTGATAGGGTCACCCCTTTGGCCTTCATCTGGACAACCTGCTGCCACAGTGTTTCAGTCATTTTGGAATGGCACACTATTTTTGCAAAGTCAGTGCAAACTGGAAAATTAGGCTTTCAGTTACCTAGGGTTTGACAGATAATTAAGTAAATTAGCATCAGGTGTCAGATTAACGCCAATAACTTGCAGGTATCTGAAAGTGTTCTCTAATTGTGATCAGTGTTCTTTTATTTATATATATATACATATATATATATATATATATATATATATATATATATATATATATATATATATATATATATATATATATAATATATAAAGCTGAATGTATGTATGTATGTAAGTATGTATGTGTGTATGTCCGGGATTGGCATCTGCACCATCGCAGCTACAGCCACAAAATTTTGCACACCCACACGTCTGGACCCTGGGAGCGAGCGTCATAGACTATGTTGTGAGATGAAATTTTAACCCCGCGCGTTCCAATTTACCAATTATTATTATTATTTATTTATAGAGCACCATTGATTCCATGGTGCTGTACATGAGAAGGGGGTTACATACAGAATACATATACAAGTTTCAATAGACAGACTAGTACAGAGGGAAGAGGGCCCTGCCCTTGCGGGCTTACATTCTAAAGGATTTTGGGGAGGAGACAGTAGGTGGGGTGTAGGTTGGGTGGCAGCTTCGCACGATGGTGGGTCGGCAGCTCCGCACGGTGGTGTGGCGACAGCTCCCCACGGTGGTGGGGTGGCAGCTCAGCACGGTGTTGGGGCAGTGGGGTCATTGAAGGTTATAGGCATTTCTGAACAGATGAGTTTTCAGGTTTCGTTTGAAGTTTGCAAGTGTAGTAGATAGTCTGGCGTGTTGCGTGAGGAGCGAATGAGAAAGGAGGAGAGAAGGAGATCTTGGGAGGACTGGAGATTACGTTTTGGAGTGTAGCAAGAGATTACTTCAGAGATATATGGAGGAGACAGATTATGGATGGCTTTGTAGGTCAGTGTTAGTAGTTTGAATTGGATACAATGGAAGATTGTGAGCCAATGGAGGGATTTGCAGAGAGGAGAAGCGGGGTGGTGTTGAGGAGAGAGGTGGATCATTCGGGCAGCAGAATTAAGGATGGACTGGAGAGGGGCGAGCGTGTAAGCAGGGAGACCACAGAGGAGGATGTTGCAGTAGTCAAGGCGGGAGATTATGAGAGCATGCACTAGCATTTTTGTAGATTGAGAATTGAGGAAAGGACGGATTCTGGAAATATTTTTGAGTTGAAGACGGCAGGAGGTGGTGAGGGATTGGATGTGTGGTATGAAGGACAAGGCAGAGTCAAAGATCACTCCGAGGCACCGAACTTTGGGTGCTGGGGAGAGCGTGATGTTATTTATTGTAATAGGTAGATCAGGTAGAGAGTGTAGGTGAGACGGAGGAAAGATGATCAGTTCAGTTTTGGCCACATTGAGCTTTAGGAAGCGAGAGGAAAAGAAGGAAGATATAGCCGATAGGCACTCTGGGATTCTGGACAGCAGAGAAGTGACACCTGGACCAGAGAGGTAGATCTGAGCGTCATCGGCATATAGTTGGTACTGGAAGCTATGAGACTTTATGAGTTGTCCCAGGCCAAATGTATAGATGGAAAAGAGTAAGGGTCCCAGGACAGAGCCTTGAGGGATGCCAACAGAGAGATGGCGGGATGAAGAGGTTGTGTGGGAGTGGGAGACACTAAAAGTGCGGTTGGAGAGGTATGAAGAGGTCCAAGAGAGGGCGAGGTCTCTGACACCAAGGGAAGAGAGGATCTGTAGTAGTAGGGAGTGGTCGACAGTGTCAAAGGCTGAGGACAGGTCTAGCAGTAGGAGTATAGAGAAGTGGTTGTTAGCTTTGGCAGTAAGTAAGTCATTTGTAATTTTAGTCAGGGCAGTTTCAGTGGAATGATGTGGACGGAAGCTGGACTGTAGGTTGTCAAAGTGAGAGTTAGAGGAGAGGTGGGAGGAAAGTTCAGCATGGACGTGCTGTTCCAGGAGTTTTGAGGCAAACGGGAGTAGTGATATGGGGCGATAGCTGATAGTAGAGGTTGGGTCGAGGGAAGGTTTCTTTAAGATGGGTGTGACTGTTGCATGTTTAAATGCAGAAGGGAAAGTACCAGTTGTTAAAGATAGGTTGAAGAGATGAGTTAAGGCTGGAATAAGGATAGTGGTGAGGTTGGGGAGGAGGTGGGATGGGGTCAAGTGCGCAGGTGGTGAGGTGCGCTTTTGAGAGAAGATGTGCAAGCTCTCCTTCAATGATGGCAGGGAGGAAGTTTATGGGGGAGGGGCAGTGGTCTGTGATATGAAGGGGTTGTGGTGGTTGAGCAGAAAAGACTTATCTGGTTTGGTCGATCTTTTCTTTGAAATGTGTAGCAAATGCTTCTGCAGAGATGAGGGAGGTTGGAGGAGGCAGTGGTGGGCGAAGTAGGGCGTTAAAAGTATTAAATAGCTGTTTGGGGTTGTGTGTTAAAGAGGATATGAGAGCTCTGAAGTAATCCTGTTTAGCAGAGGTAAGGGCCAAGCGAAATGTCAATTTTGCCCCTATCTACACAATGGGGAAAAAGTGAAACGAAAAGTGTATCCGCACCGTCGCATTTACAATCACGAAATTTTGCACAGACACCTCAGGGAATGTCGTAGACTATGTTTTAACCCTGCGCTTTACAGTTACTCTCCAAAAAACATGCCTCCATTAAAGTAAATGGAGCCTGGAACTACAGGTTATTAGTAGGAGCTGTGATTGGTTGCTATAGGAACAAAAGACATTCTTAGTATAAGAAGCTTATATGTGAGGTAATAAGATGTCGGTGGGGAGACAGATAGAGAGAGAGAGGTAGACAGAGACAGACAGAGAGACAGACAGAGAGACAGGGAAAACGACAGAGAGATAGAGACAGACAGGGAAAGAGACAGACAGAGACAAATGGTGAAAGAGACAGACAGAGACAGACTGTGAAAGAGACAGACAGAGACTGACGGTGAAAGAGACAGATAGAGACTGTCGTGGAAAGAGACAGACCTGGAAAGAGACAGACCTGGAAAGAGACATACCTGGCAAGAGACAGACCTGGAAAGAGACAGATGGGGAAAGAGACAGATGGGGAAAGAGACAGACAGACATGCAGACAGGGACAGAGACCGGCAGACAGGGAAGGAGGAGACAGCCAGAGAGACAGACAAAGATAGATGGGCAAAGTACAAAGAAAGACTATAGCAAACAGGGAGTCGCAGCCTCCTTTAAATGTGTTAGAAACTGGCCACGTATACAGAGATTACGTCATCCACCCCTTTGTGACTCATAGACACGTTCAGCGGTGGATAAAGTTGCCATCATTGATAAACAAAAAAAGGGGAACAAAAGAACAAAAGAGGGGGAGGATTAAGACTGAGGACAGGAGGAAAAAAACGTGTTTGAAGTATTCAATGTAAAGGTGAAATGTATTAAATGAAAAATGTGAAGGATGGAATGAAAAGAAGTGAAAATAAAATAAAGATAAAATGAAATAAAAATGGTGCATGAACATATAAGTGGTGAATTTTTATTGTGTCATTATATAGGAAAAATATATATATTAAAAAATAAATAATAATTATTATATAGGAAAAATATATATATTAAAAAATAAATAATAATGAAGGGGTGGATGACGTAATCTCTGTATACGTGGCCAGTTTCTAACACATTTAAAGGAGGCTGCGACTCCCTGTTTGCTATAGTCTTTCTTTGTACTTGGTCCTGATGATGAGGACGGATATGTCCTCGAAACGCGTAGACCTGTGAAAAAATAAAGAAAGAAAGGATTTACTAACAAGCATCTGGATTATTTGTGGCCTGGCGTGGATTTTGAAACCTGCTTTCTGCTTTACCTCTTGGAATATTTCTACACTGCGGGACCGCTGCCTTCCACGTTTACTACGTGCCTTCATAGGGGTTGTGACTTGCACAACCCCTTCAGGTGAGTGTACTAACCCACACTTGCCCCCACGTGTCCTACCGGGTAAGACCCTATTTTGCGCCTTTTTTTCCACAGTTATCCTTATCAATGATAGATGGAGAAAGACACAGACCTTGATAGAGACAGACGGGGAAAGAGACAGAGAAATAGAGACAGACAAGGAAAGAGACAGACAGAGACAGGCAGACAGGGAAAGAAACAGACAGGAAAAGACACAGACAAAGAGACGGGGAGACAGACCTGGAAAGAGACAGACCTGGGAAAGAGACAGACCTAGAAAGAGACAGATGGGGAAAGAAACAGAGAGATGGAGACAGACAAAAAAAGAGACAGACAGAGACAGGCAGACGGGGAAAGAGACAGACGGAGAAAGAGACAGACGGAGAAAGAGACAGACGGGGAAAGAGACAGACGGGGAAAGAGACAGACCTGGAAAGAGACAGACCTGGAAAGAGACAGACGGAGCACATTCCTTGGCCAATTTAGTTAAATCTGTGTCGAATATCTGTGGTGTTGAAATATATGTTGTGAAATGCTTCTATTAGCTTAATTAATACATTCTATTTTGTTAACAACAGTTATTAATCCAGGCGAAGCCGGGTAGTACAGCTAGTATATATATATATATATATATATATATATATATATATATACAGTGCCTACAAGTAGTATTCAACCCCCTGCAGATTTAGCAGGTTTGATAAGATGCAAATAAGTTACAGCCTGCAAACTTCAAACAAGAGCGGGATTTATTAACAGATGCATAAATCTTACAAACCAACAAGTTATGTTGCTCAGTTAAATTTTAAAAACATTTTCAACATAAAAGTGTGGGTCAATTATTATTCAACCCCCTAGGTTTAATATTTTGTGGAATAACCCTTGTTTACAATTACAGCTAATAATCATCTTTTATAAGACCTGATCAGGCCGGCACGGGTCTCTGGAGTTATCTTGGCCCACTCCTCCATGCAGATCTTCTCCAAGTTATCTAGGTTCTTTGGGTATCTCATGTGGACTTTAATCTTGAGCTCCTTCCACAAGTTTTCAATTGGGTTAAGGTCAGGAGACTGATTAGGACACTGCAACACCTTGATTTTTTCCCTCTTGAACCAGGCCTTGGTTTTCTTGGCTGTGTGCTTTGGGTCATTGTCTTGTTGGAAGATGAAATGACGACCCATCTTAAAATCCTTGATGGAGGAGCAGAGGTTCTTGGCCAAAATCTCCAGGTAGGCCATGCTATCCATCTTCCCATGGATGCCGACCAGATGGCCAGGCCCCTTTGCTGAGAAACAGCCCCACAGCATGATGCTGCCACCACCATGCTTGACTGTAGGGATGGTATTCTTGGGGTCGTATGCAGTGCCATTCAGTCTCCAAACGTCACGTGTGTGGTTGGCACCAAAGATCTCGATCTTGGTCTCATCAGACCAGAGAACCTTGAACCAGTCTGTCTCAGAGTCCTCCAAGTGATCATGAGCAAACTGTAGATGAGCCTTGACATGACGCTTTGAAAGTAAAGGTACCTTACGGGCTCATCTGGAACGGAGACCATTGCGGTGGAGTACGTTACTTATGGTATTGACTGAAACCAATGTCCCCACTGCCATGAGATCTTCCCGGAGCTCCTTCCTTGTTGTCCTTGGGTTAGCCTTGACTCTTCGGACAAGCCTGGCCTCGGCACGGGTGGAAACTTTCAAAGGCTGTCCAGGCCGTGGAAGGCTAACAGTAGTTCCATAAGCCTTCCACTTCCGGATGATGCTCCCAACAATGGAGGCAGGTAGGCCCAACTCCTTGGAAAGGGTTTTGTACCCCTTTCCAGCCTTGTGACCCTCCACGATCTTGTCTCTGATGGCCTTGGAATGCTCCTTTGTCTTTCCCATGTTGACCAACTATGAGTGCTGTTCACAAGTTTGGGGAGGGTCTTAATTAGTCAGAAAAGGCTGGAAAAAGAGATAATTAATCCAAACATGTGAAGCTCATTGTTCTTTGTGCCTGAAATACTTCTTAATACTTTAGGGGAACCAAACAGAATTCTGGTGGATTGAGGGGTTGAATAATAAATGACCCTCTGAATAAACTTTTCACAATTTAAAAAAATAAAAAAGAAAAAAAGAAATAACATTCTTTTTTGCTGCAGTGCATTTCACACTTCCAGGCTGATCTATAGTCCAAATGTCACAATGCCAAGTTAATTCCGAATGTGTAAACCTGTTAAATCTGCAGGGGGTTGAATACTACTTGTAGGCACTGTATATGTTATATACATCAGGGTGCCACAGGGTACTGCAGCCTTACCCAGGGTGCAGGGCCTACCCCATATGGTTCCAAGTTCCCAGAAACCGGTGTCTCCTCCATCAGCACTACAAATCCCAATCAACAACTCACATCATGACCTGACAGACACACCAGTGGGTTGGTCCAGCTGGAAAAGGGCCACCCACCTTGGGGTCAGGCAGACTGGTGAGAGGGAGGTAGAGAGTTCATAGAGAGCCCTCAAAGAGAAAGAAGCTGGGGAGAGTGAACTTCCGCGGAGCTAGACCGAGGTTGGGGCGCAGACGGTGGTCCGGGACCAGAGGAGTCGGGGACCGGTAGCAGTGGCATAGTCTAGGACAGTCATGGCGAACCTTTTACAGGCCGAGTGCCCAAACTATAGCCCTAAACCCATTTTTTTTTCCAAAGTGCCAACCAATCCTATTGTGTAAATAATTGATTTTAATCTTACCTTTGCCGTCTTCTCTTCTCTTCAGCAGGGGGCATCACACTCATGCATGCTTACCACACATTGAAGCTGAGCCCTTTCCAGACACAGCAGTTGGATTGATCTTTCTGGAAAAAATTGCAGCATATTAGACAGAGATTTTAGCCTGGAATGCAATCAGATGTCACCCTGTAATCCACATCTACATTTCAAAGTCTGAACATCTTGAAATCCCATAAAGATGTGCGAGTTGCTCCCCTCCCCTTTCATTATGTAGTTATGTCCCTCTTCCTGGGCCACTTCTTGGTAAACATGTACCCCATCCTGATATATATTTCCTACATTCTGGTATATTTGTCCCCATCATGGCCCCATCCTGGTAAATATACCTCATCCTGGTAAATGTCCTCCATCCTGGTAAATGTATCTTATTCTGGCATGTTCCCCCATGCTGGTAAATGTACCCCATCCTGACATATTGCCCATGCTTGTAAATGCTCCCCCATCCCGGCATGTACCCCATTCCTTGTAAATGTCCTCCATCCTGGTAAATGTTCCCAATCCTGGTTAATTTACCTCCTTCCTGGTAAATGTTCCCCCATCCAGGTAAATGTCCCCCTTCCTAGCATGTACCCCTTCCTGGTAAATGTTCCCCTTCCTGGCAAATGTTCCCCTTCCTGGTAAATGTACCCTATCGTGGCATGTTTCCTCCATCCTGGCATGTATGTTTCCTCCATCCTGGCATGCATGTTTCCTCCATCCTGGCATGCATGTTTCCTCCATCCTGGCATGCATGTTTCCTCCATCCTGGCATGCATGTTTCCTCCATCCTGGCATGCATGTTTCCCCCATCCTGGCATGCATGTTTCCCCCATCCTGGCATGCATGTTTCCTCCATCCTGGCATGTATGTTTCCTCCATCCTGTCATGCATGTTTCCCCATCCTGGCATGTATGTTTCCTCCATCCTGGCATGTATGTTTCCTCTATCCTGGCATGCATGTTTCCTCCATCCTGGCATGTATGTTTCCTCCATCCTGGCATGCATGTTTCCCCATCCTGGCATGTATGTTTCCTCCATCCTGGCATGCATGTTTCCTCCATCCTGCCATGCATGTTTCCTCCATCCTGGCATGCATGTTTCCTCCATTCTGGCATGTATGTTTCCTCCATCCTGGCATGTATGTTTCCTCCATCCTGGCATGTATGTTTCCTCCATTCTGCCATGCATGTTTCCTCCATCCTGCCATGCATGTTTCCTCCATCCTGCCATGCATGTTTCCTCCATCCTGGCATGCATGTTTCCTCCATCCTGGCATGCATGCTTCTTCCATCCTGGCATGCATGTTTCCTCCATCCTGGCATGTATGTTTCCTCCATCCTGGCATGTATGTTTTCCCCATGCTGGCATGCAGGTTTCCTCCATCCTGGCATGCATGTTTCCTCCATCCTGGCATGCATGTTTCCCCATCCTGGCATGCATTTTTCCCCATCCTGGCATGCATGCCCCCCCCATGCTGGCATGTGTGTTCCCCCTCCCCCACCCCATGCTGGCATGTGTGTTCCCCCTCCCCCACCCCACGCTGGCATGTGCGTTCCCCCACACCCACCCCACGCTGCCATGTGCGTTCCCCCACCCCACACTGCCATGTGCGTTCCCCCACCCCCACCCCACGCTGCCATGTGCGTTCCCCCACCCCACGCTGCCATGTGCGTCCCCCCCCATCCCCACCTTGGCACAGCCGCACACGAGTTATATATAATTAAAAAAAGAAAAGCAACACACAACTCACCTTCCTGCACACGCTCCCCCGCTGTGCGCTGCTGGGTCCTCAGTTCCCACGCGGCCAGAAGACGTCATTACGCCGGCGCCGCTCACTGACGCTCCTCTGTCTCCTAGGCAACACACCTGCGGCCTGGGAGAGGAGGAGTGTCAGAGCGAGGAGAAATGTCTCCTCCGCTCCAACACAGGTTTGATCTGCTGGAGCGATCACACCAGAAAATCAAACCTGCAGGATCAGGGCGACAGAACGCATGCCACCAGAATGGGCTCTGCGTGCCCCTGGTGGCACGCGTGCCATAGGTTCGCCATCACTGGTCTAGGAAGACTGTCGGCACCAGCAAGCCCAAAAGAACTGACCGGTACTGAGCACGATGGGGTACAGGACCCTAGGTGAGGAGCCGATTCAACGCCCTGGCAATTAACCTGCAGAGGAAGAAGACCTTCAGTGACCTTCCCAGAGAGCTCAGAGACTGAGGGCATCAACACACCATGGGGGACAGGGTGCCAGTGCCAGCCCTTGGGAGCACATCTTCACCTAAAAACTGTGGAGCGGGACCTTATAGTTTCAGGCATTAAGGACCCACATGGACATGAAACTGTGCACGGAGGCAGGCTCCGGATTACTATGTGACACCGGTGGGACCGGGTACTTGGATGGGCTTCCCACATCGGCAACGGCACACAGAGAATTTTGTTTACCTGCAGCGTGTGAGTCTCCTTTACAATCCTCATCCAGCACCACAACTACCCACAGTGAGTACTAGAGATGAGCGAACCGGTCCCGGTTCGGCTCGAGGCCGGTTCGCCGAACGGGGGTCCCGTTCGAGTTCGGCTCGTCGAACGTTCGACGAACCGAACTCGAACGTATAGGCTATAATGGGAGGCAATCACAAACACATAAAAATGCATTATAAATGTACACAAACAGTTAATAAACATTGCCATAACACTTACCGGTCCCCGCGATCCCTCCTGCACTCTGTCTCCTGCCGCTATTCCATCCGATGATCGCTTAATCCTCCCGGTGACCTGCACTGCCAGCAGAGATGCAGGACCTATCGTGACGTCAAAATAGCCATGTGACCAGTCACGTGGCTATTATCTCATTGGCTACAGACTGGTCACATGACTATGACGCGTCATGTAGGACCTGCGAGTGCATCTCTCCGGTACACGGTGCACATATGTGTATCGCCGTGTACCGGCGACATGCTCTAGCACACGGTCGACTCCCCGTTCCGTTAGGGACCGGCTGACACAGCCGGTCATTAACGGAGATCACCGTTGCCATAGCAACGGAGCTAACCGCGGCTCCGAGAGCACCGTTGCTATGGTAACGCGTCTGTCAGCGTTACCGCTGTTACCGCTGACAGCCAGCACTGATCACTCACGGAGTGAAGGCTGCACGCTGCTTCCCGATTGTAGTGAGGATTGTAGTGAGGATAGAGGTTCCCCAGCCCCAAGTGATGGGCTGGTGCACCTCATCCTCACTACAATCGTCACTACTACTACACTAGTGAGGATTGTAGTGAGGATGGAGGTTCCCCAGCCCCAAGTGATGAGCTGGTGAACCTCATCCTCACTACAATCGTCACTACTACTACACTAGTGAGGATTGTAGTGAGGATGGAGGTTCCCCAGCCCCAAGTGATGAGCTGGTGAACCTCATCCTCACTACAATCGTCACTACTACTACACTAGAAAGAAAGAAGACAGAAGAGCAGGATCGTGGAGGGCTGACAGGGGGTAATAAAGATGGAGTCTCTAATGTGTCTGTGTATTTTTTTCTAATAAAGTATTTTTTCTCTGTGTGGTGTTTTTTTTAACCCTTTATTGGAGATTCTTAATGGCCGGGTCAAACGTGCCTGACATTAAGAATCTCTGGCTTAATACTGGCTAGTAAAACAAAGCCAGGATTAACTCATGATTACCCAACAAGCCACCCGGCTCCAGGGCTGTTGGAAGAGTTGGATACAGCGCCAGATGATGGCGCTTCTATGAGAGCGCCATTTTCTGGGACGGCTGCGGACTGAAATCCGCAGTAGAGGCGCCCAGAAACCTCGGGCTAACCTGTGCTGCGGATTCCAATCCCCAGCTGCCTAGTTGTACCCGGCTGGACACAAAAATGGGGCGAAGCCCACGTCATTTGTTTTTTAATTATTTCATGAAATAAGTGAAATAATTAAAAAAAACGGGCTTCCCTATATTTTTGGTTCCCAGCCGGGTACAAATAGGCAACTGGGGGTTGGAGGCAGCCCGTGGCTGCCTGCTGTACCTGGCTAGCATACAAAAATATGGCGAAGCCCACGTCATTTTTTTGGCGGGCAAAAAACTTCTGCATACAGTCCTGGATGGAGTATGCTGAGCCTTGTAGTTCTGCAGCTGCTGTCTGCTCTTCTCCATACAGATAGACAGCAGCTGCAGAACTACAAGGCTCAGCATACTCCATCCAGGACTGTATGCAGAAGTTTTTTGCCCCCTGAAAAAATTATGTGGGCTTTGCCATATTTTTGTATGCTATCCAGGTACAGCAGGCAGGTACGGCTGCCCCCAACCCCCAGTTGCCTATTTGTACCCGGCTGGGAACCAAAAAAAAAGGGAAGCCCTTTTTTATTATTTCATGAATTTCATGAAATAATTAGAAAACAAATGACGTAGGCTTCGCCCCATTTTTGTGTCCAGCCAGGTACAACTGGGCAGCTGGGGATTGGAATCCGCAGCACAGGTTGGCCTGAGCTTTCTGGGCCCCACTGCTGCGAATTGCAGTCTGCAGCCGCCTCAGAAAATGGCATTTTCATAGAAGCGCCATATTCTAGCGCTGTATCCAACTCTTCCAGCACCTGCCTGCTGTACCTGGCTAGCATACAAAAATATGGCGAAGCTCACGTCCTTTTTTTGTAGTTTTTTGGCAAAAAAAATAAAAAATGCTTCCCTGGATTTTCCATTGCCAGTGAAGGTAACACCAAGCAGTGGGGGTTAGCAGCCAGTAGCTGCTTGGATTACCCTTAGCTAGCAATACAAAAAATGCAGCGGGAGCCCATATATATTTTTTTTAATTATTTATTTAAATAACTAAAAATAAAATGGGCTTCCCTGTATTTTGATTGCTGGACATCACAGTGCTGTAAAAATAAATCTTTAAAAAAATGACGTAGCGCTCCGCGGTATTTTTGATTCTCAGCGCAGATAAAGCAGACAGCTATGGGTTGCCACCCCCATCTGCCTGCCGTTACCTTGGTTGGCAATCAAAATACAGGGAAACCCATTAATTTTTTCTATTTAAAAAATAGTTAAAAAAAAAATGACGTTGGGTCCCCCCATTTTTGATAGCCAGCTAGGGTAAAGCAGACAGCTGTAGCCTGAAAACCACAGCTGGCAGCTTTACCGTGGTTGGGGATCCAATGTGGAGGTCCCCTCAGGCTCTTTTTTATAATTATTTTATAAATATTAATAATTACACAATAAAAGTAGGGTCCCCCCCAAATTGGATCACCAGCCAAGGTAAAGTGGACAGCTGTGGTCTGGTATTCTCAGGGTGGAAAGGTCCATAGTTATTGGGCCTTCACAGCCTAAAAATAGCAGGCCGCAGGCACCCCAGACGTGGCGCATCCACTAGATGCGCCAATCCTGGCGCTTCACCCCAGCTCATCCCGTGCCCTGGTGCAGTGGCAAACGGGGTAATAAATCGGGTTGATACAAGCTGTAAAGTCACCTGAGATCAAGCCCAGCAGTTTGTGATGTCATGGCGTCTATTAGATACCCAACATCATAAACTGTCAGTACTAACAAAAAAAAAAATCGACAAAAGAAATTTATTTGAAAAAACAGTCCCCAAAACATTTCCTCTTTCACCAATTTATTGTAAGAAAAAAAATAAAGGGGTCCCATGACGACTCTGGACCGTCTAGAATATGGGGGGAGACACTCAGGGAACGTATCCCCCATTTTCTAGGAGTGCGGACCCTTCATGTGAGGAGTGTGGGTGCAATGAATCTGCACTCACTCTCCCCGGGTCCACAGCAGCAGAGTCCATGTCATAATGGTTGCTACCAAAGCTGCAATGCCCTGCTCATGAGGTAAGGGCATGCCTAATCAGGAGAACTACTGTAGAGGAAGCTCTGCTCACTGGTATATAGGTGCTCAGAGGTAATAATAGATAAAATTAGTGAGTAACCTCGGCACTCTAAATCTCCCAGACTAAGTCAGTAAGTCACAATGGATAGTAATGCAAAATCACTCTTTATTGGTCCGTATTAAGAAAAAAAAAATTTTCATAAGCATATATGTTTTTGTCCAAAACAAGTTACAAATGACGTTTCGGCCTGAGCCTTCGTCAGATTGGACTTATCTGCATGTAATCATGAAAAATGACAATAATCAGTATCACATAAGAGTGAGAGAACAATAACATAAACTCGAACAATGTAGAGGTACAATTGGGATGCAGCAAAAAAATTGCAACACAGCAAGAAATGAAACACATGATACAAATGTCATAATACAGTACAAGGACAATATAGTAATGACAAATATGGGGTCAGAGTAGACTTAGACAGCTCTGGTACGAAAGAGATGTCAATCATAAAGTAACATGTGCAGTAGGTGTAGAGCTACAGTATGCATGGCAGAGCTAATGGGTAGACCGACCATAGAAAAAGAACGGAGAAAAAGTGGAGAATAAGTGGAGAATAAGTGGAGAAAAAGTGGAGAAAAAGTGGAGAAAAAGTGGAAAATAAGTGGAGAAAAAGTGGAGAAAAAGTGGAGAAAAAGTGGAGAATAAGTGGAGAAAAAGTGGAGAAAAAGTGGAGAAAAAGTGGAGAAAAAGTGGAAAATAAGTGGAGAAAAAGTGGAGAATAAGTGGAGAAAAAGTGGAGAAAAAGTGGAGAAAAAGTGGAAAATAAGTGGAGAAAAAGTGGAGAATAAGTGGAGAAAAAGTGGAGCATAAGAGGAGAAAAAGTGGAGAAAAAGTGGAGCATAAGAGGAGAAAAAGTGGAGAAAAAGTGGAGAAAAAAATGGAGAAAAAGTGGAGAAAGAGTGGAGAAAAAGTGGAGAAAAAGTGGAGAAAAAGTGGAGATTAAGAGGAGAAAAAGTGGAGAAAAAGTGGAGCATAAGAGGAGAAAAAGTGGAGAAAAAGTGGAGAAAAAAGTGGAGAAAAAGTGGAGAAAAAGTGGAGAAAAAGTGGAGAAAAAGTGGAGATTAAGAGGAGAAAAAGTGGAGAAAAAGTGGAGCATAAGAGGAGAAAAAGTGAAGAAAAAGTGGAGAAAAAAGTGGAGAAAAAGTGGAGAAAAAGTGGAGAAAAAGTGGAGAAAAAAATGGAGAAAAAGTGGAGAAAAAGTGGAGAAAAAGTGGAGAATAAGTGGAGAAAAAGTGGAGAAAAAGTGGAGAAAAGGTGGAGAAAAAGTGGAAAATAAGTGGAGAAAAAGTGGAGAATAAGTGGAGAAAAAGTGGAGAAAAAGTGGAGAAAAAGTGGAAAATAAGTGGAGAAAAAGTGGAGAATAAGTGGAGAAAAAGTGGAGCATAAGAGGAGAAAAAGTGGAGAAAAAGTGGAGCATAAGAGGAGAAAAAGTGGAGAAAAAGTGGAGAAAAAAATGGAGAAAAAGTGGAGAAAGAGTGGAGAAAAAGTGGAGAAAAAGTGGAGATTAAGAGGAGAAAAAGTGGAGAAAAAGTGGAGAAAAAAGTGGAGAAAAAAGTGGAGAAAAAGTGGAGAAAAAGTGGAGAAAAAGTGGAGATTAAGAGGAGAAAAAGTGGAGAAAAAGTGGAGCATAAGAGGAGAAAAAGTGGAGAAAAAGTGGAGAAAAAAGTGGAGAAAAAAGTGGAGAAAAAGTGGAGAAAAAGTGGAGAAAAAGTGGAGATTAAGAGGAGAAAAAGTGGAGAAAAAGTGGAGCATAAGAGGAGAAAAAGTGAAGAAAAAGTGGAGAAAAAAGTGGAGAAAAAGTGGAGAAAAAGTGGAGAAAAAAATGGAGAAAAAGTGGAGAAAAAGTGGAGAAAAAGTGGAGAAAAAGTGGAGAATAAGAGGAGAAAAAGTGGAGAAAAAAGTGGAGAAAAAGTGGAGAAAAAGTGGAGAAAAAGTGGAGAAAAAGTGGAGCATAAGAGGAGAAAAAGTGGAGAAAAAGTGGAGAAAAAAGTGGAGAAAAAGTGGAGAAAAAGTGGAGAAAAAGTGGAGAAAAAGAGGAGAAAAAGTGGAGAAAAAGTGGAGCATAAGAGGAGAAAAAGTGGAGAAAAAGTGGAGAAAAAGTGGAGCATAAGAGGAGAAAAAGTGGAGAAAAAAGTGGAGAAAAAGTGGAGAAAAAGTGGAGCATAAGAGGAGAAAAAGTGGAGAAAAAAGTGGAGAAAAAGTGGAGATTAAGAGAAGAAAAAGTGGAGAAAAAGTGGAGCATAAGAGGAGAAAAAGTGGAGAAAAAGTGGAGAAAAAGTGGAGAAAAAGTGGAGCATAAGAGGAGAAAAAGTGGAGAAAAAAGTGGAGAAAAAGTGGAGAAAAAGTGGAGAAAAAGTGGAGAATAAGTGGAGATTAAGAGGAGAAAAAGTGGAGAAAAAGTGGAGCATAAGAGGAGAAAAAGTGGAGAAAAAGTGGAGAAAAAAGTGGAGAAAAAGTGGAGAAAAAGTGGAGAAAAAGTGGAGAAAAAAATGGAGAAAAAGTGGAGAAAAAGTGGAGAAAAAGTGGAGAAAAAGTGGAGAATAAGAGGAGAAAAAGTGGAGAAAAAGTGGAGAATAAGAGGAGAAAAAGTGGAGAATAGGTGGAGAAAAAAATGGAGAAAAAGTGGAGCACCCTTTGGTACCTTTCATGTGGCACTAAGGGGTGCTTAGCTTTGTATTTAGCCAAAAAAATGAAAAAAAAATGACGTAGGGTTCCCCCTAGTTTTGTAGCCAGCTAGGGTAAAGCAGACGGCTGCAGCCTGCAGACCACAGCTGGCAACCTCACCTTGGCTGGTAATCCAAAACTGAGGGCACCCCATGCTGTTATTTTAAATTAAATAAATAATTAAAAAAAAACCCACGTAGGGGTCCCCCAAAATTGGATCACCAGCCAAGGTAAAGCAGACAGCTGGGGCCTGATATTCTCAGACTAGGGAGGTCCATGGTTATTGGAATCTCCCCAGCCTAAAAATAGCAGGCCGCAGCCGCCCCAGAAGTGGCGCATCCATTAGATGCGCCAATCCTGGTGCTTCGCCCCAGCTCATCCCGCGCCCTGGTGCGGTGGCAAACGGGGTAATATATGGGGTTAATACCAGATGTGTAATGTCACCTGGCATCAAGCCCTGGGGTTGGTGAGGTCAGGCGTCTATCAGATACCCGACATCACCAACCCAGTCAGTAATAAAAAAAAAATAGACGACAAACACATTTTTATTTGAAAAAACACTCCCCAAAACATTCCCTCTTTAACCAATTTATTAGAATGAAAAACAAATCCAGGTCTGGTGTAATCCAAGGGGTTGCCATGACGATCCACACTGTCCCAGTCAATGAAGAGCAGAATGTTCCCCATTGGCTGGGAGAGCAATGCAGTGACCTGAGCTAACATCAATGGGTCAGCCCAGGTCACTGCAGGGGATGACAAGTGCTGCTGTCAGTGAGGTACATTACCTGCGCTGATCTCCTGCACTGCCGACAGCCCCTGTCACTGAGGTCAATGACCGGCGCCTTCACATCAAGTATCGCGAGAGGTCCGTGACGTCACCGCTAGTCAGTCTCGGGTCGGAAGCGAGAGGTGATGTGACAAGCGGCGGCCATGGAGGACAGTGACAGCGCTGAGGTCGGGATGGCGGGACTTCATCACCGCAGGTAAGCCGAGCGGGACCATGTGTGTGTGTGTGTGTGTGTGTGTGTGTGTGTGTGTGTGTGTGTGTGTGTGTGTGTGTGTGTGTGTGTGTATGTATGTATGTATGTATGTATGTGTACATGCCGCAGGCAGGAGGGGGCGGAGCGAGCTGAGCGGGGAAGTGTGGGCTTCCTGCACGTAACTAAGATAAACATCGGGTTACTAACCAAAGCGTTTTGCTTGGATACCCGATGTTTATCTTGGTTACCAGCTTCTGGCAAGCTGCCAGCAATGGCTCCTGCACACTGTAGCTGTAAAAAGCCCTGATTTTTGGTGCTAGAACCGTTCTCGAACGTATCTAGAACTATCGAGCTTTTGCAAAAAGCTCGAGTTCTAGTTCGATCTCGAACAGCCCCCAAAATCACTCGAGCTTAGAACTGGAGAACCTCGAACCGCGAACCGCGTTCAACTCTAGTGAGTACCCTGGTCCCCTGCACTCTGCGCTCCCAAATAACCACCAACACCCCTAAGCCCGGCGCCTTCCCTACCTGTGGAGGGACTAACACCTGGCTGCTTAACTCCACCTGCCCCAGTACTCCTTACAGCAGCGGCGGTACTCCCATTGGCGTCACAAACGTATCCCCTGTAAATACCCCTTTTATACGGATCAAATTGTCCTCCAAGCCAGGTCCGGACGACCCCCTCGAGCCACGATCCCGGATCCGAGCAGCCCGACTAACATCGGGACGGCACATATGCAAGCCACAAGTGTGCAATTTTACCATAAAGAAGTCGCTCTCCTCCATCATTGGAAACGGTAGAGTGATTTGCTTCTCTTGCACCTGTAATGCCTCCTTTATTGGAGGTCTTGCTGCATCCTGGTAGTGCATTAGTTTTTTTGGCCTGGTTATATCTTCTGCCATTTTTCTGTGAGTAATCATGCAGTGGGCCCCCGGCTTATTGATTCACCAAGCCAGCAGGATGCAGCCCAACCAATGCCCAATTGCAGCCAATAGTCCAGGAGAGTGCACGTGTAGAAAGGCAAATGTGATGCCCCTGCGGTAACCAGGTGTCACAAAAATAAGGTAACAACAAGGAAACAGCTCGGGTCCAACATGACTGTGCCAGTCACTACACACACACTAGCACACCAGGACATTTACACTCGCTGTACCCAGCTGGGAGACTCACTTAGCCAGATGACAGGGCTGGGCACTGTTAGATAACAGGCAACCAACTGGGAGGAAGAGACCAGACCTGGGGAGTGTGGGTAGACAGTGGGACAGGCAGAAGAGTTTAGGAGGAGGAAGTAGTAGGTTGGAGTGAGTCAGTCGGAGAAAGGAAGTGAAAGAGAAAGGAGTCAGAAGAGTTTAGGAGTAGTAAGCAGTAGGTTGGAATGAGTCAGTCGGAGAAAGGAAGAGAAAGGAATCAGAAGATTTTAGGAGGAGGAAGTAGTAGGAAGGAGTTGTGAGGAGAGGAGTAAAAGGAAAGGTGTCAAGACAGACCACAGACTCTTGAGACACATAGAAAGTCGCAAAGAATCCGCAAAGACCTGAGTAGAAAGAACAGCCACTCAGAGGAGAAAAGTAGCTGGAGAGCGAGAGAGCAAGCTCCAAGGACAGAGGGATCCTGTGGGGTGGACATCCAGGGCTCACAGTACTTTACACGCACGAGTTGCAGATCCCAGAACAGACCAGGACTTGAAGCCATCTGTTAACTCTGCCAGTCGGGTGGGTTTCCAGGACTCATCTGCCACCACTAACGTCAGAGGCATCAGCAGCAAAGAGGAGACCGGGAGAAATTCCCTTAAATAGTCCTGCCTGTGACAGGACCGAGACACCAGGAGGACCTCTAAATGCTCCACGCCAGGGAGGACCCACATACGCCAGAGTGCAAAGGAGGTAGAGTGGCACCAGGTTGGCAGGCACAGCCATCAGGGACACGGGCGCACCTGGGATCCAGTACGTCCCCAGGGCGTGAGGCCAGTAAATAAAGACAATCAAACTGTACTCTCTGTCTGGAGTGACTTATTGCCGCGTGCCTCCATGTTAACCCTTCACCTACCCGTGGGGAAAAGCCCTGCTCACGGAGGGCTCCACCATCCACGCTTCCCCATCCATCATCCCCAGTGAGAACCCGCTGCGGTGGCCCTACTATCCCTGGCCGCAAACCGCAAGTGGCAGATTTATTTTCTTTTTCTTTTTTATTTAAAAACTATTTGACGGTGCCCCCGGGTCCAGGACCCCTCGAGCCACGGACCACCCGGATTCGAGTAGCTCGGCTGCCCGGTGCGCGACACAAGTGTATGCGTGTGCGCACATTTGTGATCACTTGATCACCTGCGCACATTCACGATTGCATAACCAAATGCGTGTGTACCGCCCCGTGCTCGGCTGCCTGCCGAGCCGCTAGGATCCGGGCTCGTTTTGGTGGCTGGCTCGAGCGCCTTCGGACCCAGGGGTCACGTCGCTCTGAAGGGAAGCTGGCGCTACGTGTAGGGGGTTAGTCTTCAGTGGGGAGATTCACGGCCGGGGCCGTGATGTTTTAGGGATTTAAGTTTGTGACGCCACCCACGGGTTGTGGTGAGTGTGGACACCATCGCTGCCGTTAACTAGGCTCCCGGGGATGGTGTTATGCAGCCTGGTGTTGACCCCTCTGTGGGCAGGAGGTGATAGTCCCGGGGCCCGGTGGTTGCGAGGTGCGGGTGTGTTGGTGCGGTGAGCGGGCCGAGGGCACTGTTGTACTCACTATGACAAATACACCGGAGTCTCTGGTAAACCAAAAAGATGGTGGTCGGTGCCGCAGCCAGCTGCGTCTGGTCCCCAACCTGGTTGGTGGTTCCCGTCTTTCTCCTGCACCTCTTGTTGTAGATGTTGACTGCCTACGCTTCAGCGACAGTAGTCCGCTCCCCGGCTTTGTGTGTGTCAGGGAACCTGTTTGCCCGCAGGCGCTGGCCCGTGGGATCTCTCTGCCTGTGCGGTGGCTTTCTATCCCGCTCGGTGGGCTGTTGCCGTCTTTCGGGTCTTGGGACGGGAAAGGACCTAAGGTCCAGACCTCAATCAGTAAATTCGACGTGGTCCAGTGGCTTCTGGACCTCGTTCTGTGTTGAGTACCCCTCCTGGTGCTCCGGTTTCCAGTTGGTTCCCCGGTTCGGTACCGGCGGGCCACTACCCTGTCCCGGTCCCTTACGGTTCCACCAGCCATCTTCCCGGCTCCTGCAGGCGGCAACCACCGTCTGCCTCCTGGCCACAGGGTATCCAGGCTACGACACAGATCCCTGACAGATGTTCACTACTTTTTTAACTCCTCTCCTTTCTAACTGCTCCACTCTCCCCTCCCTCCTAACAGATCTGCCGTGTTTTCACGCCTCAGGCTCTCCGAACTCCTCGGTGGGCGTGGCCAACCGCCTGGCTCCGCCCCCTGGTGTGAACGTCAAGACCTGAGAGGGGTGACTCAGGGTTTTCAGGTTGGCTGCTGTTACCTTTTTAGGGGGACGGGTGTTTATGCAAGGGCCTGTCCGTGACCACCTGGCTAGTCAAGGGCGTCACACGTGTATGCGCACTCTTGAGCACTGTGAAGATGCTTTAAAGTGCCAGCATCCTTAAATCTAGAGCTGGCGGCCCATTATGTAGCGCCATACTTCCGCTCATCAGGCATCTGCCTAGTGGGCCTTGGTAGAATAATGCTAAGGGATTGTTTTTCAGGGAACAACTAGTTCCAGTCAAAGGAAATCTTAATGATTAAAGATATATAAACATTTTGGACAACTGAATACTTTCAACTTTTTGGAAACACTATAGAGAAGGTCCTTTTCTTTTCCAGCATGCCTGTCCTGGTTCAAGAAGCAGATCCATAAAGGCACTGTTAGGCTAGGGCCCCACTTTGCTTTTTACCTGCTTTTTTGCTGCTTTATCAACTGCAGCATTTAATGCCAAAATGGATGTGTTCTTCTTTTCAAGCAATGTCTATGGGAATTTGGGTTTCTTGAACCCACTATGCAGTTCAAAAAGGTGCCTTTTTGTGGCAGAAATTTGGGCAAAAACTCAGCTTTGCAGTTTAAAACTCAAATGGCAAAAACAACTGAGTTTTGAACTACAAAGCTGAGTTTTTGACCAAATTTCTGCCACAAAAAGGCACCTTTTTGAACTGCATAGTGGGTTCAAGAAAACCAAATTCCCATAGACTTTGCTTGAAAAGCAGAACACAACCATTTTGGCATTAAACGCTGCAGTTAAAAAAGCAGCAAAAAAGCAGGTAACAATCAAAGTGGGGCCCTAGCCTTAGGTGAGTTTGGTTATGAAGAACTTGACTGGGCCACACAGAGTCCTGATCCCAACCTTACTGAATACTTTTGGGATATATTGGAGCAGATATTGCGAAGCACAATACTCTCAATATGTCTGACATTACAATTGCTCTTCTGGATGAATGCAAGCGATTCCAACAAATGCACTCCCAAATCATCGTGAAAGTCTTGACAGTAGAGTGAAAGCTGTTATACTTGCAAAAGAAGGACCAACTCCACATTATTGTCTATAGATTTAGGATGAAATGTCATAATTAAAACCTTTTGTTAGTGTAACGTGTAGATGTCCTAATACTTTTGTCTATTATCTTATAGTCATCTTTTATATTAGTATTTATTACCATTAGTTTTGAATGAAGTGTTTTCCTTGCAGCCATGCTTTATGAAACACGTAATAAATGGGGTTTTTTTTAGAATTTCCAGGCATACAGCACCTGTGTACTCCTGTGAAATATAGATTAATGACACTTAGTATTTTCTATCATACCAAAATGTTTCAGCAAACCTTTGGTATATCTCCTAACTGTGAGCCCAATCATCACCACTGATTGATGGTGTAATGAAATCATCAAGTTTCTAAATCTGAACCAAGGACTAGCCACACATTCACACACCCATTTCTTTACACTCATTGGGATTTTTTCTTCATATTTCTTCCTTTCATCCTTATAAATAAATTATTTTCTGCTGAAATGAAAAATATTTTAACCCCTTACTGACAGACTTGTTTAAGCCCTAATGACATTTTTTTTTGTTCACTTTTTTGCATCTCCACATTTCAACAGGTCTATATTTTTACATTTTCATTGACATTGACATAACATCTTTCATATTTCCTTCTTTTTTTCTTCAATATTTATTAAAATAGTTAAAAAAATCAGTGATAGCAATATATGTCAGTAGTTGTCTAGTCACTGTACCTTCTTGCGATACACTCTACACAGTCACTTGGTCACAGTCCCTTTCCACACTCAGGCATCAGCTTCTAGACTCCTCTGGCACGAGTATTTTCTTGCTCCCCTCAGGGATTTAAAGTTTTACCCTAGTAAATGTGTATGACCATAACGTCAGTGCTAAATGTCAACTTTGGTTCTACTCAGATTGTATAGGCAAGGATCGCTATGTTCTGGTGGTACGTCGCAGCATAATGGAGCAGAGTGGAGCTGCATTGCAATCCGAAAAAGTCAATCAACAAAAAGCCATATACTATACAGTATACTTGGAGTCACAAAAAAACAATTCACCTACTTTATGCTGCAATCTACCAGGGGCACATAGCTTCTTTGGCCTTGCTACCTGTGTAGCCTCCAAAGTTGCTGTTTAGCCCCAGTCTAAACAAATATGACAATCTAGAACTTAACATTTGGAGCCATATAATAATAATAAAAAAAAAATGTGTACATTTTTAACCCTAAAAAACCAAACATGAAAATACGAACATATACCCTGCTGTAACTAAAATAAAAACCTAGTGCATATAAATGAACATAGGGTACTTAGTAAACACTATTTTTGATAAAACAAAAAAAGGGTAAAGCCATCCCACCGCGACAAGGTGTACCCAATCAGGACAATACCTACACTCTTTAATATTAAAACCTCACCATGTGTCAACGAACATCAATCTGAATAAGGGCAGAGAGTGGCTTTGTCCCAACTGCAGACACAGTCATGGGAAGCACTAGATGAAATGACCTGCTCACTAAGGAGGGTGCCACACCCTATCTGTACTATAAGGGCAGAGAGTGGCTGTGTAACATCCAAAGTTGCGGTTTAGCTCCAATCTAAATGAGCCATATAATAATAGAAATATTTTGTACATTTTTAACCCGGTTGTAAAATTAAATACAGAAAAAGCATGCGAGGTCCTTTCTAGATAACCAGGACTGACTACACCAGGTCTCTCAGTTTATGAGTGTTTTACTACAAAATCTAGTGACCAGATTCAAGGACCGAGTTTCATTTTATCATGTAAAGGTCGCTTTCACCAAGTGGTCTTAAACTCATGGCCCAAGGGTCTGACGTAATCCACTCAAGTTCCACGACGATTCCATCTCTGCAGGACCTAAATGACACCTGCTCATTGGTCTGGCTCAGTCTCTGCCTGAAACTCAAAGTGGTCTGTCATTGTTCTATGGCCATGCGCTGTGCCTTCAGATCTAGCAGAACTAAAATCGTTGTAGAACCTCATGTGGATTACGTCGTAAATAAAGTGGTGAAAGAGGGTGGTGTTATTTTTGTATTTTATTTCAAATAATGGATTTTTTCGGTGTTTGTGTTTATTTACTTTCACTTATAGATTAGTAAAGGGAGGTCTCATAGACCCTGCCCATTACTAATCTAGAGCTTAGTAGCAGCTGTGAGCTGCCATTAACCCCTTATTACCATGATTGTCACCGCACCAAGACAATTGGGAAGAGCCAGGTAAAGTGTTGCAATTGTTGCATCTAATGGATGTGACAATTCTGGGTAGCTGCAGACTACTATTTTTAGGCTGGGCGCCAATAAGCATGGGTCTCCCCAGCCTGAGAATACCAACCCCCAGCTGTTGGACTTTATCTTGGATGGGTATCAAAATTGAAGGGTACTCCATGCTGATTTTTTAAATTACTTAAAAAAAGACGCATACAGTTTCTCTTATTTTGATACGCAGCCAAGATAAGTGCATGGTTGGGGGCTGAAGCCTGTAGCCTTATGCTTTATATGTGCTGGTATCAATATATAGGGGAACCACACAGTATTCTTTTCATTAATTTATTTATTTTACACCAGCAGAAGGTTGTCAGGGAGGGTGGGGGCGCAGTTTGACTAAAGCCAATCA
Organism: Anomaloglossus baeobatrachus; assembly: GCF_048569485.1. Taxonomy (NCBI): domain Eukaryota; kingdom Metazoa; phylum Chordata; class Amphibia; order Anura; family Aromobatidae; genus Anomaloglossus; species Anomaloglossus baeobatrachus. The sequence goes on along the minus strand of NC_134360.1, from coordinate 134,033,933 downwards.
GATACACCAGTGGAAGGTGAAAGCAGTGATTATGCATTGAAGACATTTATCAGCCCCAGAAGTAGCCTCTGTAAGTATGTACTGCTTTAACCCTTTTGCTTCCTTGTTCTTTACAGTGACCAATCACAGCCATGGCAATACTCAACATGGCGTGATGGGCAGAGAGAGGATGGTTCTTGCCATCCAAACATTTACTCATCCTTGGCAAGATCACCAACTTTTGCAGTAAATGTTTGCATGTCTAATCCAAATCCGATCTGGCCAAAGATTGTACGATTTTATCATTTTTCGATCTTTGCCGATCAGGATCGCTCATTTCTACTCTCCTCGCCAACTGCGTAAGGGGCACTTTGCACACTACGACATCGCAGGTGCGATGTCGGTGGGGTCAAATTGAAAGTGACGCACATCCGGCATCGCAGGCGATATCGTAGTATGTAAATCCTAGATGATACGATTAACGAGCGCAAAAGCGTCGTAATCGTATTATCGGTGTAGCATCGGCGTAATCCATAATTACGCTGACGCGACGGTCCGATGTTGTTCCTCGCTCCTGCGGCACCACACATCGCTGTGTGTGAAGTCGCAGAAGCGAGGAACATCTCCTACCTGCGTCACTGCGGCTCCCGTAGGATATGCGGAAGGAAGGAGGTGGGCGGGATGTTTACATCCCGCTCATCTCCGCCCCTCCGTTCCTATTGGCCGCCTGCCGTGTCACGTCGCAGTGATGCCGCATGAGCCGCCCCCTTAACAAGGAGGCGGTTCGCCGGCCAGAGCGACGTTGCACGCCAGGTGAGTACATGTGAAGCTGCCGTAGCGATAATATTCGCTACGGCAGATATCACAATGATATCGCAGCTGCGATGGGGGCGGGAACTATCGCGCTCGGCATCGCAGCATCGGCTTGCGTGCAAAGTACCCCTAAGTCCTAGAGCCACCAACTCTGTTGAGATCACTGGAAAAATGCTATAATCTTTAAGCTGAAATGCAGGCTCTGACTCCACAGATTTTACTGGTACATAGAGATACATCTGTACATAGCAGTGTATTTCTATGTACCTGTTCTAGAGAGACTATTAAAGAAAGATTTTTTTTTTCTTACTATAAAATAACTGAAACATTATAAAAATTCCATTTTAATGCACATTTAAAAACTAATAAACATCACAAATCAGAAAATAACATGGACATATTTGGTGTCCCCATAATTGTAACGACCAGCACAACACTGCCATCAGATTACTTATGGTGATTGGTAAATAGCTTGGTAGAATCAAAGCTTTTCTGTTCTATAAAAAAAACACTTAAAAACGTGGCTTCGCATCTGTACCAAAAACACATCAAATGAAGGGGAAAAGGAATAAAAAAAATTCTGCAACAATGCAATAAGGATTGTTTGTCCAGACATCTGCAGAAATGAAAAAATATAGTATTTATACAGCGTGGGAAAATGACCCTACAGCTACATCTATGAATGAATGAATGAATGAATGAAGTGAACCTGCTCAACAAAGGTTCGCCAATTTCAAAATTCAGTACAAGCCTTAGCTTGTTCATTCGGACTTGGTAACCCAGAGTCCTTTCCCCAAAAGTCTGCAATTTTCGGTTTTGTTTGATCACTGATCGTGTTTTAAAAAAATGTTTTTTTAATAACATTTTATACTTTTGGATAGGATTGTGGTGCTGTGTGATGAACGGGTAATGTGTTTAATTAGTGGAGGGGGTGGTGACTCGGGAGAAGCCACACGCACATGGCACCGTTTTTTTTTTCCTAATTTGCGGATGTTCCTGCAGCCAATCATGGCTCAGCAAACATCCACAAGGTTCACACACAAGGGCTTGTGTGATTGACTGCCTAAGTCATATGTCCATCTGCATATAAATTGCAAACGTGTGGCGTCAGCGCCATTTTGTGAATGTGAAACACTAGGGAAGGTGCTGCCGTAGATGCTGCTGCCAGTGCTTTTAGGCAGTTAGCTTATCTAGGGGTTTAATGATAGGTAGTTGAGATAGATAGGAAAGTGATAGTGTAGAATAGGGACGTGCAGTTTAGGGAAGGTGTGTGCTGCAAATCGGCACTTAATGATAGAAATAGGGATAGACACTTGTCAGTACCTGGTAAAGAGTTGACAGTGAAGGATCTAAATAGCTATTGCTCCATTGCTCCTTATTACAGCCTGCTCCCAATTAGACAGTGAAACACATTCTAGGTATTGTTATCACTGCCTGCTGTCAATTTAGTAGTGAACTAGGTAAAAAGGTCTTGTATGTTTTCATAGCCTGCTCAATATTACGCAATCACATTTGTACATATTGTTAGTTACTGATAAAAAGAAGAAAGGCTTACCAGCATCCGTTTAAAAAGCCAAACTTTATCCCAAATCCTTAGAAAAGAAAAAACGTTAAAACAGCAGTCTAGCCAGAGGTCTACGCCTTTTGAGCAGAAAATTGCTCATAATCCTGACCTATCTCTACATATTAGAAGGCATTAAATATTAAATGTTTAATTAGACAAATACACAAGAGGTGAGATAACTCTCACAACTAACATTAACCATGATGACATCGCAAGGGAACATAGTTCACATAAACAAACACTTGTTGGATGTATTGCCTAATGGAAACCAAAAAATAATAATAATTTATTTGCGTATAAAACAAAACCTCTTTCCAAAAAAGTATACAGTGCCTACAAGTAGTATTCAACCCCCTGCAGATTTAGCAGGTTTGATAAGATGCAAATAAGTTAGAGCCTGCAAACTTCAAACAAGAGCAGGATTTATTAACAGATGCATAAATCTTACAAACCAACAAGTTATGTTGCTCAGTTAAATTTTAATAAATTTTCAACATAAAAGTGTGGGTCAATTATTATTCAACCCCTAGGTTTAATATTTTGTGGAATAACCCTTGTTTGCAATTACAGCTAATAATCGTCTTTTATAAGACCTGATCAGGCCGGCACAGGTCTCTGGAGTTATCTTGGCCCACTCCTCCATGCAGATCTTCTCCAAGTTATCTAGGTTCTTTGGGTGTCTCATGTGGACTTTAATCTTGAGCTCCTTCCACAAGTTTTCAATTGGGTTAAGGTCAGGAGACTGACTAGGCCACTGCAACACCTTGATTTTTTCCCTCTTGAACCAGGCCTTGGTTTTCTTGGCTGTGTGCTTTGGGTCATTGTCTTGTTGGAAGATGAAATGACGACCCATCTTAAGATCCTTGATGGAGGAGCGGAGGTTCTTGGCCAAAATTTCCAGGTAGGCCGTGCTATCCATCTTCCCATGGATGCGGACCAGATGGCCAGGCCCCTTGGCTGAGAAACAGCCCCACAGCATGATGCTGCCACCACCATGCTTGACTGTAGGGATGGTATTCTTGGGGTCGTATGCAGTGCCATCCAGTCTCCAAACGTCACGTGTGTGGTTGGCACCAAAGATCTCGATCTTGGTCTCATCAGACCAGAGAACCTTGAACCAGTCTGTGTCAGAGTCCTCCAAGTGATCATGAGCAAACTGTAGACGAGCCTTGACATGACGCTTTGAAAGTAAAGGTACCTTACGGGCTCGTCTGGAACGGAGACCATTGCGGTGGAGTATGTTACTTATGGTATTGACTGAAACCAATGTCCCCACTGCCATGAGATCTTCCCGGAGCTCCTTCCTTGTTGTCCTTGGGTTAGCCTTGACTCTTCGGACAAGCCTGGCCTCGGCACGGGAGGAAACTTTCAAAGGCTGTTCAGGCCGTGGAAGGCTAACAGTAGTTCCATAAGCCTTCCACTTCCGGATGATGCTCCCAACAGTGGAGATAGGTAGCCCAACTCCTTGGAAAGGGTTTTGTACCCCTTTCCAGCCTTGTGACCCTCCACGATCTTGTCTCTGATGGCCTTGGAATGCTCCTTTGTCTTTCCCATGTTGACCATGTATGAGTGCTATTCACAAGTTTGGGGAGGGTCTTAATTAGTCAGAAAAGGCTGGAAAAAGAGATAATTAATCCAAACATGTGAAGCTCATTGTTCTTTGTGCCTAAAATACTTCTTAATACTTTAGGGGAACCAAACAGAATTCTGGTGGTTTGAGGGCTTGAATAATAAATGACCCTCTGAATAAACTTTTCACAATTTAAAAAAAAAATAAAAAAAGAAATAACATTCTTTTTTGCTGCAGTGCATTTCACACTTCCAGGCTGATCTACAGTCCAAATGTCACAATGCCAAGTTAATTCCGAATGTGTAAATCTGCTAAATCTGCAGGGGGTTGAATACTACTTGTAGGCACTGTATGTAGACAAAAATGCATTCATTTTCTGTGTACGTCCACAACATATGTCCGCATTATACAAGTGCATCTCAATAAATTAGAATATCATCAAAAAGTTAATTTATTTTAGTAATTCAATACACAAAAGGGAAACACATACAGTATAATATATAGAGTTATTACACACAGAGTGATCAATTTCACGTGTTTATTTTTGTTAATGTTGATTATTATAGCTTACAGCCAATGAAAACTCAAATTCGTTATCTCAGAAAATTAGAATAATTACCACAAAACAGATGCAAGGGCTTTCTAAGCATTTAAAATGGTTCCTTAGTCTGGTTCAGTAGGCTACACAATCATGGGGAAGATTGCTGACTTGACAGATATCCAGAAGGCAGTCATTGACACACTCCACAAGGAGGGTAAGCCAAAAAAGGTCATTGCTAAAAAAGCTGGCTGTTCACAGAGTGTTGTATCCAACCATATTAATGGAAGGTTGAGTGGAAGGAAAAAGTGGGGTATAAAAAGGTGCACAAGAAACCGGGATAACCGCAGCCTTGATAGTAGTGTTAAGAAAAGGCTATTCAAAAATTTAGGGGAGATTCAAAAGGAGTGGACTGCTGCTGGAGTCAGTGCTTCAAGAGCCACCATACATTGACGTATCCAGGACATGCGCTACAACTGTAACATTCCTTGTGTTGAGCCACTCATGACCAATAAACAACGCCAAAAGCGTCTTACCTGGGCCAAGGAGAAAAAGAACGAGACTGTTACTCAGTGGTCCAAAGTGTTGTTTTCAAATGAAAGTAAATTTTTCATTTCATTTGGAAATCAAGGTCCCAGAATCTGGAGTAAGACTGGAGAGGCCACAATCCAAGCTGCTTGAGGTCTAGTGTGAAGTTTCCACAACCAGTGATGGTTTGGGGAGTCATGTCATCTGCTGATGTAGGTCCACTGTGTTTTATCAAGACCAAAATCAGCGCAGGAGACTACCAGGAAATTATAGAGCACTTCATGCTTCCCTCTACCGACAAGCTTTTTGGAGATGGAAATTTCATTTTCCAGCAGGACTTGGCACCTGTCCACACTGTCAAAAGTACCAATACCTGGTTTAATTACCACAGTATCACTGTGCTTGATTGGCCAGCAAACTCACCTGCCCATAAATCGCATTTAGAATCTATGGGGTATTGTCAAGAGGAAGATGAGAGACACCAGACCCAACAATACAGACAAGCTGAAGGCAGCTATCAAAGCAACCTGGGCTTCCATAACACCTCAGCAGTGCCACAGGCTGATCGCCTCCATGCCATGCCGTATTGATGCAATAATTCATGCAAAAGTAGCCCTGACCAAATATTAAGTGCATTTACTGTACAGACTTTTCAGTAAGTACCAACATTTCTGAGTTTACAATCATTTTTTCAGTTGGTCTTATATAATATATATTTTTTTATTTTAGATAACTTTAGGGTATCCATTGGCTGTAAGCCACAATCATCAACATTAACAGAAATAAACACTTGAAATAGATCACTCTGTAATGACTCTATATAATATATGTGTTTCCCTTTTTGAATTGAATTACTGAAATAAATTACCTTTTTGATGATATTCTAATTTATTGAGATGCACTTGTATATAATATAAAGTGTGTTATTATCCCAATGAGAAGTAAAAGCACATACAATAAATAAATAGAACTGACTGTAGCAGGCCCTCAGTAAATAGCAACAGTGATCACACTAATCATTATACTCAGAATAAAGAAAAAACGAGCTATGAAATACATATTACAAGATATATAGCAGCACATGATAAAACATGGCACAATAATACTTAAAATAGAAAGTCATCATTGAAAATAGGATAAATTAGGAGATGGAGAGTAAATTACCTTAAATGTCCACCAGATGCCTGCATCACCCACCCCGATGCACGTTTCGGCAAACCTTTGTCAAGGGGTGTGTGTGGTGTCATCACTGCTGCTATTTACTGAGGGCCTGCCACAGTCAGTTTTATTTACTTATTGTATGTGCCCTAACTTCCCATTGGGATAATTACCCCATTGATACTATGTATCACAGACACTTTTTGCAATAGTTCTTTTATATGCAAGTTATTCACTTTTTACTGCTGCACCGCCTCCATTTATATCTTACATTGTGTTAGCGCATTTATTTCTCACCTGCTTTTATTTTATTTCATATCTAATAACATTTCTTTTTATGGTTCAATGTATACAACCTCATGTCAGTTTTTTCGGTGATTCTCTCCATCATGGATGCTGGGTAAGGGCCTGACTGGGACAAATCCCTTATCCAACAAGCTCATGTATGTATTTTGAGGAAAATAGGCATACAATTATAATTTGTCCTTTGACCCTCTAGTTTTTTTTCTACATTTTAAAAATAAAAAATTGTAGATTGCTATATTTTTTACTTTCTATTTTTTATTACATTTTTACTACAAGATTTGATTAACATATCTCTAACTCTAGGCCTACAGCTGGTGTCACACATAACGACGACGACAACGACGTCGCTGCTACGTCACCATTTTCTGTGACGTTGCAGCGACGTCCCGTCGCTGTCGCTGTGTGTGACATCCAGCAACGACCTGGCCCCTGCTGTGAGGTCGCCGGTCGTTGCTGAATGTCCAGCTTCATTTTTTGGTCGTCACTCTCCCGCTGTGACACACACATCGCTGTGTGTGACAGCGAGAGAGCGACGAAATGAAGCGATCAGGAGCCGGCACTGGCAGCTGCGGTAAGCTGTAACCAGCGTAAACATCGGGTAACCAAGGGAAGCACTTTCCCTGGTTACCCGATGTTTACGCTGGTTACCAGCCTCCGCTCTTGCTGCCAGCGCCGGCTCCTGCACTGTGACATGTGGCTGCAGTATGCATCGGGTAATTAACCCGATGCATACTGTAGCAAGGAGAGCAAGGAGCCAGCGCTAAGCGCGGCTCCCTGCTCTCTGAACTGTGACATGTAGATGCAGCACACATTGGGTTAATTAACCCGATGTGTGCTGCAGGAGAGCAAGGAGCCAGCGCTAAGCGCGGCTCCCTGCTCTCTGAACTGTGACATGTAGATGCAGCACACATCGGGTTAATTAACCCGATGTGTGCTGCAGGAGAGCAAGGAGCCAGCGCTAAGCGCGGCTCCCTGCTCTCTGAACTGTGACATGTAGCTGCAGCACACATCGGGTTAATTAACCCAATGTGTGCTGCAGGAGAGCAAGGAGCCAGCTCTAAGCGCGGCTCCCTGCTCTCTGCACATGTAGCACAGCGACGTTATGATCGCTGCTTCTGCTGTGTTTGACAGCTAAGCAGCGATCATAACAGCGACTTACAAGGTCGCTGTTACGTCACCGAAAATGGTGACGTAACAGCGACGTCGTTGTCGCTGTCGTTTAGTGTGACACCAGCTTACCTCTAGCCAAAACCCTATCTCTGGTTGTAACTCTCTCTGTATCCCAAACCCCATACTTATCCAAAGCCATAAAACTAATCCAATCCCTAACCCTAAGCCAACCCAAGCCTTAGCCCTATTTAGGCTATGTGCACACGCTGCGTTTTTTTTACCGTGTTTTTGATCGTTTTTGGCCGCTAAAAACACACAAAAACGCACCGGCGGCAAAAAAGCGGCAAAAACCGCATGCGTTTTTACCGTGATTTTGTGCGTTTTTGGCTGCGTTTTGCTGCGTTTTTGATCTCTGCGTTTTTCTGCGTTTTTCCAATGCATTGCATAAGGGAGGAAAATGCAGAAAAACGCAGGACAGAATTGACATGTCCATTTTTTTTTTTAAGCTCAAAAACGCAGCTTAAAAAAAAAGTTGTGCGCGGACAGCAAAAATGAAAACTCAGACTTTGCTGGGGAAGCAAAGTCATGCAGTTTTGAGGCCAAAAACGCTCCCGAAAAACGCACAAAAACGCACTGTGTGAACTTACCCTTAGGGTTAGAAAATGATTACAAATTTTAGATCTGCTCTTTGTAATTAATGAAGACAGTGTTAAATCATGTGTAATGCACCAACCACTGTGCTCTGCATAGTCAAGGACCAAGATGACATTGCACACTTTTATTATACAGCTAAGGCTGGAGTCACACTGGTGTATGACCCGCACGAGTGCAATGTGAGAAAATCTCGCATTGCACTCAGCGCCATGTAAGACAATGTTGCGAGTTTTTCCATGCAGCATGCTGCAATTGTCTGCGAGTCAAGGATCACTTGCACACATACCTCTCTATGGGTGTGAATGAAACATCAGACTGCACTCGGATGACATCCAAGTGCAGTGCGATATACACACAGGTTGACAATGGGGGAGATGGAGATATTAACCATTCCCTCTTCTCCGCAGCTGTGATCTGATCACAAGATCGGATGACAATTGCATGACACTCGGCTCACGCTCTTAGCAGAGCAGGAGCCGAGGGCCATTAGCATATCACATCCAATGCTCTCGCATCGGATGTGATACGCTAATTTGACAGCCTAATAGGGGCTTTAGTATTATAGATGTTTTCCATGAAGACATTGAATAAGTATACTCTCACATTGGCATATAAAAAAAGTTCCCATTCTCATCCAGAACAGTTGGACAGGTGACATCAGTTTGGTATTTAGAATGTCATGTGAGTGCGATGTGAGTTCACAATTTTTTGCTCACCTAGCCTCTGTATGGTATCCATATGCAAAGCGTTTTATTTTCTCATTATTCTATAATCATTTACAGGACCATTTACAATGTTCTATAATACAGAATGGTAATGTGTCCATTAAAAACGTCACATGGAAATGCCTGTATGTTCGTTTTTTCTTACACCCATTGACTTGCATTGACGAGTCGTGTCCGATAGACAAGCGCACTTGCAGTATGCTGCGAATTTCTTTGATCAGTCTGATTTGAGCTGAGGAAATACTCACAGATCTGCCCTGCCTCACTGAATAGCACTGGTCTGAGTGCAATGACATTTTTTTCTCACACTGTACGCGTCCATTTTATATGCCGGTGTCTGAGGACCATTATTCTGAGACTGCAGTAGCATTTTGTGTAGAATTTGAAGAAACCAGCTGTTATGTTATTTGTTGTTAGTGGTTGTTATGTTAGTTCTTTGCCACATTAGTTGTTAAATTCATTTTGCTTAATTGATTATTGAAAACAGCAGAAAGTTTGTTAGTTTTACTAATAAACATAATATACAGTGGGGGTTAAATAATTTTGATTGCAATGGCACATGTACTGTGTGCTGCATTTAATGCAGCTATTAAATAAGTATTTGAAGAGATTTCCCAGGTATTAAATAAACAAAATAATCACTGGAATACCTCTTTAAGAAATTTTGTAATGTCTTACCGTCAAATGATATTATTATATCGTGTATTCTAAGAAGATGAACAAATATTTTCAAATGTGTCCTCCAGACTTTACTCATTCCCATGTCATGCAGGAGTGAAGAAATACCAAGCTTCTTAAGAAACCATTTTGGCTCCACAAAGAGACATTCAGTAGAAGAGAGCTACATGATCTTCCCTAATATGATATTTATTCAAAACACTAGTACGTAAGTATTGCAAAACGATAGTGCAATTATATTACGCAGCTAAAAGGTAACCTTTAGTGCTATGAAAAATTAGGATATATTTCTGTTAACTTTCGGCATTTTAACTCCAACCCAATTAACCCCTTCCTGACATTTTAACTACCGATACATTCATATCTTATGGGTACTTCACGCAAATGGACAGCTCTGCAGCTCTGATCCGCAGAAATGAACAAGCGATCAGACTGCGGATCCATAAAGTCCCCTAGAGGGAGACTAGTAAAGTAAATAAAAAAATGTAAAAAAAGTTTTAAATAACATAAAAAAATATAAAACATCTAAAAGTTCAAATCACCCACCATTCACCCCATTGACAAAAAAAATATACACATATTTGGTATCGCTGCATTCAAAAACGCCCGATCTATCAAAATATAAAATCAGAAATCCAAAGAAAAAAAAAACTCCCACAAACAAGAATAAAATTATTTTTTCTTTATTACATAATAATCAATAAAACACATTCAAATTAATAGGAGAAAATGGAATTTGATACAAAAAGACCAGGGCAGAAATTGTGAACAATTATTGTTATAGGCTGATAAATTAACAATTTCATGAAATTCATGGTGTCACGCCAATATTAGACATGGCCACCATGAATTTCTAGTACAGATAAAAACACAAATGAAACGCAACACAATTAGTGACTCCATCTTTATTGAAATAAAGAACCCCCCTCTGCAGTAATCCTGGGTCAAGGGTCCCGCGCCATCCAATCCGGACGAGAGAGGGAGAGAGAGAGAAGAGAGAGAGATAAGAGAGAGGAGAGAGAAACAGAGAGAGAAGAGAGAGAGGAGAGAAGAGAGAGAGAGGAGAGAGAAGAGAGAGAGGAGAGAGAACAGGAAAGAAGAGAGAGGAGAGAGAAGAGAGAGAGAAGAGAGAGAAAAGAGAGAGGAGAGAGAGAGAAAGGGCAAAAGAGAGACTGAGAAAAAGAGAGAGAGAGAAAAAGAGAGAAAAAGGGAGAGAGGAGGGAGAGAGAGGGAGGGAGGGAGAAGAGAGAGAGAAGAGAGAGGAGAGAGAGAGAGAGGGAAAAAGAGAAAAAGAGAGACTGAGAAAAAGAGAGAGAAAAAGAGAGAGAGAGGAGAGAGATAGGGAGAGAGAGAAAAAGAGAGAAAGAGCGAAAGATAGAAAAAGAGAGAGAGAAAAAAGAGAGAAAGAGACAGAGAGGAGAGAAGAGAGAGAGAGAAAGAGAGAGAGAAAGAGAGAGAGAAAGAGAGAGAGAGAAAAAGAGAGAGAGAAAAGAGAGGGAGAGAAGAGAGAGAGAAGAGAGGAGAGAGAAGAGAGAGAAGATTAGAGAAGAGGAGAGAAGAGAGAGAGAAGAGAGAGAGGAGAGAGAGGAAGAGCGAGAGAGAGCGAAAAAGAGAGACTGAGAAAAAGAGAGAGAGAGAAGAAGAGAGAGAGAGGAGAGAGAGGGAGGGAGAGAGAGAGAAGAGAGAGGAGAGAGAGAAACAAAGGGAAAAAGAGAAAAAGAGAGACTGAGAAAAAGAGAGAGAGAGAGAAAGAGAGAGAGAAAAAGAGAGAGGAGAGAGAGGACAGAGAGAGAAACAGAGAGAGAAACAGAGAGAGAAAGAGAGAGAGAGAACAAAGAGAGAGAGAGAGACAGAGACAGAGAAAGAGAGAGAGGGAGAGAGAGAGAGAGAGAGAGAGAAGAGAGAGAGGAGAGAGCAATGCAGCCTCATTCCGTGAACTGCTCCGATTTTAGAGGTGTGTCCTGCGGCTCACAGCTGATGTCCGGCTCCTCCCCTCAGTGCATAATTAAATTAAATTCTAAATATATAATAATTAAATTTTAAATTAAAAATAAAAAAATTTAAAAAAAAAATTAAATTCTTTACCGGGATCGGGACTAGAACTACTGAAGTAATGCTTCTTAGGCGAGCGCTCTATCCACTGAGCCACTGCCTCTAATGATAAAGATAGGCAGATTTGTTAATCTTGAAGTCTGCATTGCTGAAGTCTCTGCTGACCGCGCGATTCACTTCATTGCTACGTGGAGCTCATACAGAGCACTCGTGTTCTGTAGCAGAGCTGACAGTGTCGTGTGGATTACGTCGGACCTGGATGTGTATTTGGGGATTAATAAACTGGTAAAAGAGGGTGTTTTTTTTGTCTTTTATTCCAAATAAGGATTTTTCGCTGCATGTGTTTATTTACTTTCACTTTCAGGTTGATCATGGAAGGTGTGTCGGGGAGACGCTTGTCATGATTAACCTCTTATTACCCCGATTGCCACTGCACCAGGGCAATTCAGGATGAGCTGGGTGGAGTCCCGGGACTGTCGCATCTAATGGATGCGGCAAATCCGGGCGGCTGCTGGGTGATATTGTTAGGGTGGTGGGTTCCCGATAACGTGGTGATCTCCATCCTGACAATACTAGCCTCCAGCCGTGTGGCTTTATCCTGGCTGGTATCAATTATGGGGGAAACCGCATTTTTTTTAATTTATTTATTTATTTTAGTGCACGATATAGACCCACCCACCGGCCGCTGTGATTGGTTGCAGTGAGACAGCTGTCACTCATCGTGGGGGCGTGTCTGACTGCAACCAATCATGGGCGCCAGTGGGCAGGGAAAGCACAGAATACCTGATTGAATAATGAAGCGGCAGGAAAAGAGGAAAAGACGCCGCAGATTTCTGACAGCCGTGCAGCGAGACACCCGTGATCGGTGAGTAGGAAAGAGGGAGAGATTGTGCTGGGGACGCAGGATGCATGAAGATAGCAACGTGTGCACATAGCCTTACTGTGAAAAACCACGTTTTTGTTGATCGAAACGTTTTCAAAAAGCTCGAGTTCGAGCTCGAGCTCGAACACCCCCCAAAATCACTCGAACATGAAATTGGCGAACCTCGAACATCGCTCAACTCTAGTGGTTGGCTCCAAAGATCTCAAATTTGGACTCATCAGACCAAAGCACAGATTTCCACTGGTCTAATGCCCATTCCTTGTGTTCTGTAGCCCAAACAAGTCTCTTCTGCTTGTTGCCTGTCCTTAGCAGTGGCTTCCTAACAGCTATTTTCCCATGAAGGCCTGCTGCACAAAGTCTCCTCTTAACAGTTGTTCTAGAGATATGTCTGCTGCTAGAACTCTGTGTGGCATTGACCTGGTCTCTAATCTGAGCTGAGGCTGGTGACTCGGATACACATATCCTCTGCAGCAGAGGTGACTCTTGGTCTTCCTTTCCGGGGGCGGTCCTCATGTGAGCCAGTTTGTTTGTAGCATTTGATGGTTTTTGCCAATGCACTTGGGGACACTTTCAAAGATTTCCCAATTTTTCGGACTGACTGATCTTCATTTCTTAAATTAATGATGGCCACTCGTTTTTCTTTACTTAGCTGCTTTTTTCTTGTCATAATACAAATTCTAACATTCTATTCAGTAGGACTATCAGCTGTGTATCCACCAGACTTCTGCACAACACAACTGATGGTTCCAATCCCATTTATAAGACAAGAAATGCCACTTATTAAACCTGACAGGGCACACCTGGGAAGTGAAAACCATTTCTGGTGACTACCTCTTCAAGCTCATCAAGAGAATGCCAAGAGTGTGCAAAACAGTAATCAAAGCAAAGGTGGCTACTTTGAAGAACCTAGACTATAAGACATATTTTCAGTTGTTTCACAATTTTTTGTTAAGTATTTCATTCCACATGTGTTAATCCATGGTTTTGATGCCTTCAATGTGAATCTACAATTTTCAGTCATGAAAATAAAGAAAACTCTTTGTATGAGAAGGTGTGTACTTTTTGGTCTGTACTGTACAATCAGAAACTATTTGCATATGATGTCAAAGATGTTACAATATTGATTTGTTTGTTCTTTTTGCCGTACATGGAGTGATAACATTAACAACATTGATTGGGGGGAACTGCAACAATGTAGAGTCAGCATGGGTAAATGTATATGGGGTGGGGAATAATGAAAAGCTGCTAAATTGGAGTTTGCTATAAGCCTCCTAACATACCTGAACAGGTAGAGGATGAAATTCTGCAACAAACTGAAAAGGCAGCTAATAATAATAATAGTTGGGTCCATATTATGGGGGATTTAAACTATTCAGACATTCAGTGGGACAGAGAAACTTCTGTCTGCAAGTTCTTATTTTTAATTTAAGACAATTTCCTCTCTCAGATGGTAGATGAACCAACGAGGGGAGATAATTTGCTGGATTTGGTCCTGTTAAATAGACCAGATACAATTTCAGATCTACAGGTCCGGGAGCACTTGGGCACCAGCAATCATAATATGGTAAGCTTCAAAGTAATGAACATTTGAAAGGGGAAATGCTAAAACCTGGAATTTTAGGAAATCTGATTTCAACAAATTAAGGGAAAACCTTAATTGTGTAGATTGAGACAATGTAAAGGGGATCAACCAAACAAACCCCGGCACCACTATCCACAAAAACATCAATTTTAATAGTTTTGCTCTCCAGCGCCACCTCGGCAGGCAGCAGAAACTGGGAACTACAGGTAACAGAAAAAGACATAACCTGATTCACTGCTTCCAGCCTACCAACTGAAACATGAGACTCAGCACCCCAAGACATTTAGGAATAAGGGGGCAAGCCACAACCCCCCACCCCTCACCCCCGAATTGCCTTTCAGAGGAAGACAATTCACCTCTAGACATGTCATCTGGAAAAAAGTTCTACCCTTTTTCTCCCGGAGGCGTCTGTCAATACGTATAGCTAAAGCCATGGCAGCCTCTAGAGAAGTAGGAATATCATGCACCGTGAGAGCATCTTTTTAAGTTTATCAGACATACCATGACAAAACTGACTTCGAAGTGATGGATCATTCCATTTAGTATCCGTAGCTCATCTACGAAATTCAGAACAATAGGCTTCAGTTGACCGATCACGCTGCCGCAGCCGACGTAGTCTAGGCTCAGCTAAAGAGACTTGTCAGGGTTATAATAGATAAGGCCCAAAGCTTCGAAGAAGCCCTCTACTGACTGGAGACAAGCAGCGTTTTCCGGCAATGAAAATGCCCATGACTGAGGATCCCCTTGCAGAAGAGATATAATGGTGCCGGCCCGCTGCTGAGCTGCTCCAGAAGAGTAAGGCCTAAGACGAAAATATAATTTACAGGCTTCCTTGAAGGCTGTAAATGTCTCTCTACCTCCTGAAAAACGATCAGGAAGCGCTATTTTTGGTTCTAAATGAGCCGCAACAGACACATTAACTTTCTCCTGAGTGAATTTTTTAACACCAGTCACTTCCAAAGAGAGATTGTAAAGTTGCTGGGTCAATTTAGAAACAGGATCCATAATACAAAAACAAAGTAAAACGTCAACGACGTACTTTTTTTTTTTTTTTGAGAATCCTGCAATTTTTGGGGCGTGTTATGTCATGCTGTGTGTGGGAAGAGACTCCTGGGAATAAGGGAGGCAGAAACACAAAGAGGGGGTGAGACCAGGGGCTCCTTCGCTGACCCTGACACTGGGGGGCCCTGCGCTAGCCCTCAAACCACAGGTACCTATAAGGGTTAGAAGGTGTGGCCCGCCAACGTGCCCCTGTCTCCAAGCCAGACCCTAGGACTAAATCCCATCACCCACCAATAAAAGGGGGGGGGACAAACAAAAAAATAACCAGAAAAAAGAAAAGCAACAACTTATCTTGAGAGGGAATCTTCAGAATCTATAGCAACAGTAGTCTGAAGCCACATGCACTCCTGGGCAAGCAACTTCTCCAAGTGAAAAGTATAACCCGAACTGGAGGAGTGAGAGGCTCCAAGTTATAAAGGCCCTTAATTACCAGCTGGGGAAAGGCTTCTCCAACCTGGCAAGGAAACAGAAAAAACCCCTAAATCAAGCCCTTAAAGAGACAGTGTCCATTAACATCTGGACTATCGCCGGGCCCTTCTGCACCTGGTCCCAGCAACAGCACCTGAAGGTCCAGGTACATCCGTGACAGGTGGTCCCCGGAACTCAGCCCAGTTGCCGCATAACTAATCACAGCCCTGACGACAGTGAGTGGGCCTCCCAGGTGCACAGGGCCCAGGTAGTTTACCAGTCCTGGGGCTTTAGTATGTACATTACAGGAAGGGATGGAGGGAAATACATCACATGGGAGGCTGGGGGCATAGACAGCACTGGAGCACAGGTGGCACTGGGGATATAGACATTACTGGAATGACATGCACGTTACTGTATGGGCATGGACATTACTGGGGGCGTACACATTACTGGGCGGGCATACGCATTACTTTGGGGACATACACGTTACTGTGGGGGCATACACATTACTGGGGCATAGACGTTACTGAAGAGCATACACATAACTGAGGAGCATAGACAATACTGGGTAAGCATACACATTACTAGAGGAGAATACATATACATATTACTTTCAGGTCATACACATTACTGCAGGCATACAGATTACTGGGGCATACACATTACAGAGGGGCATACACATTACTGTGGAGCATAAACATTACTGGGAGAACATACATATAACTGGTGGGGCATACACATTAATGGCGGCATTCACATTACTGAGGTGCATAGACATTAGTGGGGGCATACAATTATTGAGGTGCATACACATTACTGGGGGGTATATACATTACTGTGGACATACACGTTACTGGGGGCATACACATTACTGAGAGGCATACACATTACTGGGGGGCATACAATGTTACTAAGAACATACACATTACTCGGGGGCATACATATTAGTGTGGGGACATACACATTATTAGTGGGGCATACATGTTACTAAGGGGCATACACATACCTAAGGGCATAGACATTACTGGGGGCATACACATTACAGGGGCATACAGATTACTTCTGTGTGGGGCATACAGCTCTGAGAAGCATACACATGACTCGAGTGAGGGAGACATACACATTACTGGGGTGGAGGGCATAGAGTTCTGGGGGCACATACAGCTCATGAAGGAGACATACAGCTCTAGAGGGCATATTACGCTTTGGTGGGCCTATATAGCTTGGGGGAAAGGGGGCACATACAGCTCTGGGGGGCCCATACAGGTCTGGAGGGCTCATACAGCTCTGGAGAGGCATATACTGTACAGGGGGACACTGGCTGGCACTGCTCTTCTCGTCATCTCTGAGACAGGAGAGCATCGCTCACTAGCTCTGACCACCAATGAACTCCAATGCACATGGACGCAGCGTTCAGCAGTAAACGCTGGCTGCAATTATATAGGGCCAGCGGCCAGGAAAGTGCAGCTCATGTTCTGAGCTTGTCAGTCCCCGGAACTCATCCCAGTCGCCGCAGAACTAATCACCACCCTGACGATGGCAAGTGGGCCTCCCGGCTATATAGGGCCGCGGTACTTTCCCAGGCACGTCAAGTGCTTACGCCGCCCTGGGGTTACAGTATATACATCACATGATGGGTTGGTGGCAACTACATCACATGGGAGCTAGGGGCATAGACATCACTGGGGAGACTGGGAGGCGTAGACATCACTGGGGCCATAGACAGCACTGGGAGCACAAGCAGCTCTGGGAACATAGACAACACTGGGTGTGGCATACACGTTACTGGGTGGGCATACATACTAATGGGGGGCATACACTTTACTAACACGTTACTGTGGGTGCATACATGTTACTGTTGGGGCATACATATTACTGGGAGCATACACATGATTGGAGGGCATAGACATCATTGGGGGCATGCACATTACTGGGGGAATACATATTATTGGTGGGCATACATGTTACTGGGGGGAATGCACGTTAGTTAGTATGAGGGGCATAGATGTTACTAGGGGGTATATATGTTACTGGGGGCATAGACATCACTGGGGGCATACATATTACTGGGGGTCATACATGTTAATGGGGAGCATACACATTACTGGGGGTCATACACATTACTGGGGGGCGTATACGTTACTGTTGGGGCAAACACATTACTGGGGGCATAGACATTACAGAGGGGCATATGTGGCGCCCCTGAGGCTTCCGTCGCCACAGGAACATTGCACCCCATCCAGCGGTGTGATGTCCCATCCTGGGTAAGGAAAGGAGTGAACGCCGGTCCACAGGCAAATCTGCACTACACCCATTGTTAGGTACACACAGGGACCAGGGACAGTGGCAGCAACCCTCCCATGCTGCATGCTGGGAGGGGCCGTAAGACCCATCCCTGCTCCCATAAGGTGGTAGCTTAGCAACTGAGGGGTGGGAGGAGCCAACCGAGTGTAGAGTAGACAAGGAAGGTCAAGAGTAAGCAGTGAGAGAGAGAAAGTTAGAGAGACGAAGTGGAGGTGGAGAGAGAAGGAAGGAGTGTGAGGAGGTCTGCGGGAGGCAGAGGAGAGAGCTGAGAGAAGTGCTCTAGTGAGTCAGGAGCAAGAAAGAGAAAGCGACGCTGAAGACCCTGGGGCCCAGTAGGTCCAGGTGACACCAAGTAGAGAACAGAAGGGATTCCAGGGCCACAGATAGCTTTCAGGCTCGTGGTCTGTTCCACAGAAACATCGGTGGAGGGATCAAGCTGCACACAGGGGACGGTCCCTAGAAACTGGAGGAGGAGAAGTCAACTCCAAAAGTAAAAACCGAGGCCCAGGGAAGTTGCAAACTCTCCGGGCCACAGCCCACAGCAGAACTTTTGGAAAGGGGGTAAAACTACCGACAGGCAAGCCCCTGGCCCGGAGGCTGTAGTGGAGGCCAAGCCAGGTTCAGCCAACAAGGGTGAGGCTCAGAAGTCAGCTGAAGAAAGGAACACATAGAGGGGTGCACCGGCTTTTATTCCAGGATCTACCCGGGATCGGCGGAGGTCCCTGACAGTGGGTCCCAGCAGTTCAAAGGCACCTGCGCGCCACAACCAGGAATTGTGAGTAAAGATCTTGAAACTGCACCCCCTGGTGTTGCCTCACTTACTACGCACCATAGACACTCATAAGCACCAACAGTTGCCCCGGGGAACCGCTCCACCTGTGGGGAGCAGTAACACCATTGCTGCCGTTCCATCACCCCGGAGGCCTCATACAGCAGCGGCGGCTTAATAGTCGCAAACCACAGGTGGCGTCACAAATACAAACTTTAATCACCCCCAAGTCACCAGCCATATTAATTGACCCCACCAGGGTACGGAGTCGGGCCCAGCCACCACTGACGACCCTCCGGACTAGTCCGGCCCGGCATCGGGTGTCCCATAGCCCTGGGGTGGGCGAGTCAACTTTGGCATCACAAACAGGATAACGTGTCCGGCCCCCACCTTGTACTGTGCGCCTGAAAAGACTGTGTTTTACTGTAAAAACTGCCGCCATTGAAGCTACTGAGCACGGGAAGAAGGGGGGCGTGCCTGGAGAAGGACGCGAAAGTAAGCCCTGCCCCTTTGGTCTTGCAAGGAGAAGCGCGAAGTGGAGCCCGCTATGGTGAGCGGAGGAGGCAAAATGGCGAGCTAAAAATGTCTAGAGGAAGAGAGAAGATGGCTCCTGCAAGCGGAGGCCAGGAGGAGCTCACCTGGATCAGGCCTGTGACCGCTGCTGAGTTGAAGGCTGAGGTCGGGAGGATGGCTGACAGGATGAAGGAGCAGAGCAGCGAATGCAAGATGGCAAAACAAAAAGCTATAAGTCTGCTGGTAAAGGCGGAGCGGGAAGTTACCAGCCTGCTGCTGAGCAACATCAAAAGTCTGCTACTGGAAGAAGCGATGAGTCTGCTGCTGGGAGATCGTGCAGAAGGAGACGCAGAGAGGATGGCGTCCACACGCAGCGATCCAGAGCTAGGCTCTGCTGACTGGTGGGGCTGGGAGATGGACCAGTGGTGTGAAAGGCTGGAGGCGAAGGCGATGCAGCAAATCCGGGATGCACGCACAGAGCTCAGAGAGATGGCCGGAATCGCCTGGGCCCATGAGAAGTGGACGGCGAGGCAAGCGATGCGCGGAACAGCAACCGCCAGAACACCGGAGATGCTACTGTGGGGTGAGTCATTTAATGCCCCTGCCGGCGCGAGTGCCCCAATCCCCGCTGCCATGCCCGCGGTCCCTGGAGAGACGCCCTGCGCGGCGACGCAGATCCAGGCCGCAGCCACGCCAGGTGCGGCCCGCCAAGATTTTGCCGCCGGAGCGACGCCCATCCACACCGCAGCAGCGATGCCCGGCCCATCCATCCCAGGCCCCAGCAGCGATACTCCGCTCGGCCAAGCAAGATCCCACAGCAGCAGCGACGTTAATCCACGCCGCAGGTGCGGCCCGCCAAAACAAGGACGCAGCTCCGATACCATCACCCCGCAGCAGCCCCACAACAGCTGGAGAGCAGGACCAAGGGACTCAGACCAGTCTGAGCAAGGCCTACATACTATCCAGGGCCCTGCCGCAGCATGACCCCAGCATCTGAATGTAAAGAAAGTAAAGAAGAAGCTGAACTGTAAATAGCCCCTGTATGTCTGTCCATTGTTCTTTTCGAAGATGACACCCTATTCCTGAATCTATGGCCCCTGTTCTTTTTGAAGATGACCCCCCCCAACTGTTTATGTGTTACCGGGCCACTGGACTTGAAAGTGGTCCGCAGTTACATGTGTTTATATGTGAAGTATGTTGATGTGTGACCAGGCCACTGGACGTAATGTGGCTGGTCTGCTCTAGTTTAAAAAGACTCTAAAGTTATTTTATGTTCTGCAGCATTCAAGTAAATGTGCCTCCCATAAAGGGAAGAAAAAGTTTTAAAAGTATTACTGTTGTAATGTTATGCATAACAAAAATGTCTTTTGCAGTTTCTCCACTGTTTCTTGTTGTTTCAGCCCGCGGATGTGCTCGGATTCGCTGTGGGGGAGTGTGGTGCCCCTGAGGCTTCCGTCGCCACAGGAACATTGCACCCCATCCAGCGGTGTGATGTTGTGAATGTTAGTTATGTTTTGGCTGCTGGGAGGCTCCCTCTGGTGTCCAGGAATGGTTTGGACTTGGACCAGGTGTGTTGTACAGTGAGTGTTTCCTTTGCTAACTCTCTGCTTATTTAAATCCTGGTCTGATTGCAGGCTGTTGCCGGATGTCAGTTGTTCTTTGTATCTCCAGCCTGCCTAATCCTGCTCTACACCACATCTTCCCCAGATAAGTGCTTGCTCTTTATTTATTGTCTGTTTTTTTGTTTATCTGGGTTTGTCATTTGCTGTGGTTGGTTTCAGTTTATTTGCTTGCAGGGATTTTCCCCCTTAGTGGATTGTTGAGGAACTCCCTGCAGTTCTGTGTGGAGTATAGCTCCTTTGGGTCTATGTGTTTGTGGCTTGTTGACTTTGTTATGATTCTTGTTTTCTGTTCATTGGTATGACAAGGGCACCTGGTATAGGACGGAGTTCAGATCGTGCGATCTGAGGGTCTTTTTGTACTATCAGGAAGTTGGAATTTTGCAGGGTTTTTCTCTGGCCACCATCAGTCCCTTTCGTGTCCTTTCCTATTTTAGTCAGCGGGGGCCTCACCTTTTGCTAATCCTGTAATCTACCTGTGTATTGTGTTTTTCCTATATCACCGCAGTCTTTGAATGTGGGGGGGCTAGCTATTCTTGTCTATTTTCTGAGGCAGAGAGTTATTCATCTTTCCTACCTTTAGGATTAGAGTTGAGTGCGGTACGCGGTTCGAGGTTCTCCAGTTCGCGGCTTGAGTGATTTTGGGGGCTGTTCTAGATCGAACTAGAACTTGAGCTTTTTGCTAAAGCTCGATAGTTCTAGATACGTTCGAAAACGGTTCTAGCAGCAAAAAGACAAGCTAATTACTAGCTGGCTTTCCGCTGTAATAGTGTAAGTCACTCTGTGACTCACACTATTATGAAATTTCAGCGTATAGTGTGCGGGAACAGCGCATTCAGATCACTGCTGTTTGGATAATGGCGATTGACATTTTTTTTTTTTCCTAGTCTTCCTTCCCTAAGCGCGCGCGTGTAGTGGGGCGGGCCAGCATGTCAGCCAATCCCAGACACACACACAGCTAAGTGGACTTTTAGCCACAGAAGCAACGGCATGTGTGATAGGATGTCTATGTCACATGTCCCTGCATTATAAAAACGGACATTTTCCTCCAGCACGCCATTATCTGCCTTCTGCGTCTTGGTGTCAGTCACCGCTGGGGTAGCTCCTGTCTCCGATACTGCTGTGTACGCTCTATACACAGCGCTATACAGAATAGGGATAGAGGTTTCTTTCAGCCCTTGTAAGGGCTAATATCGGCAGGGTCAGAGCCATAGGTGACAGTCAGGTCCGTGAAAACAGATTTTAACAGCTACACAAGATGACAGTGTCTGTGTAGCTAAGATTAGGGATTTCCTCGCTGCATTTCCCCATTAAGAGGGATAGAAAGGGAGGCTTCCTTTCCTCTACCCAGACCCATAACCCTGCCACTGTACCCTCCTGCCCTTTGCACACTCAAACTCATTATTACTAAGCCATTATACTAGCAAACACTGAGTAAACTTAGTGGCATCCTAAAAGTGGCTGTTGGACTTCCATTAGTGTCCCACTGGTGCAAACCTATGTGCAGCACCTCTGCATTGCACACTCAAACTCATTGTTACTAAGCCATTATACTAGCAAACACTGAGTAAACTTAGTGGCATCCTAAAAGTGGCTGTTGGACTTCCATTAGTGTCCCACTGGTGCAAATCTATGTGCAGCACCTCTGCATTGCACACTCAAACTCATTGTTACTAAGCCATTATACTGGCAAACACTGAGTAAACTTAGTGGCATACAAAAAGTGGCTGTTGGACTTCCATTAGTGTCCCACTATTGCAAATCTATTTCCAGCACCTCTGCATTGCACACTCAGACTCATTGTTACTAAGCCATTATACTAGCAAACACTGAGTAAACTTAGTGGCATCCTAAAAGTGGCTGTTGGACTTCCATTAGTGTCCCACTGGTGAAAAGTTATTTGCAGCACCTCTGCATGACACTCTCATGCACATTTTGCTACGCTAATTTTATAGCAAACTCAGGGAATTCCTTGCTGCATTTGATCATTCGGAGGGATAGAAAGTGAGGCTTCCTTTACTGTCCTGGTACCCACAGAACACGGCCACTGTACCCACCTGTCCACTTTTGCCACGCTATTTAATTTGCCCAAAGAGCTGACTCTTTTTCTGCCTTCCTAAAATTGTCTGTAATACTAAGTTAGTGTTCCTTTGCTGCCAAGCAAGGTACAACACATGCGCATTCTACACTCCTTTCCATTTCTGGAAAGCAATTATTAACTGCAGGTAGTCCAGCCAATCTGTGACGAGGTGCAGGTGTGGATATAATGTAGCCTGCATCCAATGTTGGTTTTCTCGATGTCTGACAGCTCAACAATACCATCTGTTTCCACTTCCAAAACAAGTGATGACCTGCCAATCACACTCCCTGTTGCATGTAAAGGGGTGGAAGTTCAGTGTGAAAAACCATGTGAGACTGCTGTCCCCACAGTCACAGAGGATGAAGAGCACGCAGATGCACTTGATGGGGCAGGCGGTGGTTGCACAGGCACGCTAGGCCGCATTGTAGCACAGTGAAATTCACATTGCGACTTATGCTTCATTTTAAGTCGTGTACAGGGTGGGCTCCCCAGTATGCAGCAAACCAGGCAACAGGAAAAGGACTCTAGTCAGTTGGGTTGATAAATGATTGTTTAACTTTACCAAAACAAACAATAAGAACCATGCATACAATTTAAATAATTGAACAATCTATTCTGTTGCCTACTACCTGCTAATCCCTCTGCGTAGCAGTAATTGTGTGTTTGTGCGTGTGTGTGTGTGTGTGTGTGTGTGTAAGTGCGAACACGACTTACCAGTGGCGCATCACAAGAGTTTCCCAGTTATCTACCTAAACATAGACAAAACACATTACCCCCCCCCTGAATACTCTTGTTAGCTGAAGCCTCACAGATAAGGCAGATGATAACAGTGTGAATGCAAACCACACATCTCTGCAACACAGTCATGGAAATCTTGAAAAGCAACAGTCAATGCAAACATGTGTCGCTGTCCCTCTATGATTTAAACTGTACGTGACAATTTGACAGTACAGAGGCAGAAAGTCTTATTGTCTATAAATAGTCGGCCTACCCAGAACAGATATGTGTTTTGCTAATAAAACAAAGTGTTGCGTGCCCGCATTATTGTCTGGGCACAGCCTACCGTACCCGGGTACTGTGATGTCCAGTTGCCAGAAATACAGACTTTACGCTCCTCTCACGGTAAGCAGTATAGACAGCACCGTAAGAATGTTGGTCTGTGGCACAGGATGCTGCTCACTGGCGTTACGGTACTCCTCACCAAACTCCAAAATGACTCCCCTCACAATTGAACAAAGTGTTTCCGCGGTGGCTCCTTGCTGTAACACACACCTTTAGCTGTTCCTTCTGTTAATAGACAGCATCTCCAAGTCCACACCCAAAGAGCAATTTCTCCTCCACGTCTAAGTGTGGAGAGGCAGCTAGTGCGCATGCGTGTGCCGATTTACCCCAGCCACAGCCTAACTTCAGTGTTTCGCCTAGTGAGTATGCTCAGCCTGACTGTGCCATTCCTGAGGCTAAGTCTTCATTTCGGGATACAGCGCATGCTCCCACACTTAGTGCGAAAAGCCTCTTTGCACAGGTACTTGCACTCCGTGCCGGGTCTAAGTCCTGTTTTGTGCCTAGACACCATGCTAAAGCTGATAGTCTTTTTTCAGAGACTGTATTTCATGCTACTGAGCATGCTCAGGCACTTACTGCATCAGAGACTAGGTCCGGTAATGAACTCTTTGGCCCTGCCCCTGATGTGGGGGGCCCATATAGACCACAGGGCATCAGGTGTCCTGACGATGTGGCCAGGCCACTCCCAAATGGCTTGCAGAGGCCCGCCCCTATGATTTCTCACCTCATTATTGATGGTCAGACGATGACTGGTGAGGTGTTTGTGTCGTGGCAGCCATGAGATCATTATTGAAGTTGCGGTTCCAAATAGGACGCTAGTTACGCCACTCATGACGTGTCACTCTGCTTTTGTCTCCAGGAGGTGCATTGTGGTCCACCCTGGTTTGGGGCGGACCCAGGTTATAAAACGGGCTGGAGCCAACAAGGAGGTGCGCAGTCTTCTATTATGCTCCGAAAGAGCACACCTCCATGTGTTGAACCCATTGCGGCTTTAGGCCAGAGGTAGGCAGGGATAGGGCGTCGATGCAGGCTGCCACCACAGTTGGTAACGCAGAACGGTTAAGACCAGCTCCTGTCCTACCAGTCCTGCTTGTGCAGCCCAGTGGCATTACAGGCCTGCTGCTGCTGATGCGCTTGCTGTCCACAGGTGTGGCCCCAATGCACACGGTCAGCGTACTCAATGGCCCCTGTGATGTTAACAGGGAGTTCCTGGGCTGGGTGGGCGTGTGGACCCTGTGACACTAACAGGGCTCCCAGTCTCCAGAGCCGCGTGGCGTCTAACTCGGTTCAGGCTACTATTAGTTTCATAGCCACACAGCTCTGTATCCTCCACCTAACCTTCCAGTTGCCAACCTCTCCTTTTCCATCTGGGATCATGGTGGACACTGACTGCTGATGGGGATATATACCTTTCTCTTTCTTTTCTTATTAATTTTCGTTATATAGCGGTAACATAGTATATACCACCTTATCCAAATCTGCCAGTCCCACTGTAACAGATGGTGTTTCTTCAGCAAATGTTACTTTTGCTTAACCACCAAACCCACGGACAAAAACTTTTTTCCCCTTTCCAACACACCTGTTCCCCTTTCCACCAGCATCTGTCCTTTTTCAGCTCATTTTGTATATGACCAAAAGTGCAACTCTGCAGGGACACCGTACTCAATGCCATCTCAGCACAGCAGCCAGCCCTCGGTCCCTCAGATGTGGACAAGTAAAAGACCATTTCCTCCTATCCATGATAAAGCGTTGAGATTCACTATGTGCAGCACTGGTGTTTAGTGGAAAAGCAGATCTAAGATTGCATACCACCTTCTGCAGATACTCCTGTATATGTGCGTCCCTTTCTATGGCAGGAATTATTTAGCCAAATTTTGTCTTGTACCGGGGATCTAACATTGTGGCAACCCAGTAGTTAGCATTAGTTCGAATTCGTACAATCCGAGGGTCATGTTGTAGGTAGTGCAGCAAGAAGGCGCTCATGTGTCTTGAGCATCCAGGAGGACAAAGTCCTTGGTGAGTTGGTGGCGGAGAGGTGAGAATCGTGCCTCCTTCCTCTGCCCTCTCCCCCCAACCTCGCACAACCGAAATGTGAGCAAGCTCTCACTCATCTGCTGAGTCTTCCATGCCCATCGCCAGCTCGTCCTCCATTTCTTCATGGGCTCCTGCACCTTCCTCAACACTTTTTGCTGATACTATGCGCCCTTGTTAATCCCTCTCCCCCACCATGACTGCCGCCTAGGTGCCGCTGACCATCTGGACCTCGTAGATCTTGTTATCCCTTCCGCATATGACTCCTCCTGTACTTCCTCCCCTTCCTCTTGTCCCAACACCTGACTCCGAATAATGCTTACAGTGTGCTCCATCATGTAGATGACCAGAATTGTCACGCTGAGAATGGCATTGCCAGTGCTAAACATCTTCGTCGACATTTGTAAACTGTGTAGAAGGGTGCATAGGTCCTTGATCTGACACCACTCCAGCAGCGTGATCTGCACCACCTCTGGATCAAGTTAGGCCAGGCTATATGTCATAACGTATTGCAGCAGGGTTCGGCGGTGCTGCCACAAATGCTGCAACATGTGCAGATTCAAATTCCTGCATGTCGGCACATCGCATTTTAGGTGTTTAACCACCAGACCTAAAGACTTCTGGAGCGACGAAAGTTGTTGAGCTGCTGTGTGCGAACGATGGAAGTGAGCACATAGCGAGCGTACCCGCTGCACAAGGCCATGTAGGCCGGGATGGTGTTTTAAAAATTGCTGGAGAATTAGATTCAATACGTGAGCCACACAAGGCACGTGTGTCACATTGTCACGGCGAAGGGCCGCACCCATGTTTGCATCATTGTCACACCCGGCCTTCCCTGGCTGCTGGTTGAGTGGAGACAACCATTGATGAAACTTGGTCTCCAGAGCTAACTGTCCACAACTTCTCAGCGGTGTGACTCACATTTCCCATACATTTCAAAGTAAACATTTGACCGCATGATGGCATTGAGCTCTGCTGCCAGCATAGTAAGGAGGTGTGTGGTTTTCCTTGTGCGCAGTTACAAGGAAGGGTGCCCTGACCACACAGGGTTTGGGCCGAGGTGAAGGACCCACACGAGGTTGAGGAGGCAGAAGCAGTGTATTAACTTCTACATACAGAGGAAGGATTGATACAACTCGTGGGGACAGCAAGACTTGTACAGCAGACCTTTCTCCATCTCTCCCCATAGTAACCCATTGCCCAGTCAGCGACATGTAACGCCCCTGTCCATGCTTACTGGGCCAAGTATCTGTGGTGAAATGCACCCTGTCACATAGTTTCTCAAAGAAGCGGTGATGTTTGGTGCGACATGCTGGTGTAGCGCGTGCACGCCTTTGTTGGAGAAGGAGTGGCGCCTGGGCATCGGTTCTTGGGGCACTGCGATGGGCATAAGGTCTCGAAAATCCTCGGTTAAAAAGGTTGGAAAGGAAGCATTTTGGTAGCCAACAGTTTGCAGATGCTGAAAGTCAAGCTCTAAGCCATGTCATGCCCTTCTAAAAGCATGTAAAACACAGCAAGGGGACTCCAACCACAGTCTCCCTCGTTTCCACTAATTGGGCCACACACACCCCACTTGACTGGCATCAGTTGACCCCATTTTCAAGATGAAAAAGATGCTTTGCATGAAGCACTCTCAAAAATACGCGTGCCTTTAACCTCCCCTGGCTGAGCCAGGGGAAGAAAAGTCCTCTGAGAGCCATGAGTTGTTCATCTTGGTTCTTTTTTCAAAAGCGAGGGGACTCCAACCACAGTCTCCCTCATTTCCACTAATTGGGCTACACACACCCCACTTGACTGGCATCAGTTGACCCCATTTTCAAGATGAAAGAGATGCTTTGCATGAAGCACTCTCAAAAATACGCGTGCCTTTCGCCTCCCCTGGCTGAGCCAGAGGAAGAAAAGTCCTCTGAGAGCCATGACTTGTTCATCTTGGTGAACGTTAGTCTGTCCACATTGTCAGTGGACAGATGCGTGTGCTTAGCTGTCAGCACACCCCCAGCAGCACTGAGGACACGTTCCGAGAAAACGCTGGCTGCGGGACACAACAAGATCCCCAAGGCGTACGTGGTGAGCTCAGGCAATTTATCCAGATTGGAAGCCTAAAATGAGCAGGGCTCAAGTTGCACAGTAATGGCATCGACGTTCCCTTGCATATACTCATATCTGTGTCTCCTCCTCTTTTTCCTTGTCCTGCTCTTTTGTTTTCGCATGAGTATATGTTCTTGTCACTTTCCCATGTGTTTGTGTTGTGTTGTGAGTTGTTTGTCACCTTTTGGACACCTTTGAGGGTGTTTTCTAGGTGTTTTTATGTGTTTGTGATTGCCTGCCATTGTTTCCTATGCGGTTCGAGTTCGGTTCGTCGAACATTCGCCGAACCGAACTCGAACGAGACGTCCGTTCGGCAAACCGAACTCGAGCCGAACCGCAACCGGTTCGCTCATCTCTATTTAGGATAGTTAGTTCTCCGGCTGGGTTCGCGGTGCACAGGATGTTAGTTCACCCCTCGGCTACTTCTACTTGTGATGGTTAATAAGGGGATGGCGGCCAGATTAGTTGCCAATGCTCTTGTCACCTTTTGCCAATGATTTGTGGTGGTCTTCCATGGTTCCGGATCATAACAGTACATCCGGCCAACAAATTTAAAGGGTACTCTTAAGAAGGAAAAAAAAAAAAAAAAAAAAGCTGCTGAGAAAACATTTTTTTTTTTGGTATTTTTCCTCTTCTTCTTTGGGTTCTGTGGAAGATTTCTTTTTCTAGCATGGATGAATTGGGTGAGCGTGTTGCTCATCTTGATGCTAAGGTTCGTCGTATAGAGTCTTATCGTGCACAGACTCCCCTTGCAGAGCCTAAGATTCCTGTTCCTGAATTTTTTTCGGGAGATAGGTCGAGATTTTTTAGCTTCAAAAATAATTGTAAATTATTTTTTGACCTGCGCCCTAAGTCCTCAGGGAATCCCGTACAGCAGGTTAAGATTGTCATCTCCTTGCTGCGTGGTGACCCTCAGGACTGGGCCTTCTCTTTAGCATCTGATGATCCAATTCTCAGTGATGTGGACTCCTTTTTTCAGGCCTTGGGTTTATTATATGACGAACCCAATATTGTGGACCAAGCAGAAAAGGTCTTGTTGTCCTTAACTCAGGGTTTGGATTCTGCAGAGACGTTTTGTCAGAAATTTCGAAAGTGGGCGGTCCTTACCAAATGGAATGATGATGCGCTTGCGGCTCTTTTTCGGAAGGGTATTGCTGATGCTGTGAAGGATGTAATGGTAGGATTTCCCGTCCCTTCTGGTCTTGATGCCTCTATGACCTTGGCCATTCAGATTGATAGGCGTTTACGTGAGCGCAGGAAGGTGCTTCTATTGTGGAGACGCTTCTCATAACATCTCTGTCTGCCCTAAACGTGAAAGGAGATTGGCTACTTCTGTTACTGTGGGTTCTTTGCAACCAAAGTTTCTTTTGTCTGTCACATTGATTTGCTCATTGTCTTCCTTTTCTGCATTTGCCTTTGTGGACTCAGGGGCAGCACTCAATTTGATGGATTTTGGGTTTGCTAGGGATTGTGGTTTTCCCATGGTTCCTTTGCAAACTCCTATTCCTTTAAGGGGCATTGATGCTACCCCTTTGGCAGAACATAAACCCCAATTTTGGACCCAGGTGCCTATGAGAGTTGCACCAGCACATCAGGAAACTTGTACATTTTTAGTATTGCATAATCTACAGGATACCTTGGTACTGGGATTTCCGTGGTTGCAGACCCATAATCCGGTTCTTGACTGGAGATCCTTGTCGGTAGCTAGTTGGGGTTGTCAAGGTGTGCATCAAGACCTTTCTGTGTCCTCCACGTCTGCTCAGGCAGTTGATGTTCCGGCCTACTTGTCTGATTTCCGTGATGTATTTAATGACCAGGAATCTGATTCTCTGCCCCCACACCGGGACTGTGACTGTGCCATTGAGTTGGTGCCCGGTTGTAAATTTCCCAAGGGGCGGATTTTCAACTTGTCTGTGCCCGAACATGATGCCATGCGGTCATACATCAGGGAATCATTGGAGAAGGGGCACATTCGGCCCTCATCTTCTCCTTTGGGTGCCGGCTTCTTCTTTGTTGCTAAGAAAGATGGTTCGTTGAGGCCTTGTATTGATTATCGTCTTCTTAATAAATTACGATCTAATATCAGTACCCTTTGCCTCTGATGTCTGATCTGTTCTCTAGAGTGAAGAGTGCCAAATGGTTTACGAAACTAGATCTCAAGGGTGCGTATAATCTCATCTCATCTGTATTAAGGAGAGTGATGAATGGAAGACGGCTTTTAATACTCCTGAGGGGCATTTTGAGTACCTAGTGATGCCTTTTGGGCTCACTAATGCACCCTCCGTCTTCCAGGCCTTCATGAATGATATTTTTCGGGACCTTATTGGTAAATTTTTGATTGTGTATTTGGATGACATCTTGATTTTTTCTGATGATTGGGACTCTCATGTTGGGCAAGTACGGGATGTTTTTCAGATACTTAAGGATAATGCACTGTACGTTAAGGGGTCAAAGTGCCTCTTTGGGGTGCAAAGGATTTCCTTTTTGGGCTTCATCCTGTCTCCCTCCGCTATCGTAATGGACCCGGTTAAGGTTCAGACTATTTACGACTGGGTGCAACCGACTTCTCTAAAATGCCTGCAGCGGTTTTTGGGGTTTGCTAATTTTTACCGTAAATTTATAGCCAATTTTTCTGCCATTGTCAAACCTCTGACAGATTTGACAAAGAAGGGAGCTGATGCTGAGCATTGAACCCCTGAGGCTATTGTGGCCTTCCAGGAGCTTAAAAGGCGATTCACTTCTGCCCCAGTTCTGCAGCAGCCTGATGTGTCTCGCCCATTTCAAGTTGAGATCGATGCCTCGGAGATCGGAGCAGGTGCTGTTCTGTCTCAACGAGACGCTACTTCGGGTAAACTTAAGCCCTGTGCCTTTTTCTCTCGGAAGTTTGCTCCTTCTGAACGGAATTATGACGTAAGGAACCAGGAATTATTGGCTATGAAGTGGGCATTTGAAGAGTGGAGGCATTGGTTGGAGGGGGCTAGGCATCAAGTTGTGGTGCTTACGGACCACAAGAATCTCATCTATCTGGAACCGGCCAAGAGGTTGAATCCTCAGCAGGCCAGGTGGGCTTTGTTTTTTACCTGGTTTAATTTTGTGGTCTCTTTTTTGCCAGGCACCAAGAATGTTAAGGCCGATGCCCTTTCCAGGAGTTTCTGCGCTGACTCTTTGGAGGTTGTCGAACCGTCTACTATCCTGAATTATGGTGTAGTTTTCTCGGCTATTTTGCCTGATCTGCGGTTGGCACTGGTGGAATTTCAGGGGGATAAACCTGAGAGATGTACTACAGGGAAACTGTTTGTCCCAGACCAATGGAGAGAGTTGTCTCTGAGGTTCATTGCTCTGTTTTGGCGGGTCATCCTGGCATTTTTGGTACTCGAGATCTTGTGAGATGCTCTTTTTGGTGGCCTTCCCTGTCTCGAGATGTCCGTCGTTTTGTGCAGTCGTGTGGAGTTTGTTCTAGGTCCAAGCCCTGTTGTTCACGTTCTAGTGGGCTATTATTGCCTTTGCCTGTACCTAAGAAACCTTGGACGCACATCTCTATGGATTTTATTTCAGAGCTTCCCGTCTCTCAGAAAATGACTGTGATTTGGGTGATCTGTGACAGATTCTCCAAGATGGTCCACTTGGTTCCCCTATCTAAGTTGCCGTCTTCATCAGAGTTGGTGCCTTTGTTTTTCCAACATGTTGTTCGTTTGCATGGTATTCCCGAAAACATTGTTTCTGACAGAGGGGTGCAGTTTGCATCCAGGTTTTGGAGGATTTTTTGCTCCAAATTGGGTGTTCAGCTGTCTTTCTCCTGGCGTTTCATCCTCAGACCAACGGTCAGACTGAAAGGGCTAACCAGACCCTGGAGACCTATTTACGGTGTTTTGTTTCTGCGGATCAGGATGACTGGGTTTCGTTTTTGCCTTTGGCTGAATTTGCCCTTAACAATAGAGCTAGCTCTACCACGTTGGTGTCCCCCTTTTTCTGCAATTTTGGGTATCACCCTAGGTCCTCTCAGGGCAGCTTGAGGTGTCTGACTGTCCGGGGGTGGATTCCGTGGTCAACAGAATGCAGCAGATTTGGGGGCAGGTAGTGGATAAATTGTTTCAGTCCCAAGAAACTGCCCAAAAGTTTGCCAACCGGCGTCGGACTGTTGGTCCCCGGTTTAAAGTAGGGGACATGGTGTGGTTGTCCTCTAAACATATTCCTATGAGAGTTCCGTCTCCTAAATTTAAGCCCAGATTTATTGGACCTTATAAGATTTCGGAGATTATTAACCCTGTATCTTTCCGTTTGACTCTGCCTGCGTCATTTAAGATTCACAATGTCTTCCATAAGTCCTTGTTGAAGAAACATGTGGAGCCAGCAGTTCCTGCAGCAGCGCCTCCTGACCCTGTTTTGGAACAAGGGGATCTGGAGTATGAGGTTGAAAAAATTCTGGATTCCCGTCGCAGTAGGCGTCAGCTTCAGTACCTTGTGAAATGGAAGGGTTATGGGCAGGAGGATAACTCTTGGGTTGTGGCTTCTGACATTCATGCGGACAGGTTGGTTCGCGCCTTCCATCATGCTCATCCCGAGCGACCCGGTGGCGTGGGTGAGGGTTCGGTGACCCCTCCTCAAGGGGGGGTACTGTTGTGAATGTTAGTTATGTTTTGGCTGCTGGGAGGCTCCCTCTGGTGGCCAGGAATGGTTTGGACTTGGACCAGGTGTGTTATGCAGTGGGTGTTTCCTTTGCTAACTCTCTGCTTATTTAAATCCTGGTCTGATTGCAGGCTGTTGCCGGATGTCAGTTGTTCTTTGTATCTCCAGCCTGCTTAATCCTGCTCTACACCACATCTTCCCCAGATAAGTGCTTGCTCTTTATTTATTGTCTGTTTTTTTTGTTTATCTGGGTTTGTCATTTGCTGTGGTTGGTTTCAGTTTATTCGCTTGCAGGGATTTTCCCCCTTAGTGGATTGTTGAGGAACTCCCTGCAGTTCTCTGTGGAGTATAGCTCCTTTGGGTCCATGTGTTTGTGGCTTGTTGACTTTGTTATGATTCTTGTTTTCTGTTAATTGGTATGACAAGGGCACCTGGTATAGGACGGAGTTCAGATCGTGCGATCTGAGGGCCTTTTTGTACTATCAGGAAGTTGGTATTTTGCAGGGTTTTTCTCTGTCCACCATCAGTCCCTTTCCTGTCCTTTCCTATTTTAGTCAGCGGGGGCCTCACCTTTTGCTAATCCTGTCATCTACCTGTGTATTGTGTTTTTCCTATATCACCGCAGTCTTTAAATGTGGGGGGCTAGCTATTCTTGTCTATTTTCTGAGGCAGAGAGTTATTCATCTTTCCTACCTTTAGGATAGTTAGTTCTCCGGCTGGGTTTGCGGTGCACGGGAAGTTTGTTCACCCCTCGGCTACTTCTAGTTGTGATGGTTAGTAAGGGGATGGCGGCCAGATTAGTTGCCAATGCTCTTGTCACCATTTGCCAATTATTTGTGGTGGTCTTCCATGGTTCCGGATCATAACAGTGTGATGTCCCATCCTGGGTAAGGAAAGGAGTGAACGCCGGTCCACAGGCAAATCTGCACTACACCTATTGTTAGGTACACAAAGGGAACAGGGACAGTGGCAGCAACCCTCCCATGCTGCATGCTGGGAGGGGCCGTAAGACCCATCCCTGCTCCAATAGGGTGGTAGCTTAGCAACTGGGGGGGTGGGAGGAGCCAGCCGAGTGTAGAGTAGACAAGGAAGGTCAAGAGTAAGCAGTGAGAGAGAGAGAGAGTTAGAGAGACGAAGTGGAGGTGGAGAAAAAGGAAGGAGTGTGAGGAGGTCTGCGGGAGGCAGAGGAGAGAGCTGAGAGAAGTGCTCTAGTCAGTCAGGAGCAAGAAAGAGAAAGCGACGCTTCCTGGTGAAGACCCTGGGGCCCAGTAGGTCCAGGTGACACCAAGTAGAGAACAGAAGGGATTCCAGGGCCACAGATAGCTTTCAGGCTCGTGGTCTGTTCCACAGAAACATCGGTGGAGGGATCAAGCTGCACACAGGGGACGGTCCCTAGAAATTGGAGGAGGAGAAATCAACTCCAAAAGTAAAAACCGAGGCCCAGGGAAGTTGCAAACTCTCCGGGCCACAGCCCACAGCAGAACCTCTGGAAAGGGGGTAAAACTACCGACAGGCAAGCCCCTGGCCCGGAGGCTGTAGTGGAGGCCAAGCCAGGTTCAGCCAACAAGGGTGAGGCTCAGAAGTCAGCTGAAGAAAGGAACACATAGAGGGGTGCACCGGCTTTTATTCCAGGATCTACCCGGGATCGGCGGAGGTCCCTGACAGTGGGTCCCAGCAGTTCAAAGGCAACTGCGCGCCACAACCAGGAATTGTGAGTAAAGATCTTGAAACTGCACCCCCTGGTGTTGCCTCACTTACTACGCACCATAGACACTCATAAGCACCAACAGTTGCCCCGGGGAACCGCTCCACCTGTGGGGAGCAGTAACACCATTGCTGCCGTTCCATCACCCCGGAGGCCTCATACAGCAGCGGCGGCTTAATAGCCGCAAACCACAGGTGGCGTCACAAATACAAACTTTAATCACCCCCAAGTCACCAGCCATATTAATTGACCCCACCAGGGTACGGAGTCGGGCCCAGCCACCACTGATGACCCTCCGGACTAGTCCGGCCCCGCATCGGGTGTCCCATAGCCCAGATGGGACACCCGATGCGGGGCCGGACTAGTCCGGAGGGTCATCAGTGGTGGTGGGCGAGTCACATACGCATTACTGAAGGAGCATATACAATACCTTGGGGCATTCATAATGCCTGGGGGGCATACTCATTATTTGGGAGGCATACACATTATTGGTAGGCATAAAACTTTTTTGGGGGGCATGCATATTACTGGTGGTTGTACACATTATTGGGGGACATACACAATACCTGGGAGGCATACACAATACCTGGGGACAAAGTCTTTGGAAACTTCTGATAGCTTTATTGGAAACATCTGAGTTAATTAGAGACACACCTGTGGATGTTTCTTAATGCACACCTGGAGCACACTGCTTCTTTGTGTAGAATCATGGGAAAGTGAAAAGAAATCAGCCAAGATCTCAGGAAAAGAATTGTGGACTTGCACAAGTCTGGTTCATCCTTGGGTGCAATTTCCAGATACCTGAAATTGCCTTGTTCATCAATATAATTATATGCAAGCACAAACAAGATGGGAATGTCCAGCCATCATGCCGCTCAGGAAGGAGACGGATTCTGTTTACCAGATGTGCTTTGGTCAGATTTGTGCATGTCAACCCAAGAACAAAAGCAAAATATCTTGTGAAGATTCTGGCGGAAGCTGGTAAGATTGTGTGGACTGAAAGGCCACTCTGCCAGGAAAAAGCCATTACTCCAAAAGAAACATAAAAATGCAAGATTAATGATTGCAAATACACCCAGGACCAAAGACCTTAATTTTTGGAGACATGTCATGTGGTCTGACGAAACTAAAATTAAACTTTAGTTATAATGACGATTTGTTATGTTTGGAGGAAAAAGGGAGAATATTTGGAATGTCATCCGAGGGGGTGATGGTTTGGAGCTCACTCTGGTGGTCAGGACTGGGAATAAAGCTGACTGTGCCACAACAGGTGTGGGAGTTAATTGGGAGTTTTGGAAGCCCAGTTGCAGATCAGCCTGGGTTATATAGTAGAGCAGTGTTGGCTTGCTGGGGCTGGTCTGGTTAATGATGTTGGTTCTCAGTATCTGAATTGGCTTGGAGTTGTCCTTCCATTTATCCTGTGCCTGTCCCATTCCAGATAAGTTGCAAGTTATTGCTTTATTGCCTGATCCACACCTAAGGGTGTTTGTTTTTTTTTGTTTTTCTTAAAGTCTGTTTTCTTGCAGGAGAGGAATTGTCTTTCTGTTTTGATGAGCAAGGGGGTTCCCTCTATGTAGGACCCACTGCAAGAAAAGGGAGATTCTCCCTGTTCTATTTGATTATTTGCACTTTTGTATCTCTTGTGGTTTTTTTTGGTATTTTGTTTCTCCCATTATTTAAAAAAGTACCTGATATAGTGGGGAAGAGTCCTAGTGGTCTCAGTATTTTTATTATCAGGAGATTGGTATTTTTCCGCAGAGTATTGCACTGACCGCAATCAGTCATCTGTCGTGTCCTATTCTTTCTAGAAAGTTGGGCCTTGCCTTTGCTATTCTTTATTTTCTATCTGTGTATTGTGTTTTCTTACATCACCATTGACTTTATATGTTGGGAACTTGCTATTCCTTTGGGTTCTACCCTGAGACAAGATAGGTTTCCTCATTTCTATCTGTGAGGTGTAGTAAGTTTCTCCGGCTGTGACGTGGCATCTAGATTTTTAGGAACGCTACATGGCTACATCTAGTGTGGTCTGACAGACAGGGGATTGCAGTCAGCTCAAGTTCCAACTACTCTTGTGTTTTTTCTGCTGATGGGATTTTTGTGATCTTCCACGGTGACCAGATCATAATGGGAGAAGCTTTGAAGCCTAATAACACTATCCCAACTGTGAAACACAGGGTGACAGCATCATGTTGTGAGGTTGTTTTACTGCATAAGGGACTGGTGCATTTCACAAAATAGATATCATCATGAGGAAATAAGATTATGTGGCAATACTGAAGCAACATTTCAAGACATAAGTCAAGAACTTAATGCTTGGGAGGCAATGGGTCTTCCAAATGGACAATGACCTGAAGTATACTGCCAAAGTGGTTACAAAGTGGCTTAAGGATAACAAAGTCAAGGTTTTGGAGTGGCCATCACAAAACCCTGATCTCAATCTTATTGAAAACTTATAGGCAAAGCTGAAAAGGCAGGTGGCAAGCAAGGCGACCTACAAACATGGCTCAGTTAAACCAGTTCTGTCAGAAGGAATGGGCCCAAATTCCTACCAACTATTGTGAGAAGCTTGTGGAAAAATATCCAAAATGTTTGACCCAAATCATACAGTTTAAAGTCAATGGTACCAAATACTAATGAAATGTATGTAAACTTCTGACTTTGCAGGAAGTAATTAAAAAGCTTTAAAACATTTTCTCTCTGTTTCATTATAATGGCATTTGGCAAATCTAAATAATTTTGGTTCCTAATTGACTTAAAACAAGAAAGGTTTATTCTGATTTCATGTCAGATAGTGAGAAAAACCTGCAGATGTGTCTTTTTAGGTAAACTTCTTGTTTTAACTGTATATACCGTGATTCCCCGAAAATAAGACATTGTCTATTTTTTTTTGCCCCGAAAAACACGCTAGGGCTTCTTCTTGGGGAAACAGAGTTGGGGGAAAGTTTACTCCCCCAAAAAAGTAGCCCCCCCCTTCCAAGGAGTCATAATTACCAGACCACGAACGTCTGTGTCGTTCCCAGGTCTTCCTGCGATCTTCGGCGGTCACTCCCAGCAGGTATGCTCCACGCAGTCCTCCCATGCTTCTGGCCAACACTCACATATGTCAGATTGCACGTACACACTCATACACACACACACACATCAGATCGCACACACAGATCAGCTCACACACATTAACACATGAGATTGCACACACACACTCCCTACATCCAGTGATACTGATTGCTTCCGGCCTAATAATTCCGGCCCATGATAACCTGGGACACAGTGAGTGCAGTGGAGTGCGAGGACCTGCGGTGAAATGCATAGAGGACCTGCGGGGGAACAAATTGATGTTTTCCTCCGCAGGTCCTCCATGTATTCCACCGCAGGTCCCCAAGCTCCAGTGCACTGCTTCCCACAAGCAATCAATATTGCCAAATGTGGTGAGTGTGTGTGATCTATTGTGTGATTTTGTGTGCGATCTGACGTGTGTGTGTTATCTGATGTGTGTGGGTGTGTGATCTGATGTGTGTGGGTGTGCATTCCACCGCAGCTCCTTGATGCATTCCACTGCAGGTTCTCCAGGTCGGCATCTGGTGAGTATGGTTGCGGGGTCTGTCTTCTTTCATTTGAGGGTATTTGCTTTCTATAATGAAGTGTCCTGAAATATTTTGTTAGCTGCATTTACACTTTATTATTGAACTTCGACTAGGGCTTATTTTTGGGCTAGGGCTTATATTTAAGTCTTATACCAAAAATGCTGAAAATTCCTGTGATGGCGTATTTTCAGGGTAGGTCTTATTTTTGGGGAAACACACAATTTTCTAAATTTTAAGGTCATTGTGTAGTCCTATGTGATTATATCCTAACATGAGTAAACTAGCCGTATTTTAATCTTATTTCATAAATTGAATTTATTCCAAAGCACATAATAAAAATGTAAATGAGATAAATAAAAAAGAACACTAATCAAAATTAGAGAAGACTTTCAGATACGTTCGAGTTATTGGTGTTAAGCTGGCACCTGGTGCTAATTTCCTTAATTGTCTGTCAAACCTTATGTAACTTGAAGCCTGACTTTCAAGTTTGCACTGACTTTGCAAAAATGGTGTGCCGTTCCAAAGTGACTGAAACCCTCCGGCAGCAGATTGTAAAGATGAAGGCCAAAGCAACGACCCTAACAGCCATAGCAAGAGAATTTGGTCATTCCAAGTCTGTGATTTCAAGAATATTGCATCTTTACATCATCACAAACTCTTTCAAGTCAAGAGAGGACAGGATAATGCAGAGAACCTCCATGAGTAATCATTTCAACACTGCAGCTGGAATTGCTCGCCAGTTCAGCACTAATCAGGGTAAGGATCTGTCTCGTCATACAGTGTTACAATGTTTAAGAGCATTTAGACTAAAAACTCTCATTAGCAGAAAGAATCAAAAGGCTAGATTCACCTTTGGTGAGGAGCATGTTGTGTGGAAAGAGGAGAAATGGTCCACAGTTCATTTTATTGATGAAAGCAAGTTTAATCTATTTGGGTCTGATGGGAAACATTATGTTCGTCCACAAACTGGAGAAAGACTGAATCCAAAGTGTGTTAAGAAGTCAGTGAAAGGTGGTGGAGGAAGAGTCATGGTTTGGGGAATGTTTTCTGCAGCAGGAGTTGGACCTCTCAGACAGCTAAATGGCAGAGTAAATGCAAGTGTGTATCAGAATCTTCTTCAACAACACATGGTTCCTTACTTGTGTTGATCACTTAATCACCCATCAATTTTCATGTAGGACAATTCCCCCTGTCATACAACAAAGCGGGTAAAGCAGTTCCTTGAAACAGAAAACATTGAAACAATGTCATGGCCAGCCCAGAGTCCTGATCTAAACCCAATAGAAAATCTCTGCAAAATCCTTGGGGGCAAAGTTATGGCCAAGAAACCCACAACAGTCAAAGAACTGTGGAAGAGATTGGAAGAAGAGTGGACCAAAATCACACCACAGCAGTGTGAGAGACTAGTGACATCCTGTGGCCGCAAATGTGTTGAAGTCATTCAAAGCAAAGATCTGTACACGTTGTACTGATTGGTGACTGTTCTTATCTTCAGAAAATTTACTTATCTTTCTCTGTGCTACAGACATTGTTCTTCTCTAATTATGATCATCATGTTTTGCGCAAAATAAAGGTTTTATGTACATAAACTTTGGATCTTTTGTAAAACGCTGATCTAGTGGCATGGTGTAATCCTTAAAAAAACCCTTCAAATGTTCATCAATGTAGATTACATTATTTCTACATTGTTCTCTAATTTTGATCTCCATTATATATATATACTGTATATATAGTGTGTATATATATATATATATATATATATATATATATATATATATGTGTGTGTGTGTACAGCATTAGAACAGTAAGCGTTAGGTGCATTAAATATTGTATATTAAGTATTATTAGTCAAAGCTGATATTAATAGTTAATATATGAATCTCACCTTCAACACTTGGTGGAGGATTTACCCTTTAACATATTGGTCTTGCCAGCCAGTATGATTATTGGTGAGTAATTATTGAAATATTCCTTATTAATAGTTGTGGCCGACATTAATAATAGTAGATCTAGCCCTGTAACACACATTGAAAGGCTCTTGAGATGTTGTCCCCTACGGCTGAGTCAGAGCAATTCTGATATACACATACTGTAATTCTGATGGGTCTATCTGATGGGTCCATTCAATTATTATGTCTCTTTTGAGCCATTGATCCAAAATTTGAGATAAGTTGTTGCTGTGTTTACTCCTTAGGTCACAGATAATGAGATAAACTGAACCTTTCTAATTTATTGAATGAGAATAGAATTTATGGTTTCAATAACTATGGAAGGTTGTCCCACTCTGAAACAGAAAAGTATTTAAACACTTTAATATCACCACCACCGTGTGGTAGCCATGTGTACTGCAATCCATACCTTCTAAAATATGTTACGTTTGGTTTATTATTCTATAAAAAAAAACCCTATCCCATAAAAGACTTCATTTCAGGTGGATTCTGAACCAGTGCTTCTGAAGCAGTGATTCTAAGCAGTACTCAAATAATGTTAGAAATAATGAACATATGCACTGTAATATCAAAGCAATATGTTGTCTATATGTTCACTCTTTTTTAAAGGGGTTGTCCACCCCCTATGTTTACCCTCATAACAATAAGAAATATAATACTCACCTCCGCTACCAGCGCACTTCTAGCAGTGTCAGAGCTGGCAATCCCGGGGCTCATGTCATATTGTTATGACACATGAGCCCTGAGCCCAATCAGCACCAGCTTCTTTGTCCCTACCCTTCAGATGCTTGAGTAGTCAAGAGGTAGTGAGCGGCAGCCACAGCTCTTATCACCTGTTAATTACTTATCCATCCAAAGGAGGACACAGAGAAGCCGGCACTGATTGGGCGCAGGGCCCACATGTCATAACAATGCCACGATGAGTGTAAGCTTTCTTATATTTAAGGGGGCAAACATGGAGAACGAGAAAAGGTTGTCCAAGTGGTGGCTAAATAAAGTGACCTAACCATACTGCAGGCAGCTTTTTATACATATATATATATATATATATATATATATATATATATATATATATATATATATACATATACACAGTATATATAGTACAGACCAAAAGTTCTGACACACCTTCTCATTCAAAGAGTTTTCTTTATTTTCAGGACTCTGAAAATTGTAGATTCACATTGAAGGCATCAAAATTATGAATTAAAACATGTGGAATGAAATACTTAAAAAAGTGAAAATATGTCTTATATTCTAGGTTCTTCAAAGTAGCCACCTTTTGCTTTCATTATTACTTTGCACACTCTTGGCATTCTCTTGATGAGCTTCAAGAGGTAGTCACCAGAAATGATTTTCCAACAGTCTTGAAGGAGTTCCCAGAGATGCTTAGCACTTGTTGGCCCTTTTGCCTTCACTCTGCGGTCCAGCTCACCCCAAACCATCTGAATTGTGTTCAGGTCTGGTGACTGTGGAGACCAGGTCATCTGGTGTAGAACCCCATCACTCTCCTTCTTAGTCGAATAGCCCTTACACAGCCTGGAGGTGTGTTTGGGGTCATTATCCTGTTGAAAAATAAATGATGGTCCAACTAAACGCAAACCGGATGGAATAGCACGCCGCTCCAAGATGCTGTGGTAGGCATGCTGGTTCTGTATGCCTTCAATTTTGAATAAATCCCCAACAGTGTCACCAGCAAAGCACCCTCACACCATCACACCTCCTCCTCCATGCTTCACGGCGGGAAGAAGCCATGTAGAATCCATCCGTTCACCTTTTCTACAAAGACACGGTGGATGGATCCAAAGATCTCAAATTTGGACTCATCAGACCAAAGCACAGATTTCCACTGGTCTAATGTCCATTTCTTGTGTTCTTTAGCCCAAACAAGTCTCTTCTGCTTGTTGTCTGTCCTTAGCAGTGGTTTCCTAGCAGCTATTTTACCATGAATGCCTGCTGTACAAAGTCTCCTCTTAACAGTTGTTCTAAAGATGAGAAGGTGTGTCCAAACTTTTGGTCTGTACTGTATATCTATAGTATATACTGTATATATGTATATTTTTGTATATGACTATATATAAAACTATATATACTGTAGAT
Organism: Anomaloglossus baeobatrachus; assembly: GCF_048569485.1. Lineage (NCBI taxonomy): Eukaryota > Metazoa > Chordata > Amphibia > Anura > Aromobatidae > Anomaloglossus > Anomaloglossus baeobatrachus. The sequence goes on along the minus strand of NC_134360.1, from coordinate 133,991,890 downwards.
ATATATATATATACTAGAAGGTGGCCCGATTCTACGCATCGGGTATTCTAGAATTTACGTATTGTGTAGTTCATGTATGATTTTTGTTATATATATAGATGTTGTTGTGTGTAGTTACCAAGTGTTTGTGTAGGGCGCTGTACATGTTCTGAGTGTCGCGGGGGGTGAGAGCGGTGTTGTATGTGTGTTGCGTGTGTTGCGTTGTTTGTGGAGCGCTGTGTGTCTGTAGCGTTGTGTGTGTGTGTGTGTTGTGCGGTTTGTGTGGGTGTGGTGTGTTTTGGGGGGAGGTATGTTTTGAGCAATGTGTGTGTTGTGCAGTATGTGCGTATATTTGTGTGTGCAGCGTTGTCTGTGTGTGTGGGTGTCTGTGTAGGGCGTTGTTTGTGATTCCTAGTGTGTGTGTGTTGTGCAGTGCGCGTGTGTGTGTGTGTTGGGGGGAGGTGTGCACCTCCCATCGTGCTCCATCCCCCATGCTGCGCACCCCCCATCGTGCTGCATCCCCCATGCTGCGCACTCCCAAACGTGCTCCATCCGCCATGCTGCGCACTCCCAAACGTGGTCCATCCGCCATGCTGCGCACTCCCAAACGTGCTCCATCCGCCATACTGCGCACTCCCCATCGTGCTGCATCCCCCATGCTGCGCACTCCCAAACGTGCTCCATCCGCCATGCTGCGCACTCCCCATCGTGCTCTATCCGCCATGCTGCACACTCCCAAACGTGCTCCATCCGCCATGCTGCGCACTCCCAAACGTGCTCCATCCGCCATGCTGCGCACCCCCTATCATGCTCCATCCGCCATGCTGCGCACTCCCAAACGTGCTCCACCCGCCATGCTGCGCACTCCCAAACGTGCTCCATCCGCCATGCTGCGCACTCCCAAACGTGCTCCATCCGCCATGCTGCGCACTCCCAAACGTGGTCCATCCGCCATGCTGCGCACTCCCAAACGTGCTCCATCCGCCATGCTGCGCACTCCCAAACGTGCTCCATCCGCCATACTGCGCACTCCCCATCGTGCACCATCCGGCATGCTGCGCACTCCCAAACGTGCTCCATCCGCCATGCTGCGCACTCCCAAACGTGCTCCATCCGCCATGCTGCGCACTTCCAAACGTGCTCCATCCGCCATGCTGCGCACTCCCAAACGTGCTCCATCCGCCATGCTGCGCGCTCCCAAACGTGGTCCATCCGCCATGCTGCGCACTCCCAAACGTGCTCCATCCGCCATGCTGCGCACTCCGAAACGTGCTCCATCCGCCATACTGCGCACTCCCAAACGTGCTCCATCCGCCATACTGCGCACTCCCCATCGTGCTCTATCCGCCATGCTGCACACTCCCAAACGTGCTCCATCCGCCATGCTGCGCACTCCCAAACGTGCTCCATCCGCCATGCTGCGCACCCCCTATCATGCTCCATCCGCCATGCTGCGCACTCCCAAACGTGCTCCACCCGCCATGCTGCGCACTCCCAAACGTGCTCCATCCGCCATGCTGCGCACTCCCAAACGTGGTCCATCCGCCATGCTGCGCACTCCCAAACGTGCTCCATCCGCCATGCTGCGCACTCCCAAACGTGCTCCATCCGCCATACTGCGCACTCCCCATCGTGCACCATCCGGCATGCTGCGCACTCCCAAACGTGCTCCATCCGCCATGCTGCGCACTCCCAAACGTGCTCCATCCGTCATGCTGCGCACTCCCAAACGTGCTCCATCCGCCATGCTGCGCACTCCCAAACGTGCTCCATCCGCCATGCTGCGCACCCCCCATCATGCTCCATCCGCTTGGGAGTGCGCAGCATGCCGGATGGTGCACGATGGGGAGTGCGCAGTATGGCGGATGGAGCACGTTTGCTCAGCCTCTCTCCTTCCAGCCTCCCTCAGCATCAGCCTCCCCCTCCCAGCCTTCCCCAAGATCAGCCTCTCTGCTCCCAGCCTCCTCCAGCACGCCGTGCTCCTCTGCCGACACTCACCCACACCCGATCGCATCCACTCACCCACACAACCGATCGCATCCACTCACCCACACAACCGATCGCATCCACTCACACACACCGGATCGCATACACTCACACACACAGACACTGACGATATTGCACATACGCGCTGATACTCACAACATCCGGGGATATCACATGCTTCTGGCCATGTGATCCTCCGTCAGGTCCTGGAAGCTCACAGCACAATATCGCCGCCGAGAAGCAAGCGATATCCCAGGATGTTGTGAGTATTTGGATGCGATGTGATGTGTGTGTGTGAGTGAGTGTGATCTGATTTGTGTGTGTGTGTGTGCTGTTATGTGTGTGCTGTTATGTTATGTATGTTCCGCAGCTGCAGGACCTTGATGTGTGGATGCGATGTGATGTATGTGTGAGGTGTGTATGAGAGTGAGTGTGAGCCGGTGTACACTGGTAACTATGATACACATCGGGTAACTAAGGGACCTTAGTTACCCGATGTGTATAATGGTTACCAGCTTTCACGGCCTCCGTTAAGATCCCAGCATCGCAAGGTTATGTGTGGCGCTGCCGGGATCCTGACGGAGCCGGTGTAGAAGCAAGCGATATCCCAGCATGTTGTGATGTGTGGATGTGATGTGTGAGGTGTGTGTGAGAGTGAGTGTGATCTGATGTGTGTGTACTCACCTGGGAGTCGCGGCTCCGTGTCAGTTGGGCCACAGCGAGCGTGCATTGCGTGAGGGGGGCGGGGCCTGCAGAGAGCCGGGGCGAGAGGCCAATCCGTGTGGGGGGGCGGGGCCATGGCGAGCCCAGCGGCCAATCAGCTTTGTGTCACCGTAAGGACACAATTTCGGAGCATGACAGACAGACAGACAGACAGACAGACAGACAGACAGAATAAGGCAATTATATATATATATATATATATATATATATATATATATATATATATACTGCTCAAGAAAATAAAGGGTACCTTGAACAGCACAATAGTATTTTAGGATTCCCTTTATTTTTATTTTTTTGAGCAATATGTATATATATATATATATATATATATATATATATATATATATATATATGCTGTATCTACTACAGTTCAAAAGTTTAAAAGTTTGAGGTCACTTAGATATTTCCTTATTTTTGAAGGAAAGCACATTTTTCTCAATGAAACTAACATTAAATTAAACAGAAATACACTCTATATATTGTTAATGTGGTAGATAGCTATTCTAGCTTCAAATGTCTAGTTTTTAATGCATTATCTACATAGGTGTATAGGACCCATTTCCAACAACCACCACTCTAGTACATTGTATTTGCTAACTGTGTTTTAAGGCTACTGGATGTTTAGAAATCCCTTGAAAACCCTTGAGCAAGTATGTTAGCACAGCTGAAAACAGTTTTGCTGATTAGAGCAGCTACAAAACTGACCTTCCTTTGAGCTAGTTGAGAATCTGGAGCATTACATTTGCTGGTTCCATTAAACTCTCAAAATGGCCAGAAAAAGAGAACTTTCATGTGAAAGTTGACAGTCTATTCTTGTTCTTAGAAATGAAGGATATTCTATGTGAGAAATTGCCAAGAAACTTAAGATTTCCTACAACGGTGTGTACTACTCCCTTCAGAGGAGAGCACAAACAGGCTCTAACCAGACTAAAAAGAGAAGTGGGAGGCCCCGCTGAACAACTGAGCAACAAGACAAGTACATTAGAGTCTCTAGTTTAAGAAATCGACACCTCACAGGTCCTCAACTGGCAGCTTCATTAAATAGTACCCGCAAAACACCAGTGTCAACGTCTACAGTGAAGAGGCGAATCCGGGATGCTGGCCTTCAGGGCAGAGTGGCAAAGAAAAATCCGTATCTGAGACTGGCTAATAAAAGGAAAAGATTAAAATGGGCAAAAGAACACAGACATTGGACAGAGGAAGATTGGAAAAAAGTGTTATGGACAGACGAATCGAAGTTTGAGGTGTTTGGATCACACAGAAAAACATTTGTGAGACGCAGAACAACTGAAAAGATGCTGGAAGAGTGCCTGACACCATCTGTCAAGCATAGTGGAGGTAATGTGATGGTCTGGGGTTACTTTGGTGCTGGTAAAGGGGAGATTTGAACAAGCTAAAAGGTATTTTGAATAAGGAAGGCTATCACTCCATTTTGCAATGCCATGCCATATCCTGTGGACAGCGCTTGATTGGAGCCAATTTCATCCTACAACAGGACCATTACCCAGAGCACACCTCCAAAGTATGCATGAACTATTTAGGGAAGAAGCAGGCAGCTGGTATTCTATCTGTAATGGAGTGCCAGCCCAGTCACCAGATCTCAACCCCATTGAGCTGTTGTGGGAGCAGCTTCACTGTACGGTATGCAAAAAGTGCCCATCAAGCCAATCCAACTTGTGAGAGGGTGGAAGCATGGGGTGAAATATCTCCAGATTACATCAGCAAATTAACAGCTAGGATGCCAAAGGTCTGCAAAGCTGAAATTGTTGCAAAGGAGCAGTCTGTGACGAAAGCAAAGTTTGAAGGAGAAAATTATCATTTCAAGTGAAAATCATTATTTCTAACCAAGTCAAAGTCTGGACTATATTTTCTATCCATTATACAACTTAGTTGATAAATAAAAGTATGATTTTTAATGGAAAAGACAAAACTGTCTGGGTGACACCAAACTTTTGAACTGTAGTGTACATTTATTCTTGCTCACTGACATGACTGCAGGCATATTTATTAAAATGCAACATAGTATGAAAAACAGCATTTGACCCCCCCCATAACAGGTGCACCAACAAGGTACAAGGATAGCTGCTTTAGAGCAAAAAAATATACACCTGACAATAGTGTATGAAACCAACAAATAGAGAAAAAAGGTGCATAAAAAGCACATATATTCTTCCCCCTCTCACTTCTTTATATATATATATATATATATATATATATATATATAGTACAGACCAAAAGTTTGGACACACCTTCTCATTCAAAGAGTTTTCTTTATTTTCATGACTCTGAAAATTGTAGATTCACATAGAAGGCATCAGCACTATGAATTAACACATGTGGAATGAAGTAATTAAAGGGGTTATCCGGCTTATTTTGAGTGTTTTTCATTATTACCCTATTGGGCTACATTGGAGCAGGTAAGTAGATAGAGACCACTTACCTGCCCTGCTGTCAGCCCCTCTCCCCCGGCTCAGAGTAGTCATGTGACCGCTCCTGCCGCGATTTTGCTGCTTCCGGTCATTTCATGTCAACATGGGCAGGGCCATGTTGACATGCAAATCTGGAAACAGCATGTCGCCTCCCTGCTGGGCTGTACAGTGCGTGGAGTCCCCGCCCCCGTCCCTGCACCCTCCCACAGATTTCCCCGCACCCCGTACTCTGCCCACAACCTCCCCCTGCACTGCTGTGGGGTCCGTGACCTGGGGGAGGGGCCTGGCGGCGGCTGCCGTGGTGTCAGCGCCAGCACCGGGCCCCTGCTCAGGATCACACATTCAAATATACCGGCATCACAGATCACAGATGCCGGTATATTTGAAAGCACTGATGAGAAGGAGCGTTGCGCTTCTCATCACTGCTCGCTGTCTGTGCGCTCTTCAGCACAGCGGTGACGTCACTGCTGTGCTGATATGGCCAGAGCACAGACAGCGGGCGAACGTGCAGGAGTGGCAGGGACCGAGGACGGGTGAGTATGTACTCCCTACATGTGTTCCCTATGGGGGTAGGGGGGGTCAGTACAGAGCGCCGTGTGTGCGTGCAGAGCTTGATGTGTGTATGCGGTGCAGAGCCTGATGTATGTATGCGGTGCAGAGCCCGATGTGTGTATGCGGTGCAGAGCCCGATGTGTGTATGCGGTTCAGAGCCCGATGTGTGTATGCGGTGCAGAGCCTGATGTGTGTATGCGGTGCAGAGCCCGATGTGTGTATGTGGTGCAGAGCCCGATGTGTGTATGCGGTGCAGAGCCCGATGTGTGTATGCGGTGCAGAGCCTGATGTGTATATGCGGTGCAGAGCCTGATGTGTGTATGCGGTGCAGAGCCTGATGTGTGTATGCGGTGCAGAGCCTGATGTGTGTATGCGGTGCAGAGCCTGATTTGTGTGTGGAGTAAAGAGCCCGATGTGTGTATGTGTGACGCCCTGGCAAAGCCAGGTTGTCACAGAAAGAGTTAATCCTCCTTGGTAATCTGATCTCACACCGGTGCAGCAGGACAAACCACATCCCCCAGGGTAAGAGAAAAGCAGAGCAGAGGGGAGGGGCTGGAGCAGAGTGTTTGGAGAGACATACAGAAGAGGAGTCTGGAGTTGTAGCTCCCAGGCTGATAGTGAAGTGTGCTCCGAAAGGGCCGGGACAGGCTACAGTGAGGAAGGGGCCAGAGGTAGCCGGAGCAGGGTAGTGGCCCGACGGTACCTAGGGTGACCCGGATCACTGCAGGGGAGTGGATTCCCCGTTCCCGGCTGAGGAGAAAGAGGAAGAGAGTGGAGAGAAAGGCACCTGGCTGCAGGGAAAGAACAGGAGCTGCTGCACCGTGTGTGGGACACTAACACCCTCGTACCGAAAGCTGCGGACACCGGCAATTCCTAGTTTACCAGTGACTCTGTGTGAAATACTTGTGAGTACGCCCGTGCCCTCGGCACCGCACCGCAGCACTGCGCCCTGCTCCCTGCTTACCCCATCACCGGGCCCCGGGACAACCAACCCCCCTACCCACGGAGGGGAGAAATAACAACCAAGCTGCTCCCTGTCACCGCTCCCGGGATCCCCATAAAGAGCAGCGGTGGTGTCCACACAATCACCACAACCGTGGGTGGCGTCACGGACAATCTCCCTTACCAAATCCCCTTCTACTGTGGAGCCTGGGATCACAGACCGGGTCACGCCACCGTGATACCCACAGAAGTGACCCCGTGGCCCGGATCTGAGTACCCCCTGGTCCCCGGGCGACACATATGCGGTGCAGAGCCCAATGTGTGTATGCAGTGCAGAGCCCGATGTGTGTATGTGGTGCAGAGCCCGATGTGTGTATGCGGTGCAGAGCCCGATGTGGGGCTGTTATTTGCAGTGCTGTAGTGATAACAGGTCAGTACTGGGGCAGAATATACTGACAGGGAATGTGTGTGCAGGGGGCGGGCAGGGGGCGAGGCTGGACACTGGGGTGGGGCTGGACAGTGAGGCCGGGCGGTGTCAGCCCTGACTGGGAGGTGTGGCACAGGAAGTGGTCAGTTTCCTTGTACTGAATGTAAACAGAGAGCTGCAGAGAATAAAGGGTGAATTCAAGAGGAACAAAAGTTAGAAAACAAAAAATAACAATGTAGGGGTGATTTATATGACAATACAGCACAGATTAGCTTAAACTCAAAAATGTTTACTATGTCGGACAACCCCTTTAACAAAAAAGTGTGAAACAACTGAAAATATGTCTTATATTCTAGGTTCTTAAAAGTAGCCACTTTTTGCTTTGATTACTGTTTTGCACACTCTTGGCATTCTCTTGATGAGCTTCAAGAGGTAGTCACCGGAAATGGTTTTGACTTCACAGGTGTGCCCTGTCAGGTTTAATAAGTGGGATTTCTTACCATCAGTTGTGTTGTGCAGAAGTTTGGTGGATACACAGCAAATATTCCTACTGAATAGACTGTTAGAATTTGCATTATGGCAAGAAAAAAGCAGCTAAGCAAAGAAAAATGAGTGGCCATCATTACTTTAAGAAATGAAGGTCAGTCAGTCCGAAAAATTGGGAAAACGTTGAAAGTGTCCCCAAGTGCAGTGGCAAAAACCATCAAACGCTACAAAGGAACTGGCTCACATGAGGACCGCCCCCGGAAAGGAAGACCAAGAGTCACCTCTGCTGCGGAGGATAACTTTATCCGGGTCACCCGCCATAGAAAGCGCAGGTTAACAGCAGCTCAGATTAGAGACCAGGTCAATGCCACACAGAGTTCTGGCAGCAGACACATCTCTAAAACGACTGTTAAGAGGAGACTTTGCGCAGCAGGCCTTCATGGTAAAATAGCTGCAAGGAAACCACTGCTAAGGAGAGGCAACAAGCAGAAGAGACTTGTTTGGGCTAAAGAACACAAGAAATGGACATTAGACCAGTGGAAATCTGTGCTTTGGTCTGTTGAGTCCAAATTTGAGTACTTTGGATCCAACCACCGTGTCTTTGTGCGACGCAGGAAAGGTGAACGGATGGACTCTGCATGCCTGGTTCCCACCGTGAAGCATGGAGGAGGAGGTTTGATGGTGTGGGGGTGCTTTGCTGGTGACACTGTTGGGGATTTATTCAAAATTGAAGGCATACTAAACCAGCATGACTACCACAGCATCTTGCAGCGTCATGCTATTCCATCCGGTTTGCGTTTAGTTAGACCATCATTTTTTTTTCAACAGGACAATGACCCCAAACACACCTCCAATCTGTATAAGGGCTATTTGACTAAGGACAGTGATGGGGTGCTACACCAGATGACCTGGCTTCCACAGTCAGCAGACCTGAACCTAATCGAGATGGTTTGTGGTGAGCTGGACCGTGACGTGAAGGCAAAAGAGCCAACAAGTGCTAAGCATCTCTGGGAACTCCTTCAAGACTGTTGGAAAATCATTTCTGGTGACTACCTCTTGAAGCTCATCAAGAGAATGCCAAGAGTGTGCAAAGCAGTAATCAAAGCAAAAGGTGGCTACTTTGTAGAACCTAGAATATAAGACATATTTTCAGTTGTTTCACACTTTTTTGTTAAGTATTTAATTCCACATGTGTTAATTCATAGTTTTGATGCCTTCAATGTGAATCTACAATATTCAGAGTCATGAAAATAAAGAAAACTCTTTGAATGAAAAGGTGTGTCCGAGTGGTGACCGGACCCGGGCTCGCATGGCCGCCTGTCCTCACAACCGTCGGAAAGGGGAGGTTGTCTGTGACGCCACCTGTGGGTTGCGGTGAAGGATGTTGGCACCACTACTGCCTGTTGATGGGGCGCCGGGGGCTGATGGAGCGGGGGGCAGCAAGGTGGGATCTCCTCCACGGGTAGGGGAGGTGTAGTCCCGGGGCCCGAGGGTCGAACACGGGAGTGATGGCTGCTGGAGGTTGCGCACCGGACCAGACCGGGGGACAGTGGTGTACTCACAGTTCAATAATTTCACACAAGTCCAGTAGTAAACCAAGTTGCCAGTGGCCGGCTGCCTTTGGAGGGTGCATTCGGGTCCCGCACCCAGGTTGATAAGCAGATATCCCTTCCTCCTGCACACTGTGTTTCCTTCTCTTTCGGATGACTTCTCATGGAACGAAGAAAACCACTCCCGGTTCAATTTGTGTTGGGAGCTGTGGCCCGCGAAAACTGACCCTTGGGATTTCAGTGGGTTCTTGGCGGACACCCTATCCTCTGCGATGGGTTTCCGTTTCTCTCTATCTGGTCAGTAAATTGGGACAATGTCTGGAACCTTGTCCCCAGCTGGTTAATTGGAGAGGGGCTTGCAAACTTCCTCTCCCTAGGGTCCAGGCACCCTGACTGTGCACGGCCCCTGGACCGGATTCCCGCTTCCGGTACCAGCGGGCTACAACCCTAACCCGGTCCACTTTAGGTCTCACACGACCAGATCTCCGTCGCCTGTGGCTCTGCTCACCGTCTGCCACCTAGCCAAGTAGTCCAAGGGCCACTATCCCTGACTACACTGCTCAGTGTTTGCGCCACTTCCACTTCAACTGTACTCCAACTTGAACTCCTTCACCTCCTCGACTTAAGTTCAACTTCAACTGTCTGGTTCCCGCCCCTGACACCTCCGAGCCCCTAGGTGGGCATTCTCATCCGCCTGATCCCGCCCACTGGTGTGTCCTTATTATCATGAGTGGGTGGCTAGGGTTTAATGGCTGTGTGTTATGCCTAAGTGTGGTTTGTGATGGTAACAAGGAAGATGTGAGCTGTTTGTGACGACCTGGTTTTGCCAGGGCGTCACACACACACACATAAATATGTATATATATACATATATATATCTATATATATATATATATATATACTGTATATATACATTTTCTATAGTTTATATGTTTCATATTTGTATATTTGCATACCCATTATTAAAGATGTAAAAATAAATTACTGTATTTTAAAATGAATATAGTTATAGGCCTATTTTTACAGGACACTGGATGTAACAAATGCAGGTATATAGATATATTTCTAAAAAAGGATAGCTTTATAAAAAATGAAATATCTAATTAGAAGTAGAATTTGGAGATGAACAAAATATATCATTAATTATCAGTTTCAATGTCTGTATCAATTGATTAAAGGAATATGAGGGAGTATAATGAGTTAATTAATACTTCAAAGCTGCGATTAGTATTTAAACTAGGTGCTTGAAAATTCTGAGAATCATTCCCTGATGGAAAAACCCACATTGTTTTGAAATACTTAGGAAGTTGGAGCCTCAGTAGCCAGCATAATCAGTTATGACTTAGCTCTTAGCATTGACTCTGTGCTTTGCCGACGTGGCTGGGAACACCAACGACCAAGGCGTCCCAGTTACTGCATAGTATGAGCAGCGGTTGCCTCTGCCTGTTCATAAATAGGAAAGGCTCATACGCCACTGCAATCGCCATTGCATCCCATCTCTGTCTCCACACCTCACTACCATGGGCATTGGAGCACCATCCATCATCTAGCCTCTAGCGTGTACCTTCCTCTGATTCATACAGATCCAATATTGCCATCCATCAGGAGTGAGAGGTAAGCACAGGATATAGATAAAGTACGGAATCGACAAAAAATCAGTTAGGTGGATTCACAACTGGCTTAATGATTGTGCACAAAGAGCAGGGTGCTGCAAGACTTTGTCCTGGGGCCAGTGCTGTTTAATATCTTTATAAATGATCTGGACAACGGAATTATTGGGGAAGTCATAAAGTTTGCATATGATACTAAGATAGTAGGGGTAGCCAACACTAGAGAGGAAAGAGAGCGTATTCAAAAGGATCTAGACACACTCAAACAATGGGCCGAGGAAAACAGAATGGTGTTTAACAGAGACAAATGCAAAGTCCTACATCTGGGTAAAAGAAATGTAAAAAGCATATATAGTATGGGAGGAATAGAGCTAGGTTATAGCACCAGGGAAAATGACTTGGGCATAACAGTAGATCCCATATTCAACATATGCCAACAGTGCAGAGCTGCAGCTAAAAAGGCCAACAAAATGCTAGGATGTATCAAGACAAGCATTGAATCTAGATCAAGAGAGATAATTATTTCCCTATACACTGCCCTCATCAGACCCCACTTGGAATACTGTGTACAGTTCTGGGTGCCCCAATTCAAAAAAAGACATCGATATATTGGACCAAATCTAGAGAAGAGCAACCAAGATGGTAGAAGGTCTGCAAACCATGTCATATGAAGAACAGCTAAAAGAACTAGAAATGTTTAGTTTGGAAAAGAGAAGGCTGAGAGGAGACTTAATAGCGGTGTACAAATATCTGAAAGGTAGTTACAGAGTGGAAGGATCTACCCTATTCTCATCAGCACAAGGAAGTACAAGAAGCAATGGAATGAAACTAAAAGGAAGGCGATTCAGATTAGACATTAGGAAAAACTTTCTGACAATGGGGGCAGTGAGAGAGTGGAACAGGCTACTACGGGAGGTAGTGAGCTCTCCATCAATGGAAATCTTGAAGCGGAAGCTGGATAAACATATAGCTGGGATAATTTAGGAAAACCTTCACATTTAGGGGGTTGGACCCGATGATACTTGAGGTCCCGTCTACGTCTACCATTAAATGAGTCTATGATATCCCTATAATCTGTTAATTCTACAAAGACTTTGCAGTGCACACTATTAACCGGTACCAAAAAAACTAGTTTTTGCTGTAGTTCAAGCTAAGGACGTGTACCCAATATTTCCTATATTAAATTTATATTTAGCTTGGCTAACACCAGCAGTACTCTACAGTTTGTTTTATTCTTAGACACCTATTGGTATCTCCTTTTTAAGGGGTGATACTTTTTGGCTGGAGATGAATGAACCCGTAGGGAATTGGTTCAGCAGGGTCAGACGAACTTTAAATTAAGTTTGGTTTGGGACCAGAACTTGGCCTGAACCCCAATGGAATTCACTGATTGGGCAGTTCGGGACTCTGCCCCATGCAGCGAGCCATAAACTGATTACTTCTGGGGGGAGGTTGGCTGTGTTTTCCATTTTTTGGGGGCGGGTACACACTACATCCAATCATGCTGTTGTTACCCCAGTGTGAGACGTTCAAACAATGTAAGTGGCTCACACTGTGCTGAGTACAGAGCATACCACTCGAGTGGTGCTCGTATGAAAAACACCCAAACTCTAGACTGACCCTTGAGTTTGCTCATCTCTATTATTGACCAAATTTATCTACATGTTATTTATTTCTATTGACATTCCTAAAATTGTGAATCTTTGAATCTATAGGAACACCAACTATTCACTTTCTTCATCTTTGGCTTCAATTAGAGGATTATTTTATAATATTGTATTCTTATCTACATGAAGTGTAATGAGATAAGCCCAAGAGCAGTTGTAGATTTATTAACACTAATGTTTCACGTGATAGTTTGAAAGAAAATATGATCATTTAGGGGTACTTTGCGCATTGCGACATCGCTACTGCGATATCATAGGGGTCAAATCGAAAGTGACGCACATCCGGCGCAGGCAACGACGTCGCAATGTGTAAAGCCTAGAAGCACCGATAAACGATCGCAAAAGCGTCGAAAATCGGTGATCTGTGTAGTGTCGGTCATTTCCATAAATTCGCTGCAGCGTTCCTGCGGCAGCACACATCGCTGTGTATGAAGCCACAGGAATGAGGAACATCTCCTTACCTGCGTCCCGCCTGCAATGAGGAAGGAAGAAGGTGGGCGGGATGTTTACGTCCTGCTCATCTCCGCCCCTCCGCTTCTATTGGCCGCCTGCCGTGTGACGTCGCTGTGATGCCGAACGACCCGCCCCCTTAGGAAGGAGGCATTTCGCTGGCCAGAGCGACGTCGCAGAGCAGGTAATGTTCGCTACGGCAGCTATCACAAGATATCGCATGTGCGACGGGGGCGGGGACTATCACGCTCGGCATCGATACAATCAGCTAGCGATGTCGCAGCATGCAAAGTACCCCTTACTGTCATTCATTTTACAAAATTTGGTTCATTGAGTAAATAACTTGGATAGGAGAGATTTTTCACACCAAGCTACTTTGAGCTGGATATTTTATTTTTAAAAACCACATGTTGAGTTTACTCACTCTTGAAATCTTCAAATGTAACCAAAGATTCAAATTACTGAATTGCTAAAAGGAATAAAATGCTTGTCTTACCTTATCAACATTTGATAGCTATAAAAATCAATATTTTTACATCAATAAACCAGTGAAGTATCTCAGATGGTGACTCGTTAAAGGTGATTCACCATATTGCTCAATGCTGGTTACTTTGCTACATTTTCCAGCACTTGTGGAAAGTTAACTTTCATTAAGTGAGTAGTCTACACCCACTTTCCATTTTTTTTTTACTAGTCTGACAAAGATGCAATATTTCCAGGACTATATAAGCCTAGAAATATTCTCCTCAGCCAAATTTCCTGTACATCTCCCAATCAAGGTGAGTGAGAAAATATGCATTTATTAGTATTTACCTAATATATATATATATATATATATATATATATATATATATATATATATTTCAGACATGGTATATATCAAGTTACTTCTTTTAGTCTGAGTTTAATAATTAGCTTTATTATATTACTTTGTTAATGGTCAATATTTTATTATGATTATTGATTTATTGTTACGATTATTATTTGTCAGAGAGAATTTTGTCATTGAAATACAAGTATTATGCCCAGGTGTTCATTACCATTGATATGAAGATCTACAGCATTCCCATAGCCCTCTACTTCATCATCTCCATTACATCTGTGTCTTCTCAAGGTAAGAGTATTTATTAATTACAGTGACAAGAAATACAACAAAACAGAATCTAAATAGAACAATCTATGGTATATGTCACACGTGTTATCCTGGATTGAATAATTTACTCTATTTTTATTTATGGCTGTTATTTTATGATTATTTTAATTAATTGATGTTATTTAATTATTAATATTATTTAATGTTATTTTTTTATTAATCATGATGGCTGTTGAGTTCTTGAAATTAATGAATTATTGGACATGTAATAGCTCTATATACATGTAATATCTTACATATGCATGTAGTATCCATTTGAATACTTTATGATAACCAGTAAATAATATGTGAAATAAAAAACTGCAAATAGGTGTCCAGGTGGGGTATATATTTGTATACTAAGCAGGTAACAGCAGACAGCTTATCAGTTTATATAGTCATATACTCAGAAGAAGCTGGGTCTGTATTGTAGTGGTTTTCCAATATTATGGCAAAATCACAGCATTGTTTCCTTAAATTGTGGAAAAGTGATACAAGAAATCCACACCACAACTAAAAACCAGCCAGAACACTTAGGCACAGCCAGTTTAAACTAACATGATCACAGATTCTCTCATTAGTGACCATTATCAGACTGGGCGGTAGGGTCCACCAGTAAAGGCCCCGTCACACTAAGCAACATCGCTGCTAACGAACAACTTTTGTGACGTTGCTAGCGATGTTGCTGTGTGTGACATCCAGCAACAACCTGGCCCCTGCTGTGAGGTCGTTGGTTGTTGCTGAATGTCCTGGGCCATTTTTTAGTTGTTGCTGTCCCGCTGTGAAGCACACATCGCTGTGTGTGACAGCGAGACAGCAACAACTAAATGTGCAGGCAGCAGGAGCCGGCTTCTGCAGAGGCTGGTAACCAATGTAAACATCGGGTAACCAAGAAGCCCTTTCCTTGGTTACCCGATATTTACCTTTGTTACCAGCCTCCCCCCGCTCTCACTGTCAGTGCCGGCTCCTGCTTTGTGCACATTTAGCTGCAGGACACATCGGGTTAATTAACCCGATGTGTGCTGTAGCTAGGAAAGCAAGGAGCCAGCGCTAAGCATTGTGCGCTGCTCCCTGCTCTGTGCACATGTAGCTGCAGCACACATCGGGTAATTAACCCGATGTGTGCTGTACTAGGAGAGCAGGGAGCCAGCGCTCAGTGTGCGCTGCTCCCTGCTCTGTGCACATGTAGCTGCAGCACACAGCGGGTAATTAACCCGATGTGTGCTGTAACTAGGAGAGCAAGGAGCCAGCGCTAAGCAGTGTGCGCTGCTCCCTGCTCTGTGCACATTTAGCTGCAGCACACATCGGGTAATTAACCCGATGTGTGCTGTACTAGGAGAGCAGGGAGCCAGCGCTCAGTGTGCGCTGCTCCCTGCTCTCTGCACGTGTAGCTGCGTGAGCTGGTAACCAAGGTAAATATCGGGTTGGTTACCCGATATTTACCTTAAGCGGGCTTTACACGCTGCGACATCGCTAATGCGGAGTCGTTGGGGTCACGGATTTTGTGACGCACATCCGGCCGCATTAGCGATGCCGTTGCGTGTGACACCGATAAGCGATTTTGCATCGTTGCAAAACCGTGCAAAATCGCTAATCGGCGACACGGGGGTCCATTCTCAATTATCGTTACTGCAGCAGTAACGAGGTTGTTCCTCGTTCCTGCGGCAGCACACATCGCTGCGTGTGACGCCGCAGGAGCGAGGAAGCTCTCCCTACCTGCCTCCCGGCCGCTATGAGGAAGGAAGGAGGTGGGCGGGATGTTACGTCCCGCTCATCTCCGCCCCTCCGCTGCTATTGGGCGGCGGTTCAGTGACGTTTCAGTGACGTCGCTGTGACGCCGCACGGACCGCCCCCTTAGAAAGGAGGCGGTTCGCCCGTCACAGCGACATCGCCGGACAGGTAAGTATGTGTGACGGCTCTGGGCGATGTTGTGCGGCACGGGCAGCGATATGCCCGTGTCGCGCAACAGATGGGGGCGGGTACCCACACTAGCGATATCGGGACCGATATCGCAGTGTGTAAAGTAGCCTTTAGTTACCAAGCGCAGCATCTTCCACGTGGCGCTGGGGGCTGGTCACTGGTTGCTGGTGAGCTCACCAGCAACTCGTGTAGCCACGCTCCAGCGATCCCTGCCAGGTCAGGTTGCTGGTGGGATCGCTGGAGCGTTGCAGTGTGACATCTCACCAGCAACCTCCTACCAACTTACCAGCGATCCCTATCGTTGTTGGGATCGCTTGTAAGTTGCTTAGTGTGACTGGACCTTAACATGGACTCCGGGACCTACTGATCAACTGTATTCAAATATTACATTCACAAATTTACCTATGTTTCTATATAATAATATACTGTATAATTTGTAAAATGAATGATGAGATGCCTCCTGTGTCTGTATGACGCTGCCGGATGCGTTCGCTAACGCTCGGGTCCGGCGCTGCTGCGGCTGCTGCTCGGTGGCTTGAGCGGTGCTCCTCGCCCGTGAGTGAAAAGGAGTGGTTGGTTTGGGGGATTTAGTCCGTGACGCCACCCACGGGTCGTGGTGAAGATGGGCACCACCGCTGCTGGTGACGGGGATCCCGAGAACGATGGTAGGGAGCAGCTGGGATGTTGTTTTCCCCCTCTGTGGGTAGGGGTCGGTGGTCCTGGGGCCCGGTGGTGTGTCGAGGAGGCAGGGTAGGTGAGGTGCAGGGTCGCAGGGACAGCGCGGCGCGGTGCCGGATGGCACTGGTGTACTCACTCAGCAAGAGATGCACAAAGTCCTCGGTAAACCAAACGGCTGGATGGACGGGTCCCGCAGCCGGCTGCTGTGTCTCTCCCCGGACAGGTGATGGCGGCTGTCTTTCCCTGCACCTTAGTGTACTGTCTTGACTATGATGGGTCCCCAACGGTAGTCCGCTCCCCGGTGTATGGGTGCCGGAGGAGCCCATTTGCCCGCAGGCGCTAGCCATTGAGTCTCTAGCCTTAGGCGGTAGCTGTTTACCCTCATGGTGTGGGCGGTTGCCTTCTAATGGGTCTTTGGCTGTTAGGAAACCCCTGGGGTTCCTGTCACACTCAGATTTGACTATTGATGGTGGCTCCAAGCCTGGTCAGGGTCCGATGGTCCTGCCTGTGTATGCTGGCTTCACTTCACTCCCCGGTCGGTACCGGCGGGCCAATGCCCGACCCCGGTCCTACGGTTCTGTGTCGATTCACCACTCCTGCAGACAGCCACCACCGTCTGCCAACCTTGTTGTCAGTGCCTGGGCCACGAACCCAGACACCCAAGTGCTTACTCCTCACACTTCAAACTCCACACTCGATCTCTCACTTCTCACTTCTAACTTCTAACTGACACTTTTCCCGCCTCCAGGCCTGTGAACTCCTCGGTAGGTGGGGCCAACCGCTTGGCTCCGCCCCACCTGGTGTGGACATCAGACCCTGAAGGGAGGCAACAAGAGTTTTGTGTTTGGCTAATGATACTGTCTAGTGGGGGTGGGGGTGTGTGTGTGTTACCTGTGACGACCTGGCTAGTCCAGGGCGCCACATGTACATAGTGAAACAAGTGTATTGTGAAAGCTACTACTCATATTTTGGAGCTAAGTGACATACTACTGTAAATGGGCCCTCCGGAGGATTCTCCGGTTCTCCTGTGGGCCAGTCCAAACCTGATTCTGACTGTAAGATCTTTACAATGTTCTTTTTCCTGTCAATTCAGTATTTCACTCATTTTTGCGAATGATGTTCCAAGGCAGTTTACAATAGGCTTTATTGACACATGTGAATTACAATAGCAACAATTTTTATCTCTCAGCAAACCAACAGAAGGATGGAGAATAATACTTAGCAGCAAAGTTTGAAGTACAAAAATCTCCTAGGAGACACTAATATAAAACTTAACATTTAAATTTAAGACCTTAATAAAAGTGAACAGGGTCACTGGTAATCGTGATTTTTTTTTAAAAGAGAAAAATGCACACATATAGTGTACGATCACACCCTCACACAAGCCATTACCAATGTGTATGATCTATGCAGTAACACATAGTGTCTGACTCTAGCCACTCAAGGATCGACACCAATGCATGTGACACATAAATTATATCCATGCATATAATGGTCACAAGAGACCAACTCCACTCCAAACCTAGAAGGAGCCCACTTATAAACAAGTGGAAATTGAAGTGGTCATGGAAAATGAGACCCAAACCTATTTCTTGTAGCTCAAGGAACCACCCTCATCATCAGGGGGTCTTGCTGAAAAAAAAAGGGGGAAAGGTCTCACCAAATTCAGGCGGGCTTCGTTAGTATAGGAAACACGGAATATCATTCCTCATACATCAAGTATGCTTGCTTCATTGGTTTACTCAATTGCAAATCAGTAACTTTGGATTTACACAGTGGGCACCATGGTTCCGGCTGGCCTGAACGAGCAGCTTTCCTTTACCCCCTTTTTAGATACACCATAGCTTGTAGGACTAGTCAGGAGGGTCATCCGACGGTGAGTGGGGGCGCTATTGGCGGAGGTATTTAAGGTGCCGACCTCCGCAGTAAGGCAGGGATATTTTCAATGAGTGAGGGCTAGACTTAGTGTGAAAATAATTATTGTATGAAAATAACCATATAAGCACATGAGCGAAAATAATTATGTAAGAGGAAATCCAACATAACCACCATAAGGTCTAGAAATATATCAAAATACCCATAATCAACAGTGGGGGGTATCAATCTGGATTTACTGCACATGGAAAATAGTACATGTGTATGTGTGATCAAAAGCAGCCCCTACACTTCTAGCAAGTGAAATCAGGGTGTGCAAACCCTCAGTATTTCATATGTAGGTTAATGATAGCTCAATACTAGCAGGATATCTGACACACTAGTATATCTATGATCCACAGAAAACCACAAGCATTTCTAGTAATAGACATGTGCCCTACATTATGATTCACATGGATGGATTATAACAGGAATGTGTAACAAATAATAACCAGCAGGTGCAATGATGTAAAAGCTAAGAAATAAGAATCAATTCACCATTCATATATATATAGGGACTTACCCATATTCAGTGAGTCACTGTGTAAGAAAGTATGTATCATGCTGATGCCATGTCTAAGAGGCCACCTCAATGCACGTTTCGCCTACGCTTTGTCAAGGGGACTAATCTGTAAGGCACTTGTGCATTACTACACATTCCTGTGGTTTTCTGTGGATCATAGATATACTATTGTGTCTGATATCCTGTTAGTGTTGAGCTATCATTAACCTACTATTCTTTGGAATACCAAGGATTTGCTTAACCTCATTCCACCTACTGCAGGAGTAGGGGCTGCTTTTGATAACCTATACACATACTATTTTCCATGTGTGGTAAATACTGATTTTACACTCCACTGCTGATTACGGGTATTTTTATGTACTTCCAGGCCTTATGGGGGTTATCTTAGATTTCTTCTTACTTAATTTCATTGACTCCTGTGTTTATATGTATATTTCATACACTAAAATAATTTTCTTCTTTTATCTAAATAAATTGAGTACTCTATTGTGTTTTCTCATCAGAGGTTCCTTTTAATGTATGACTGGTTCTGAAAATCCTTTTGACCCCTTTGCGACATATGATGTACACGTACATACAGTGCCTACAAGTAGTATTCAACCCCCTGCAGATTTAGCAGGTTTACACATTCGGAATTAACTTGGCATTGTGACATTTGGACTGTAGATCAGCCTGGAAGTGTGAAATGCACTGCAGCAAAAAAGAATGTTATTTCTTTTTTTATTTTTTTTTTAAATTGTGAAAAGTTTATTCAGAGGGTCATTTATTATTCAACCCCTCAAACCACAAGAATTCTGTTTGGTTCCCCTAAAGTATTAAGAAGTATTTCAGGCACAAAGAACAATGAGCTTCACATGTTTGGATTAATTATCTCTTTTTCCAGCCTTTTCTGACTAATTAAGACTCTCCCAAAACTTGTGAACAGCACTCATACTTGGTCAATATGGGAAAGACAAAGGAGCATTCCAAGGCCATCAGAGACAAGATCGTGGAGGGTCACAAGGCTGGCAAGGGGTACAAAACCCTTTCCAAGGAGTTGGGCCTACCTGTCTCCACTGTTGGGAGCATCATCCGGAAGTGGAAGGCTTATGGAACTACTGTTAGCCTTCCACGGCCTGGACAGCCTTTGAAACTTTCCACCCATGCCGAGGCCAGGCTTGTCTGAAGAGTCAAGGCTAAGCCAAGGACAACAAGGAAGGAGCTCCGGGAAGATCTCATGGCAGTGGGGACATTGGTTTCAGTCAATACCACTCCACCGCAATGGTCTCCGTTCCAGACGAGCCCGTAAGGTACCTTTACTTTCAAAGCGTCATGTCAAGGCTCATATACAGTTTGCTCATGATCACTTGGAGGACTCTGAGACAGACTGGTTCAAGGTTCTCTGGTCTGATGAGACCAAAATCGAGATCTTTGGTGCCAACCACACACAAGACGTTTGGAGACTGGATGGCACTGCATACGACCCCAAGAATACCATCCCTACAGTCAATCATGGTAGTGGCAGCATCATGCTGTGGGGCTGTTTCTCAGCCAAGGGGCCTGGCCATCTATTCCGCATCCATGGGAAGATGGATAGCACGGCCTACCTGGAGATTTTGGCCAAGAACCTCCGCTCCTCCATCAAGGATCTTAAGATGGGTCGTCATTTCATCTTCCAACAAGACAACGACCCAAAGCACACAGCCAAGAAAACCAAGGCCTGGTTCAAGAGGGAAAAAATCAAGGTGTTGCAGTGGCCTAGTCAGTCTCCTGACCTTAACCCAAATGAAAACTTGTGGAAGGAGCTCAAGATTAAAGTCCACATGAGACACCCAAAGAACCTAGATAACTTGGAGAAGATCTGCATGGAGGAGTGGGCCAAGATAACTCCAGAGACCTGTGCCGGCCTGATCAGGTCTTATAAAGACGATAGTTAGCTGTAATTGCAAACAAGGGTTATTCCACAAAATATTAAACCTAGGGGTTGAATAATAATTGACCCACACTTTTATGTTGAAAATGTATTAAAATTTAACTGAGCAACATAACTTGTTGGTTTGTAAGATTTATGCATCTGTTAATAAATCCTGCTCTTGTTTGAAGTTTGCAGGCTCTAACTTATTTGCATCTTATCAAACCTGCTAAATCTGCAGGGGGTTGAATACTACTTGTAGGCACTGTATGTCATGTCTTTGACTTTGATGTGGGCTTGAACAGCGAGCCCTCACCTTTCCCAGCACATGATGGCCTATTTCTGCTATACATAGCAATACTGATGCACTGATATGTATAACAAAGAAAACAGATGATCGCAGCTACAAGTCCCTTAAGGGGACTATTAAATGCAGTTAAAAGTGAAAAACACAAAAGTTCAAATCAAACCCTTTTGCAACATTCAAAATAAAACAATTAAAAAACCACATATTTGGGATCACTGCATTAGTAAATGTTCACTCTAACAAAATATACAATAAATAATCCAAAAAACAAGGTAAAGAGAAAGAAAAATCAAAACTCTAGAATTATGTTTTTTGACAGCCACTACATTGCAATAAAATGCAATAAGAGGCAATCAAAACATCATATCTTCTCCAAAATAGTATCAGTGAAAATGTAAGCTGAGGGTGCAAAAAATCCCAAGAAATGAAAACGTTATGGCTCTCAAAAAATAGAGACATAAGCAAAAATATTATTGTTTGTTAACAAATTTCAGATTTTTTTTTTACCAATTAAAAAAAAAACTATACATGTTTGGTAAATGCATACTCATACTGACCTGTAGAATCATATTGTCAGGTCAAATTCAACATATATTGGGCACAGTAACTAAAAAAAAAAAAAAAGATAATTGTGGAATTGCACTTTTTTTGCAATTTCAACGCACTTGGATTTTTTTTCCCATTTTCCAGTACACTAGATGGTAGAATGAATGGAGTCATTCAAAAGTACAACTCATTCCACAAAAAACAAGCCCTCATGTTTTTTTGGACAGAAAAATGAAAAAGGATGACTCTTGGAAGAAGGGAAAGAAAAACTGAAAATGGAAAATCACCCAATCATGAAGAGGTTGAACTTCAGTATCCCTATGATCTCCTGTTGCACTAGATGAAACACTGTAGACATGTACATTTCTTTTGCAACGCCTTTTAACAGTAACAGGTATATTACATGCTGCATTGCTTTTGGCTCCTGATATACAAATTACATGTGCAACCATAATAGGGTATTATAGCACACATTGTGCACAGAATTCATTTTAAAATATGTAAGGGTTCACAAACTCTAACCTAATTACTGCCTTCCAATGGAATGGGCTTTTTCAGAAAAATTCAGCGTGCTATAGGTTTAGCGCTAAATAGTAAATTAAGTATAAACCTATAACATTAAGGCCAGTCACACGTTGAGTATTTGGTGTGAGCTTTTACTTCAGTATTTGTAAGACAAAACCAGGAGTGGGTAATAAATCCAGAAGTGGTGCACATGTTTCTATAAGGGTCAGCACACACGGCGAGTAATACGGAGCGAGTGGAATGTAATAAAAAATTGCATTCCACTTGGACCAATGTTACTCTATGCTTTCTCGGCCCTAATCGGACCAAGAAAACAGTCGCAGCATGCTGTGGGTGGAATGTGATCTTGTTTCACTCACACCCATAGAAGTCTATGGGGCGAGAGAAACATCGCACAGCACTCGCATTACACCGGTGTAACGCGAGTGCAGTGTGATTCTCGCATCAGCCGGCAACAGAGGAGATAGGGAGATAAATCTCTCCCTCTCCTCCATAGCGACGGCCCTCCCCTCCGCAGTGCTGGCCCTCCCCTCCGCAACTGTGGTCTGATCACACGATCGGACCACAGTTGCATAACACTCGTATGACACTCGGCTTCTGCTCTGCTGGGAGCGTGCGCCGAGTGTCATGCGAGGATTCATACAAATTCCCATGTGACCCCAGCCTTACACATTTTCTCTGATTGTTCCACTCCTGGTTTTGACTTACAAAAACAGAGGTAAAAAACTCACCAAATACTCAACATGTGCATGTGGCCGTAGAGTTCAAGACTGGACTACAGGACTACAAGGCAGAGACAAGACTGGTCCAATCTTGCCCCCCGACCAGCTTCTCTCCACACCACTCCAGTTGATTGATAGGTGTCTCTCTATGTACTCACTTTGGAGAGACCTGTCAGTCAACTAGAGTTGGGCATGGAAAAGCCTGCTGGAGACCACCCGGACTAGTCAGATCTCTATCTATAGTCCTGTGCCTGCTCTTCAAAATATGTTTTCTGTGAAATGCTGGAGAGTGCAGCCAGACTCTGATTCATGCTACTGTGACTTGACCAAAATGAATCGACTGACAGGTTCCCTTTAATATTTTGCTAAAACAAAATCTTTATTTTTGACTTGTTCTTTAGCAAATTTCTGAAAGGCCATATTGATAAATGTACCCTACTATTTTAAATGCCATTGTTTCACAAGTGTCAAGTGGTTGTCTATATTTGAAAGCAAAGACGCGTAAACCACTTTCATGCATCATTTGCAAGTTAAATGGTTATTTCATACCTTCAGTAAATTTATAGAATAATAAAAGTTGTGACATTTAGTTAATATGTCAGTGGCATATATTTTCTAAAGAGTATATGTAAAGAGTTATTTACAATGTCTGTCATAAGAGCGTCTCATACACTATTTGAGTGCATGCAACAGGTAAGCAACTCACTTGATTTAGTGAGTGCCAAGACCTACTTGTTTCTGGAAAATGGCAATTAATGGTGAGAAAGGGACACTTACCAGATTTAAAGTGGTTGACCACTTTTAGTAAAGTGACCCCCAAATTGTGTAAAATGCTATTTTTTTGGCTGCACCAGTGACATCACATCAACAGTGAGTGTCACCTGTCTAGCCAGTCTGACACAGTATCCAAAAGTCCGACAATCCAGCAGCAGGTTCAACTGAGTTCACTGAGGGCAGTGGGAGAGTCCCTGAGTGTGAACTCCGGTGAACCCGCTGTCGGATTGTCAGACTGTCAGACACGGCACTACAGCAGTCCAGTAATCCAGCAGTGAGTTCAACTGAGTTCACTGAGCACAGTGTGGAAGGTCCGAGTGTGAACTCCGGTGATCTGACTGCCAGATTGGAGGACTGCTGTGCTGTCACATGCCGCAATCTGGCAATCCGGCAGCAGATTCAGTGGCAGTCACATTTGGTACCATGGGAAATTCTACCTGTAACCTCTGGTGAACTCACTGACATTACCGCTTCTCACAACCAGGGCTTCCACCTGCCCTCAGTGTGTCACGGAAGCTGTAGTGATCGGTCACATTTTCTATCATTGCAGCCTCTGGATGTAGCAGAGCTTGGATCATTGTGGGAAATTGTTTGGATTATGTTGGACCTCCAGGGATGTTTTGAGGGCTAATAAAGGGGTTAAAGAAGGTGTGTGTGTGTGTGTGTGTGTGTGTTTTATTTCAAATAAAGGATTTTTGTGTGTGTTTATTTTTCCTTACACGGTTAGTAATGGGTGTGTCTCATAGACACCTTCCCATTAATAATCTTGATGACAGCTGTGATTTTTGACAAATCAATCACAGCAGTCATCAGCCCCATATATTACCCTGATTGTCACCGCACCAAAGCAATCTGAATGAGCTGGGTAAGGCACTAGAAATGGTGCATTTAATGGATGTGTCAATTCTGGCCAGCTTTGGGCTGCTATTTTCAGGTTGGAAGGGTCCAATAACTAAGGCTCTTCCAAGATTGATAATACCAGCCTTCAACAGTCAGCTTTATCTTGACTCTATTTTTGATAACCAGCCATGGAAAAGCAGACAGCTGGGGATTGCAGCTTTGTAACTGCTGTTTTACTGACACTGGTTATCAAAAATAGGGTGAGAGCCTGCCAAGTTTTTTTTTTCTTCAGTGGTGCGCCAACCAATCACAAGCATGTCAATACTTCACATGGTTGTGATGGGGGTAAGAAATTTATTTAGCTAATTCAGATGACAAACCCGAACAGGAGCCAGACGTACAGGTAAAAGCCTGTGTGCAGGTCCGAGACCCAAATACCCGGTGTTCAGCCTGAACGCTGAACTTTACAGTTGGTTCACTCATCTCTAGTACCAGTGAGTTTACTTTACATATTTTATACAATTTGGGGATACCTTTCCAGAAAGTGTTCAACCTCTACAAGTAAAAATTAGATGAATGCAAGCTAAGCCCGGAA
Source organism: Anomaloglossus baeobatrachus (assembly GCF_048569485.1). Lineage (NCBI taxonomy): Eukaryota > Metazoa > Chordata > Amphibia > Anura > Aromobatidae > Anomaloglossus > Anomaloglossus baeobatrachus. Next base: position 133,966,719 of record NC_134360.1, on the reverse strand, counting down.
AGGACCAGCTGATTATCTATCAAGGTTTCCTGATCTTCTTCTGATGGCAGATATGGGAGGAAACAAGGGTTGGAAAGTTTAAACCGTAACCGTCATTTTAATTTTCATTTCATAAATCAACAGAACACATGAAAATAAGCAACTTTGTAATACATTGTATCAGACAGATCTGCTTCTTTCTCTACCAGAATTGATCAGTTATTATCAAAATTCTCAATTCTAAGGTAAAATCTGTATTCAGTGAAGACTTTCCCATTACTGAGATAGATGGCGGCTGTTACTGGTGAGATTCAATGACGATGGGAGGAGGGTGGAGCTATAGGCAGAGGGAGGAGCTAAAGGCAGAGGGAGGAGCTAGAGGCAGAGGGAGAGCTATAGGCAGATGGAGGCATCAGAGGCAGAGAGAGAGATGCTAGAGGCAGATGGTGGAGCTAGAGGCAGAGCTAGAGGCATAGGGTGGAGCTAGAGGCATAGTCAGGAGCTAGAGAAAGAGCTCTGCCCCTCCTCCCTCTACTATCTACATATAATCTCCTTAGTAACAACTGTAATCTCCTATCTCAGTGAAAGGAAAGTCTTCACTGAATACAGATTTTAGCTCAGAATTGAGAATTTGGATAATGACTGATCAATTCTGGCAGAGAAGGAAGCAAATGTGTCAGATAACATGTTTTACAAAGTTGCTTATTTTCATGTGTGCTATTCACTTATGAAATATAAATTAACATGATAGTTATGCTTTAAATTTAATATGGCCAATCCTTTGTTCTCAAGAGAGATAAGCTGAGACAAATAATAGTTGCAAAAGTTTCTTTACTCCCTATGGAGAAAAAATACAAGCTAGACTAAGTCCAAACACTGTGCTTCACTGATTCACTTTCTATTGTAATGAAATTTTTCACTACATTTGTAATTCCATTATGGTGAATTTACAAAAAAAAAAAAGGTGAATCAATCCTTCCATTTGATTCTATGGATCAGCGATTCGACAATATGACCAAACGTGTTAAATCCAACCCAGATCTCAGCTCCATTTACCACATACTGTATTAATAGAATGACCTTGAGAAAAGAATCTTCCCAAATATTGAACTCACTAAGGTGAAATGGAAGTATAGCCTTCATACATGTAATACATAACAAAATAATCTAATTTGCTAATGATAAATACATGAGAAAGTCTGATAAATTTTCGTCTTTCACATTTTATGTATTTCTCATAAAAGATAGGTCCTCTTTAATTTTCAACCCTAGACATACAGGTCTTCATTGAAAAGTTCTATATTTCTTTGTAATAAGGGTCAAGAAATGCTCAGTGATTAGGAATGTGGTTCATTTACTTAGGCAATATCCGACTTTCATTACGACGGTAGTTCTCTTAGAAAAACACAGACATCTGAGGTTTTCCAGACAGTTTATTTATGGAGGTTTAATTGAAGATAGGCATGGCTTATAACTGTTAATATGTTTATTTTGCTAGATGGAAATATATTACCATAAAATACTAATTTAGGAGCCAAAAAAGAAGAGGAAAAACATGATACATAGAACTAATAAATAGTGATGAGCGATCACTACTATGCTTGGGTGCTCAGTACTCATAACTAGTGATGAGCGGGCACTACCATGTTCGGGTGCTCTGTACTTGTAACTAGTGATAAGTGAGCACTACCATGCTAGGGTGCTCAGTACTCATAACTAGTGATGAGTGAGCACTACAATGCTCAGGTGGTCTGTACTCATAACTAGTGATGAGTGAGCACTACCATGCTCGGGTGCTTAGTCCTCGTAAGTAGTGATAAGCGGGCACTACCATGCTCGGGTGCTCTGTACTCGTAACTAGTGATGAGAGGGCACTACCATGCTCAGAACTAGTGATGAGTGAGTACTACCATGCTCGGGTACTCGGTACTCGTAACTAGTGATGAGTGAGCACTACCATGCTCGGGTGCTCAGTACTGGTAATGAGCAGTTGGATTCTCAGATGTGCATGACTCGTGTACAGAGTATAATGGAAGTCAATGGGGGACTGGAGCATTTTTCCAGAAGATTTCCCAGGATAACGCTCAAGTGGAGTTGCACCCATCCGAGCATCTAACTGCTCTTAACAAGAACTGAGCACTCAAGCATTTTTAGTGCTCACTCATTACTACTAATAAATAATATACATAGAGCTGGTAAACAAGAAAAATATATAAAACGCACTTAGTTACCAGTTTTCTAAATATTTGGCTGCTCTGAACACCGCTTGACAATATTGTTAGCAGGCTTACCCCCAATCATCAGCTGATCATGGGCAGTCCCTACGATAGAACATCTTACAATCATCTGCAATATGTGTTGGAACCAGGCAGGATTAATTTTTCTTTCAGTGCCACCTCAGAGAAAATAAAGCTTCACATTTGATGCACGTACAGGCCGGGTCCTAGGATGTTCTTTATAGGCAATTTTATTTCTTGACAAATAGATGGGTGCTATGAAAGGGCACTGCATAAATTACATCAAAAAAGACCACACTGCCCCATAAAAGAGTTTGTGATGTATGACAAACCATTGGACCACGTAATGACCGCAGATATACCTTTTAATGGCTTTTTCCTATGTGCTAACTTCTTACAATGCAGAGAAATAAGGAAATAGCCCTTTCCCTTCTTCCAATGAGTGATGATGCAGTGTGTGTCAGCTGTATAGTATAGGTGACACCCTGCTGCTACGGCCAAAATTGGTGGTCTAAAGCTGGTGTCACACTAAGCGACAGCGACAACGACGTCGCTGTTACGTCACCATTTTCGGTGACGTAACAGCGACCTTGTAAGTCGCTGTTATGATCGCTGCTTAGCTGTCAAACACAGCAGAGGCAGCGATCATAACGTCGCTGTGCTACATGTGCAGAGAGCAGGGAGCCGCGCTTAGCGCTGGCTCCTTGCTCTCCTAGGTACAGTACACATCGGGTTAATTAACCCGATGTGTGCTGCAGCTACATGTCACAGTGCAGAGAGCAAGGAGCCGCGCGCACTGCTTAGCGCTGGCTCCTTGCTCTCCTTGCTACAGTATACATCGGGTTAATTACCCGATGCATACTGCAGCCACATGTCACAGTGCAGGAGCCGGCACTGGCAGCAAGAGCGGAGGCTGGTAACCAGCGTAAACATCGGGTAACCAGGGAAAGGGCTTCCCTTGGTTACCCGATGTTTACGCTGGTTACAGCTTACCGCAGCTGCCAGTGCCGGCTCCTGATCGCTTCATTTCGTCGCTCTCTCGCTGTCACACACAGTGATGTGTGTGTCACAGCGGGAGAGTGACGACCAAAAAATGAAGCTGGACATTCAGCAACGACCGGCGACCTCACAGCAGGGGCCAGGTCGTTGCTGGATGTCACACACAGCGACAGCGACGGGACGTCGCTGCAACGTCACAGAAAATGGTGACGTAGCAGCGACGTCGTTGTCGTCGTCGTTATGTGTGACACCAGCTTTAGTCAATTAACTCCTTAATTGCCTCAATCAATAACAACAATGGCATCTAAATGGTTAACAGTGTGAAGAGACTACCTCTATAACACCATCTTTGGCCCTTAACATGATAATTGGGTGCTAATGGATACTCTGAGGTCTGGTAGCTACTGACATAACTAACAGGTCATTTGTCAGTGTAAATATGAAAGGTCTGATGCACTGAAATACTATTCTTTTGCAATGCATTAGACCATTGATCGTTCAAGTCCCATAGTGGGTTAAGTAAAAAAAAATAACTAAAATGTAAATAAACAAATCATGGATAAAGGTTTTCCATTTAAAATGCAGCTTTTATATAAATGCAAAAACAAACAAAAAAACCCACAAACATTTTTGGTAATGCTGCATTCAGAATAATGATATAGAATTGATACATTATTTAACCTATACACTGAATACCATAAGAAATATAAATAAAAATGCTATTTTTTCATCAGGCTACAACAGAAAAAGTGGAATAAAAAGCAATCAAAAAGTCATATAATATATAAAGAAAAATGGTACCATTAAAAACATTAACGTACTGCAAAAAACAAGCCTTCACATGACCTTGTCAGTAACAAAATAAAGTTACAGCTCTCAGAATACTATGGTGCAAAAACAAATTATTTTTATAAAAAAAAAATAGATGTCTCATTGCTTATAGCAAATGCTATACAGCACTTAAAGAAAAAAAAAGATTCCTGAATTTCTGTTTGTCCATTCCCCTTTCCAAAAAGTGGAATAAAGGCTACTTTACACGCTGCGATATCGGTCCCGATATCGCTAGCGTGGGTACCTGCCCCCATCTGTTGTGCAACACGGGCAAATCGCTGCCCGTGCCGCACAACATCACGCAGACCCGTCACACATACTTACCTGCCCGGCGACGTTGCTGTGACCGGCAAACCGCCTCCTTTCTAAGGGGGCGGTCCGTGCGGCGTCACAGCGACGTCACTGAGCGGCCGCCCAATAGAAGCGGAGGGGCGGAGATGAGTGGCCGGAACATCCCGCCCACCTCCTTCCTTCTTCATAGCGGGCGGGAGGTAGGTAAGGAGAGGTTCCTCGTTCCTGCGGCGTCACACATAGCGATGTGTGCTGCCGCAGGAGCGACGAACTACATCGTTACTGCTGCAGTAACAATAATCGAGAATGGACCCCCATGTCACAGATGAGCGATTTTGCACGTTTTTGCAACGATGCAAAATCGCTCATCGGTGTCACACGCAGCAACATCGCTAATGCGGCCGGATGTGCGTCACAAATTCCGTGACCCCAACGACTCCGCATTAGCGATGTCGCAGCGTGTAAAGCCCCCTTTAGGCTATGCTCACATTTATACTGTGTTACTCTAAGCACTTTTATTGGTGATTTTGTCTAAAGGGGCCATCACACACAGAGATAAATCTTTGGCAGATCTGTGGTTGTAGTGAAATCATGGACATATTGTTCCATTTGTACACAGCCACAAACCTGGCACTGATTGTCCACAATTTCATTGCAACCACATCTGCCGCAGATTTATCTCTGTGTGTGACAGGACCTTAAGTTCCCAAAAACAAGGATTCAGATGGAAGTCTCACTGGCACTATTCACTATAATAAGTCAGATAGACTCACTTCAGACTCTCTAAGGCAGGGGTCCCAAACTTTTTTCACTTTAAGAACCACATTCGACTTTAAAAGTTGGTCGAGAGCCACATTGTAGAGATGAAGACGTAGACCAAGCCAATTTAGCAGTAGTAAACAGGAAACAATAAGTGAACATAAAGAATCTTCCAGATATTGATATCAGAGAGAAAAAGTGACCTCCATACACAACATAATCCAATAATTCACTATACCAAGATTAATAATACCACATTCAAGGGAGAAATACCGGCACACCATGACCAGACAACTTGTTATCACCACATAGTGACCGAGTACATGCACATACAATGGAGAAATACCTCAACACTATGACCAGATAACATTTTACCAACACATATTGATCAAATACAAGCACATACAAGAGAGTAATACCACCACACCATAATTAGACCATGTTGTAACAGAATATTACCACATACAAGGGAGAAATACCGCAACACTATGACCAGACCACATATTATGTCATCGATCATGGATATAACCTGGTATATATGGCCCCATTTTCGTATAAATGGCCCCATCATGGTATATATGGCACCATCCTGGTATATATAGCCCCATCATGGCCCCATCCTGGTATATATGCTCCATCATGTCCCCATCCTGGTTTATATGGCTCTATCATGTCCCCATCCTGGTATATAGCACCATCCTGGTATATGTCCCAAGAATGTCCCCATCCTAATATATAGCCCTCTATCCTGGTATATAGTCTCACCATCCTCCTGGTATATAGCCTCCCCATTCTCCTGGTATATAGCCTCCCCATCCACCTGGTATATAGCCTCCCCATCCTCCTGGTAGATAGCCTCACTATCCTCCTGGTAGATAGTCTCCCCATCCAAGTTCAGGTTAAGTTTGGTGCCGAAACCAGCTTTCAACTAAATTCTGGCAGAACCAGGCAAACCGGACATACACGGATCTTCTCATCTCTAATCCTAGTACATTGTAGGTATAAATAAATGCAGTGCATGTCACAGATTTTTTCCGATAAGGTTAAGATTAAGAATTAATAACTGGACTTTGGAAGTAGGTCTGGGAGTGCTGTAAAAATGCTGCAATGGATGAAAAGTGGTAAAACTGAGTGGGAACAGCATGGGGAAGATACCTGGATGCATGTCCGACTCACAGTTGGTTTCTGGGAATAATGTCAGAGTATTATTGGGATTAAAGCAGGAGAATTATACTTACCAAATTTCCCCACAGCTGTAACACTGCTTCCTGGTTTGATCACTAAAGTTCATGAATATGCACTGCTTCTCCTGCCCACCCTCTGTAACAGTGTCTGTGATTGGCTGCAGTCCTGCTTCCCCCGCCCACCCTCTGTGTCGGCATCTGTGATTGATTGCCTTGACAGTGGCTGTCTGTATCCTCAAAGTGGAGTGTCAAAATAAATATATAATTGAAAAAAATGGCATAGGGTCCCCCGTATTTTAATAGTCAGTGCAGAAAAAGCAGACAGATACAGGCTGCTGCCCCCAGCTGTGTGCATTATATTGACTGTGTATCAAAATACGAGGGACCCCATGCATTTTTTATTATTATTTAAATAAACAATTTAAAGAAACATTGTGAGGTCTCCCCCAATTTTGATACCCAGCCAAGATAAAGTGGAAAGCTGAGCATTGGTATTCTTATGCTGGGAAGGTCCATGGTTATTGGGCCCTCCCTAGCCTAAAAATAGCAGCCCACAGCTGCCCCAGAATTGGCACATATATTAAATGTGACAATTCGAGCGGTTTACCTGGGTCATCCCGATTGCCCTGGTGCAGTGGTAATCGACGTAATATAAGGGGTTAATGACAGCTGTGATTTATCAAAAAAATCACTGCATGTGTTTTTTATGCGGTTTTGTGTGCTTTTCTGCTTCGAGATTCAGACTGGGTGCAAAAATATCTACAGCCAAATGCTCATTGTGTGCTCATCACTAATGTAGCAATGCCTTCAATGAGTTCACTTGAGGTGGGGTCACTGATTTAAATGAGTTCACCTGAGGTGCGTTCACCCAAGGTCACAGCTGGAGTACCGTGAGTACCCAAGCTTTGATGTCAGGTGAACTCACTGACATCACCGTTCACAGCTGTGGCTCTGTCAGTGTGTCCCTGACACCACAGTGAGAGTTCACGTTTTCAAATGTGACTGCATACAGCAACCTCAGGATATAACAGAGCTCGTTGTGGGACATTGTGGTGTGGATTACGTCGAACCTGCCAGGGTGTTTTATGGGCTAATAAATTGGAGAAAGAGGGTGGTTTTTCTGGTTTGTTTTTTTAAATAAATGAGATTTCTCTGTGTTTGTGTTTATTTATTTTGACTTAAGCGGGCTTTACACGCTACGAGATCGCTACAGCGATCTCGTTGGGGTCATGGATTTTGTGACGCACATCCGGCCACTGTAGCGATCTCGTTGTGTGTGACTCCTAGGAGCGATTTTGGATCGTTGCAAAAACATCCAAAATCGCTCCTCGTTGACATGGGGGTCCTCTCCCAATTATCGCTGCTGTCGCTTGGGCAAAGTTGATCCTCGTCCCTGCGGCAGCACACATCGCTACGTGTGACACCGCAGGAACGAGGAACCTCTCCTTATCTGCCACACGCCAGCTATGAGAAAGGAAGAAGGTGGGCGGGATGTTCGTCCCACTCATCTCCGCTCCTCCGCTTTGATTGAGCGGCCACTTAGCGACGTCACTGTGACGCCGAGCGAACAGCCCCCTTAGAAAGGAGGTGGTTCGCCGGTTACAGTGACGTCGCCGAGCAGGTAAGTACGTGTGACGCTGCTGTAGCGATAATGTTCGCTACGGCAGCGATCTTCACATATCGGCATCACGATAGGGGCGGGTGCTATCACGCTCGCCATCGCTAGCATGTAAAGCCACCCTTATAGGGTTAGTAATGAGTGGTACCTATCCATTACTAACCCAGGACTTGATGACAGCTGTGATTTTTGACAAATCACAGTTGTCATTAACCCCCTATATTACTTCGATTGCCATTGCGCCAAAGCATTCTAGATGATAAAGTGCCGGAATTGTCATATCTAATGAATGCACCAATTGTGGTGAGACTGCAGGCTGCTATTTTTAGGCTGGGGAGAGCCAATAATGATGGGCCTTCCCAGCCTGAGAATACCAGTCCCGAGCTGTCCGGTTTATCTTGGCTGCGAATCAAAATCAGGAGGTGGACCGCACAATATATAATTATTATAATTATTATTTCATTAATAAAAAAAACCACACATGGGGTCCCTCCTATTTTGATACAGAGTCAAGATAACATACACAGTTAGGGCCTGCAGCCTATAACTGGCTGCATTATCTGCGATGGGTATATGGGGGACCCTGAGCCATTTTTTCCAATTATTTTATTTTTACACTCCACTCTGGGGACCCAGACAGGTAATGTGAGGGCAACCAATCACAGACACTGCCACAGAGGGAGGGCTGGGGAAGCAGGACTGCAACCAATCACAGATACTGTTACAGAGGGTGGGCAGGGAAAGCAGTACATATTCATAAGGATTAATGAGAGCACCCAGAAGCAGCGTTACAGCAGTTTGGAAACTCAGTAAGGGTGTGTGTGCACGCTGACTTTTTTATGTAGATTTGGTGTAGTTTATCGTGTAGATTGTTGCCCAAATCTGCATGTCTATCGTTATGCAAAGTTAATGAGAATTCTTAAGTGCATTGCTTCTTTTTTCCTTGCAGTTTTGGGTGCAAAAAATAAGCAGAATGTCAATTGTTGGTGCATTTTTTTCCTGCATTTTTTAGCCCTTCCAGCCAATTATTACACTAAAAAATGCGTGGGACAAAAACGCACTAAAAACGCATGCATTTTTTGGTGTATTTTTCTGCTACAAGGCGTGGTTTTTGGTGCAGAAAAGTATAATTCTCCTGCTTTAATGACTGCATGTATTTATTTTTTTGCTGCACCTGCCAATCACAGTAATGCCAGAAGAAAAAATGGCTAAAGAATTACTGTGATTGGAAGACAAAGACACAAAATGGCATCCGAGTTTATGAGCTTTGGTGGCTTGATAGAATTTTAAGCTACGTTTTATTGGAAGAAATGTAGTTTTGCATTCCATTCATTTCTCATTGCCTTAATTCCTGGGCAGCTCATGAAGGCTAAGCAAAGTTCCTGACAGCAATTTTAAATATTTTGGTGGGCATTGTTTTTCAAATGGTATCACTTTGTGGGGTTTCCAATAGATGTAGACCTTACATTCACTTAAAATCTGATTAGGTAAATAATAAAAATAAGCTTTGTAAAATTCCTTGGAAAAAAAATTAAAATGAGTTGTAAATTAGAACTCTAATATCCTAAAAAAATACAAGGATATTTGAAAACAAGGTGCTGACAAGTCAACATGCAGGAAATGTTGTGTAACAAATTTTTTGTGTAGTATGAATAGCTGTTTTAACACTAGAAGTCCCAGAAATGTCGAGCTCCATAGGGTTCCAATGGTAGAAATGATAAATGACCCCTCTCTGGGACTTCTAGTGTTAAGGGTAAAACACTCAAAATGTCAAAATTGCTATATTTTTTTAATTGTCATGAAAGTTTCAATATTTTTATTATTAAATGCAAAAAATCTTTACCTAAGTTTAGAACTAACATAAAGTGCATTCTGTCACTAAGAAAACAATCTCAGAATCACCGGGATAAGTAACAGCATTTTAGATCCATTGCCACATAAATTTAAACATTTGATTTGAAAAATTAGGCTTCGTCAATGAGAGTTTAGATTATAAAATTGGCAGCATACAGCGGCTTTTCTCCCTTATTCAATGTTTTTTTTTATTTTTTTGCATTCATTAATGGAAAATACGTAAGTTATATTAAAGTAATTTTTACATATTTGTATATTTATGTGACTAATATATTTGTGCATGTGTACATGTGTAATTCATACATACTGACCTTGGTCTATGTGCAACTCCATCAAGTGCAGCTTTTTAAGTGCGCATTAGAAATATACCAGAAATGTCCCAGGACTGACCAGAAGGTAAAGCGGGCTTTACACGCTGCGATATCGCTAGCATCGGCTAGCGATGTCGAGCACGATAGCACCCGCCCCCGTCGTACGTGCGATATTGTGTGATCGCTGCCGTAGCGACCATTATCGCTTCGGCAGTGTCACATGCACATACCTGCTCTGCAACGTCGCTGTGACCGGCAAACCGCCTCCTTTCCAAGGGGGGCCCAATAGAAAAGGAGTGGCGGAGATGAGCGGCCGGAACATGCCGCCCACCTCCTTCCTTCCTCCTTTTCCGGTGGACGCAGGTAAGGAGATGTTCGTCGCTCCTGCAGTGTCACACATAGCGATGTGTGCTGCTGCAGGAATGACAAACAACATCGTACCTGTCGCTGCAGCGATAATAAGGAAATGAACGACATGTCAATGAGCAACGATTTTTCACGTTTTTGTGCTCGTTGATCGTCACTCATTTGTGTTACACGCTGCGATGTCGGTAAAGGCGCTGGATGTGCGTCACTACCGACGTGACCCCGACGATATATCGTTACCAATATCGCAGCGTGTAAAGCACCCTTAAGAGCTACAACTACTTACTTACTGCACTCACCATGTCTGTTCCTCACAAGTACTCTACCAGCATGCTTGTATATGCCCTCACTGTCACAGCTCCACTAATTTTTACTCCCCTTTGCTATCTCGAAGTAACAGCACTTTCCAGAAGAATAATTATCTCACCTTCCCTTTTAGCTCCCCCACCTATCATTGTCTGCTGACCTGCTCCTAAACCCCAGATCTCTTCCAATAAAATACAAAACAAGCCACATACACTCCTTCTGCTACTTGTCTGCTCGCTCTTTGTTTCTCCTCACTGCCTCTCCACTGACATTCCCCCTATCATTATGGGTGGCTTTAACATCCCTACTGACAGCCGCCAGCCACCACTGGCTTCATACTTTGGTCTCTTACTCAGTGGTCCTCCATAGTTATCCACACTGATGGACAGGAGCAGATACTGTACTCATGAGGAAAAGGGTAACAATATTTTGAACTTTTGAATTTCAGGCTCCATATCTTGGCTATCTCGTACATAAATTTGACTTGCAACTATTTAGCATATGATTAGTTATGCAGATTTTTGTCATGTCACTGCATTGTTACTGTTTTGCTACTAAAAATCTAGAGTGATATTTATTTATATTTAGTAAATATACCTTTGGCTTTCAACATTGCCTGAATTCTTCCAGGCATGCTGTCAATCATATTTAAGAATGTCTTAACCGAAATCTGATCCCAGGTCACTTTTACATGTTCACATTGTTGGTGTATACTGGTTGACTTATGTATAAAGCTTTTCTTCAACTTTAACCACAAATGTTCAATTGGGTTGAGGTCTCGGAATGTCATAGTCATTGAACCATTTATTTACCAGTCTTAACGTATGCTTCAGGCCATTGTCCAGCTGGAACACTATATTGTCCTTTTAGGACTCCAGTGTGTTAAGCAACCTGTCTTGTATAATAGTCACATATAGCCCAGCATTAAAACCACAATTAATCCTGGTCAAGTATCCAATGCCTTTAACTATGAAACAACCTCATATCATCAGGCTTCCTTCATCAAACTTGACAGTTCCTTCAATTACTCAATCCATTAGACCCTTTTTGGCTTGTTTCTTCCATAGCCATTTGCACCCATCAGAGCTTAATCTATTGTCTTTAGTCTTATTGCTTCAAATCACCCATTTTCAATCTTTTATTGTCCACTTTTTGCACTTTTTTGCTAACTTGAGCTGGTGTTTCTTATGATGATATTGAAGCCGAGGCTTCTTCACCTTTTCTTGGGTCACCATTCCAGACTTGTGTCCTGGACATCTGGGGTCTCACTATTATGAAGCATATGAGCCACCCCCACTACCGTGTTTGTCACTGCAGAACTGATCTTGTGATGAGCTGACTTGTTGACTCCGATAGTTTGCCTGAATATTCACCTTTTGGCTTTTGAATGGATGGGCAGACTTAATTTCATATTCTTACAACTGTCGTGGCCCTCACATGATGCAGTTTAGCAATTTTCTTGGCAAAGAGACCACTTAGACCACCGATTAGCTGGATGATACTTTTTCTTTTTTCTTGGGAAATCTTCTTCATGACTGCTTCTCGATTTTAGCTAGTGACATTTCACTTGGGAAGCAACCTTATTAGATTACAAACTGAGCTTTTAGAGAATATGAGAACAAGTAATTTGTAGTATATGGGAAGAAAAAGATTTTTTTTAACACCAGGAGCAAAAGAGTAACAAAATGCAGTGACATAACAAGAATCTGCATAACTAATCATATGGCAAATAGATGAAAGTCAAATTTATGAGATAGCCAAGATGATTGTCTATAAAATGAAGATCATCTCACACTCAAAGCTGTAGTGTATTGTGAGATATGGAGCCTGAAAGTCAAAAGTTCAAAACATTGTTACACTTTTACATGCCAGTATATTTGGAGGAGAGATATTATGGACTTCTTTTCTAGGTGTTTCCACCATGTTTGGAACTTTCAGACACAATTGAAAACCCATCTCTTCAAGGAAGCTTGCAAACTGCAATGCCCTACTGCAAACTCACCACCACCAGAGCTGCTGCAATCCCCCCAATCTACTGTCTCTTTTCCATTATCCTTAGGCCCGTTTCACACGTCAGTGAAAAACACTGATGTTTTTCACTGGCGTGTAAAACACGCACATGTCCCTCCGTGTGCCGTGAATCACGGCACACGTGGGTTGTCTAAAGCTGGTGTCACACATAACGATGACGACAACGACGTCGCTGCTACGTCACCATTTTCTGTGACGTTGCAGCGACGTCCCGTCGCTGTCGCTGTGTGTGACATCCAGCAACGACCTGGCCCCTGCTGTGAGGTCGCCGGTCGTTGCTGAATGTCCAGCTTCATTTTTTGGTCGTCACTCTCCCGCTGTGACACACACATCGCTGTGTGTGACAGCGAGAGAGCGACGAAATGAAGCGATCAGGAGCCGGCACTGGCAGCTGCGGTAAGCTGTAACCAGCGTAAACATCGGGTAACCAAGGGAAGCCCTTTCCCTGGTTACCCGATGTTTACGCTGGTTACCAGCCTCCGCTCTTGCTGCCAGTGCCGGCTCCTGCTCTGTGACATGTGGCTGCAGTATGCATCGGGTAATTAAGCCGATGTATACTGTAGCAAGGAGAGCAAGGAGCCAGCGCTAAGCAGTGCGCGCGGCTCCTTGCTCTCTGCACTGTGACATGTAGCTGCAGCACACATCGGGTTAATTAACCCGATGTGTACTGTACCTAGGAGAGCAAGGAGCCAGCGCTAAGCGCGGCTCCCTGCTCTCTGCACATGTAGCACAGCGACGTTATGATCGCTGCTGCTTCTGCTGTGTTTGACAGCTAAGCAGCGATCATAACAGCGACTTACAAGGTCGCTGTTACGTCACCGAAAATGGTGACGTAACAGCGACGTCGTTGTCGCTTAGTGTGACACCAGCTTAAGTGCAATCCGGGCTCCGTTCTCCGTGGCCCGTGATTGCACTTAGAGATTAACTCACCTGTGCGCTCTCCCGCTCTCCATGGTGCTGAACGCTCCTGAGGTGCAGCATCCGGCCGGCGCTGACTCCCGCAGCAGCTGCTTCCGGGTCGGCTGTGTCGTGCATCATGAATATGCGCGACAGTAATGAGCCGGCTCAGAAGCAGCAGGCTGCACGGGCTGCACAGAGCGCCGCTGAAGCCGGGTGAGTAAAAATGATTTTTATTTTAAAAGCACGTCTTTTTCTGGCACGTGTCTCACGGATCACACCACTGCGTGGTCCGTGGGACATCAGTGATGCCAGAAAAAAATGGACATGTCTCCGTGCGGCATTCACGGACACGCGTGAATGCTGCATGGAGACATGGTCAGTGAAACATCACTGATGTGTGAGCAGACCCATTCATTATAATGGGTCTGTGTATGTCAGTGATTCTGGTACGTTTAAAAAAAGCACAAACGTACCAGAATCACTGACGTGTGAAAGGGGCCTCAGACTGTAAGCCCACAAGGGCCCTGTCTCCTCTGTACCAGTGTGTCATTGTTAGTTTGTTCATTGTAGTCAATATTCTTATTTTGTATGTAGACACCCTGCATCCCCGCTGATCAGCTGTATCGGCAACAGCAGCAGGTGGCCGTAAATGCTCATTTCCGGAGCTGCTCCATTCTTTCATAGTGGCCATGGCCAACTACTGCATATCGACGTCTTATTGATTTAAATACCAAGAACAGCTGATCGGCGGGGATGAAGGATGTTGGACTTCAGCCGATTAGACATTGATAACCTATGATGAGGATAGGTCATCAATGTTTAAGTAGTGGATAACCTCTTTAAATAGGTTTTTAATATATTAGAAAACCACACATTATATTTTACACGAGGGCTCTGAAAAAACACAGGAATTGTTCTCTGTGAGGGGGGTGCTTGTAGTAGGGGGCTTCTGACTGAATATGCCAGTCGACATGACTGGCGAAAGTTGTGCTTGGCTCCTGAAGTATTTTTTTTAACAAGTTGTTCAGTCTCTTTGTGATGGCTGATTCACACAGTGTCTTGCGGCTTATGTTTTCTTTCGTGAAAAGAAGCATTGAAATGGTTGTTACAAGGAAGAGACTCAAGAGAAACCAGAAACAATTAAAATAAAAAACATGCATTAATTTATACATTTTGAAATGTCTGTCTCTATCAAAGTAGTCTTCACTAGCAGCCAGGTGACTGTCTCTCTGGACCTGGCTGAGCATGAATTTTGCGGCAATTTGTTTCATGTCCAATTTTCAGTTATAATTAGCTTACAGAAACGCTACAGATTCCAAGTCAACTCCACAAGTCCACCAATGGTCTGAATGGCTTGATGATTTTTTCATCACATTCATTGGTTTGATTAAACGATTATAAAACAATAAAAAATAACAAAATAAGCAAAAGATTGAAAAACTGATTGAAAGAAATTACTGTAGCCAAACCAACCTTCCCCAACAATTCCAGCTGGCGTACTGACTCACAAGGGTTTTGCAAACACTCACCTGATGGGAAAAGCCCGTTCTTCCATCTCCCCACTAGAGTTGAACGATGTTCGATTCGAACAGTTCGCCAATTTCAAATTCGAGTGATTTTAGGGGGTGTTCGAGTCGTTCGACGAACTCGAACGATTTGCTTCAAGTTCGGCAGTTCGAGTTACCATTCGATAACGGTTCGATCACCAAAAGCGTGGCTTTTCACAGTAAGGTTATGTGCGCACGTTGTGTATTGACATGCGTACTGCATCCCAAGCACAATCCCTCTCTTTTTCCTACTCACCAATCACGGGCGCGAGGCTGCACGGCTGTCACAAATCTCCGGCGGCTTTTCCTCTTTTGAAAATGGCTGCCGCTTCATTATTCAATCAGGTATTCCCTGCTTTCCCCGCCCACCGGCTCCCATGATTGGTTACAGTCAGACATGCCCCCACGATGAGTGACAGCTGTCTCACTGCAACCAATCACAGCCGCCGACGGGTGGGTCTATATCGTGCAGTAAAATAAATAAATAATTTTAAAAAAAAACTGCGGTCCCCCCAATTTTGATACTAGCCAGGATAAAGCCACACGGCTGGAGGCTGGTATTGTTAGGATGGGGAGCGCCACGTTATGGGGTGCCCACCACCCTAAGAATATCACCCAGCAGCCGCCCGAAATTGCCGCATCCATTAGATGCAGCAGTCCCGGGACTCTACCCAGCTCATCCCAAATTGCCCTGGCGCGGTGGCAATCGGGGTAATAAGGGGTTAATCATGGCAGGAGTCTCCCCGAGATACTTTCCATGATTAACCTGTAAGTGAAAGTAAATAAACACACACAAAGAAAAATCCAATATTTGGAACAAAAAAACCCCCTCATTTACCTCTTTATTAATCCCCAAACAACAATCCAGGTCCGAAGTAATCCACACGACACTGTCAGCTGTGCTACATGAAGATGACAGGGAGCACCGTAGAACACGTGTCCTCTCCACGCAGCACCTGAAGTGAGCCACGCTGTCACCGGAGACTTCACTCTGCAATGCAGAGGTCAAGATGACCAAATCTTCCTATGCTTCTCATTAGAGGCAGTGGCTCAATGGTTAGAGCTACTGCCTAAGGAGCATTACTTCACGAGTTCAAGTCCCGACCGCCCCGGTACAGAATTTAATTAATTTATTTTTCATTTTAAATTATAATTATTATTCATTTATAATTATAATTGAATTTAATTATGCACTGAGGGGAGGAGCCGGACATCAGCTGTGAGCCGTGGGACACACCTCTAAAATCGGAGCAGTTCACGGAATGAGGCTGCATTGCTCTCTCCTCTCTCTTTTCTCTCTCTTCTCTCTCTTTTCTCTCTCTTCTCTCTCTCTCTTCTCTCTCTCTTCTCTCCCTCTCTTCTCTCTCTCATCTCTCTCTTTTTCTCTCTCTTTTTTTCTCTTTTTCTCTCTCTCTCTTTTTCTCTCTTTTTCCCTCTCTCTCTCCCCTCTTTGTAGCTGAATAATCCACTTCTGGATTCTCAAGTGCAAAACAGAGGTCAAGACTACCAAATCTTCCTATGCTTTTCATTAGAGGCAGTGGCTCAATGGTTAGAGCTACTGCCTAAGGAGCATTAGTTCACAAATTCAAGTCCCGGCCGTCCCGGTAAAGAATTGAATTTAATTTATTTTAAATTATAATTATCTATTTATAATTTAATTTAATTATGCACTGAGGGGAGGAGACGGACATCAGCTGTGAGCCACAGGACACACCTCTAAAATCGGAGCAGTTCACAGAAGGAGGCTTTATTGCTCTCTCCTCTCTCTCTTCTCTCTCACTCTTCTCTCCACTTCTCTCTCTCTTCTCTATCCTCTCTCTCTTCTCTCTCTCCCTCTCTTCTCTCTCCTCTCTCTCTTCTCTATCTCTCTCCTCCCTCTTCTCTCTATCTTCTCTCCTCTTCTCTCTCTCCTCTCTTCTCTCTCTCCTCTTTTTTCACTCTCTTTCCCTCTCTCTTCTCTCTCTCTTCTCTCTCTTTTCTCTCTCTCTTCTCTCTCTCTTCTCTCTCTCTTCTCTTTTCTCCCTCTTTTCTCTCTCCCTCTCTCTCTTCTCTTTTCTCTCTCTTTTCTCTCTTCTCTCTCTCAGACCTGGCGATGATCAGCTGATGCGGTCACCTGACGGAATCAGCTGACACTAGTTTTTGCACTGATGCATCAGCTGATTGTATAAAACCCATTTATACAATCAGCTGCTGTGTCATGTGATTCAGGCACTTGGACCTGACACATTATCTAATCGCTTTGCCTTCCAGCAAACCGAACAGATAATATTGGATCCGGATTGGACGGCGCGGGACTCTTGACCCAGGATTACTGCGGAGCTGGGGTTTATTGCAATAAAGATGGAGTCACTAATTGTGTTGTGTTTTATTTCTAATAAAAATATTTTTCTGTGTGTTGTGTTTTTTTTTATCTGTACTAGAAATTCATGGTGGCCATGTCTAATATTGGCGTGACACCATGAATTTCCGGCTTAGGGCCAGTTGATAATATACAGCTAGCCCTAACCCCATTATTACCCAGTGAGCCACCCATCACCAGGGCAGCTGGAGGAGTTGGATACAGCGCCAGAAGATGGCGCTTCTATGAAAGCGCCATTTTCTGGGGCGGCTGCGGACTGAAATTCGCAGCAGGGGTGCCCAGAAAGCTTGGGCACCCTGCGCTGAGGATTCAAATCCCCAGCTGACTAGTTGTACCTGGCTGGACACAAAAATTGGGCGAAGCCCATGTCATATTTTTTTTAATTATTTCATGACATTCATGAAATAATTAAAGAAAATGGCTTCCCTATATTTTTGGTTCCCAGCCGGGTACAAATAGGCAGCTGGGGGTTAGGGCAGCCCGTAGCTGCCTGCTGTACCTGACTAGCATACAAAAACATGGCGAAGCCCACATAATGTTTTGGGGGGGGGGCAAAAAAACTCCTGCATGCAGTCCTGGATGGCGTATGCTGAGCCTTGTAGTTCTGCAGCTGCTGTCTGTCTGTATGGAGGAGAGCAGACAGCAGCTGCAGAACTATAAGGCTCAGCATCCTCCATCCAGGACTGTATGCTGGACAGAGAGATGGGGGAGCAGAACTATAAGGCTCAGCATGCTCCATTCACTAGTGTATGCAGGAGAGCAGACAGCAGCTGCAGAACTACAAGGCTCAGCATACTCCATCCAGGACTGTATGCAAGAGTTTTTTGCCCCCCCAAAAAGTGACGTGGGCTTCGCCATATTTTTGTATGCTAGCCAGGTACAGCAAGCAGGTACGGCTGCCCCCAAATCCCAGCTGCCTATTTGTACCCGGCTGGGAACTAAAAATATAGGGAAGCCCTTTTTTTAATTATTTCATGAATTTCATGAAATAATTAAAAAAAACGACATGGGCTTCGCCCCATTTTTCTGTCCAGCCAGGTACAACTAGGCAGCTGATGATTGGAATCTTCAGCACAGGTTGGCCCGAGCTTTCTGGGCCCCTCTGCTGCAAATTGCAGTCCGCAGCAGCCCCAGAAAATGGTGCTTTCATAGAAGCGCCATCATCTGATGCTGTATCCAACTCTTCCAGCTGCCCTGAAGCCGGGTGGCTTGCTGGGTAATAATGGGTTAATACTAGCTTTGTTTTACTAGCTAGTATTAAGCCAGAGATTCTTAATGTCAGGCAAGTTTGACCCGGCCATTAAAAATCTCCAATAAAGGGTTAAAAAAAAGACACCACACAGAGAAAAAATACTTTAATAGAAATAAATACACAGACACATTAGCGACTCCATTTTTATTACTCCTGCTCAACCCTCCACGATCCTGGTCTTCTGTCTTCTTTCTCCTTCAACCCAGGCAGCTCTGCTACATCAGACAGCACTGCATGGGAGGAAGATGCTGCTGCTCCTGTGCAGTATAATCACTCAGTGAGTGAGCAAAGGCTGCGGGCTGTAAGCGATTCAGAGAGCTAGTAGATATGCAGTTGCCAAAACAGCAATCTTATAAAAAATAAATAAATCCAACACGCAGCAAAGTAACTGATATCACTAGATTCGGGGTCTCGGATTACATAACAAACCTGCTGACAAATTGCTCTTAAATGTCTCTTTAGGGCAGCATCCATTGAAAGTAAATTTAATGAAGGGAGAAACCCATGCTGTGCAATTGTCATAGAAACTACTATAACCCTTTAACATACGTATGTTGCTGCATTGTATGGTTTAATAATTCATTACTGCATATTTTCTGTGTGTCTGATTATCTTAAATATACATTCATGCACTATTAGTAGGATTTGGTTGTACTTATAAATCTAAAGACACATCATTCAGATACAAGCAAATTAAATCAATTTATCAGTTTTTCCAAAATCTTAAAAATGCATTTTTAAGCCCAATAAGTTGTTATAATGTGACCTATGACTTTCATGGATGATTTTCAGGTATTTGTATTCCTGGGCCATATAGTTCATACTCCAATTTTCCACGTTTTAAGAAATAAGTAATTCACATTCACCATAAACACTGAATAAATCATTTTGGTTTATGATAATAGGCTATGTCTGTGTTTAATTATAGGTTCAGAAAGCTGTGTTGGGAGATGTGGCCAAGGGTATGCGCGAGAGGACCCCTGCCATTGTGATTATACCTGTATGTCTTTTATGGAATGTTGTCCCGACTTCAAGACAGTTTGCACAACAGGTAACCTGTGAGGGTAATGCAGCGAGGTTCCCTATGCAACTCAGATACAACATTTCAATAAGAGAGTGTGTCCCCATAACATTCTTAGGAAGAACTTATAGAAACAAGTATGGTAGGACCCTGCTTCACCAACTAGGTTCTCTGGAGAAAATATTCGTAGGTAGGAGAGAACTCCGGCACTCTTTATTACCCCAGTAAGAGACTCAAACGTATATAATGATCAAAATGATTATTTATTCAGAGGCAAAAAAAGTCCATAAAAAAACGTTTCGACCTAATTCGGTCTTCTTCTGAGAGGACTTATCCTATGTACAGATGGAGATGCAGGATAAAACTATGATCCTCCTGTGTAAGATCCTCCTATATGGATCCACTGTATCAAAATAGACCTGTTATGTCGAAGAAACTCAATGAGGGTTTTTTTATTTTATTTTAAATATTTCTTTCGGACGTCTTAATGACCTCAAAGGGAAATGACTTCACCAAGTCATTATGTCAATCAGCTCTTCGCAACGGTATCGTTATAGATATAGAGATCAAATGTCTATAAGATCATTCAGGGATATATATTCGGAATGCCGTCCTATAATTAGCTAATACTGGATGCCTGAGGTGAGGTCGGATTAGACAATATTAGACAAAAAGAGGAAATCCCTCACGGTTATATTGCGAGGTAGACGTATGTGTGTAGGGAAACGCTCCGTGGGACTTCACAGTCCGAATATATATCCCTGAATGATCTTATAGACATTTGATCTCTATATCTATAACGATACCGTTGCGAAGAGCTGATTGACATAATGACTTGGTGAAGTCATTTCCCTTTGAGGTCATTAAGACGTCCGAAAGAAATATTTAAAATAAAATAAAAAAACCCTCATTGAGTTTCTTCGACATAACAGGTCTATTTTGATACAGTGGATCCATATAGGAGGATCTTACACAGGAGGATCATAGTTTTATCCTGCATCTCCATCTGTACATAGGATAAGTCCTCTCAGAAGAAGACTGAATTAGGTCGAAACGTTTTTTTATGGACTTTTTTTGCCTCTGAATAAATAATCATTTTGATCATTATATACGTTTGAGTCTCTTACTGGGGTAATAAAGAGTGCCGGAGTTCTCTCCTACGAACTTATAGAAACAGCCAATATCCTTATTAAAGGGCCGGGACTTATTTCTAAATTGCAAAGGCTTATTAAATTTATATTGTTACATTTTAATTACTTCGCTATGGACTGTATATCACATAATAAGAAAGCTATTAGACTCACTGAAAAGACATGTTAAGCAGAGGTTGAAAACTTTTTAGTTTTGGTGAGTGTTCGGCGTTACAGAATTTCTGTAGCATTCCTGAGCTCATTAATGCTCCACTCCAGCCGGGTTTTTTTTGAGAGCTGTAGTGGCGCTTTAAATGTAAGTCCCGTGCCCCCGTTCTTATACTTACCCTCTGGTTATCTTTTATTGACGATGGTGGTCCCATCTTGTACCCATACCTTCTGACTGGTCAGAAGCTACGTCACTAGAGCTTAATACAAGTCTATGATGGCCATACTGAGGCTAAAATTAGGCTATCATTGACTTACATTGAATTGTGACCTCTGGCCTTCACTGGAGTTGCCATCAGATCACAAATTGCTGGAAACAAACTTGAGCAATGAATGAAACAGATTAAGATGGCGGCAGGTGGGTATAAGACAGGGGTCAGTGGACTTACATTTATAGCACTACTCCAGCCCAGAAATAAACAAATAAAATGCTTTTTGTTTTTGATGCTGCGGTTTTTGTCGCTTTTTAGAAAGTGACATGTTGGGTATTTAGTTGAAACAGAATAGGATAGATTGATTTTTTAGTTTACTAAAACCGTATGGTATTCCAGACCTTTGTCCTCTTTCATCCTGGAGTAGAGATCTAGTAGATCTGGGTGAGGTGGCCGGCTGTTTCCTCCATGTAGCTATAAGGCATTGGATTGCTGTCAGAATTTGCAAGAACAAATGAGTAACCTAAGTTAGACCATTCTGCACCCAGATTCTAGTCATTAATGAAACTGCTTAGAAATAGAGGGTGGGATAAGCTGTGAGCAATGAGAGGAGACCAGATGGTTCACCCATATTCATTATTGGCCACAACGATATTATGTTGAGAAACAATGGTTCTCTCAAATACCTTATGTTGCCAATAGTGCCTGTGAGCGGCGTTATTGCAATCCACTCTTCCCCATCACCTGACCTCTGGGCTTCCTGACCTCAGGAATTCCTACTCAGCTGACATCACCATGGCCAACCCAGTCTCTGGGAGTGACTGGGCTGTGGGCGGAGTTTCACCGCTCAGCAGAGCCCAGCATCACAGCGCAGCATCTCACTGCTCACTCTTCCTTCACAGCAGAGTGCGCAAGCAGAAGACATGCTGGGCTGTGATGAGCGGTGAAATGCCGCCCACAGCCTAGCCACTTGTGGAAAGTTGGGCCGGCAGCGGTGATGTCAGGTGAGCAGGAAGTTGATGTAACATCACCAGATCCCCGAGATCACGGAGCCTGAGGGTCAGGCGATGAGGAAGTGCGGACTGCAATAGCGCCTCTCACAGGCACTATTGACAACACAAGGTATTTGAAAGAAACATTGTTTCTCAACATAATATTGCTGTGGCCAATAATAAATATGGGTGAACCACTTTAAAGAATAACCATCATTTTAATTTTAATTTCATAAATTAATGATACATGGGAATGTAAGCAACTTTATGAGAGAAATCTGCTTCAGTCTTTGCTAGGAATTATTATTTATTCTCAAAATTCTCAATTCACAAGTAAAACTTGTATTCAGCGAAGACAGATTGTTACATTACTGAGATAGGGGATGGCAGATGCTACTAGTGAAATTCTATGTAGAAGGGAGTAGGCGGGGCTCTACATTTAGCTCCTCCATCACTCTAGTATTTTATTAGTAGCATCTGCTATCCCGTATCTCAATAATGTAACAATCTGTATTTGCTGAATACAAATTTTACCCATGAGGTGAGAATTTTGAGAATTTTAGGAATTTTGGGAATAAAGGATTTGTCCTGGTGGAGAAAGAAGTGCATTTCCCTGATAAGATATTATAAAGATTCTAATTTTCACATGTATTACTGACTTATGAGATAGAATTAAAATGACGGTTACACTTTAAATTCTAACCCTTCAAGAAATGAGCTGTTGGCATCTATGAAATCTATTGACTTTAAGTAGAAATTACCATAAGTAAGTCAAATAAAAGCAATTGGCATCAAGTACAGAACTGAAAGTAGAGCTTGTGTTAACGTTGGTCACACATGACTACTACAACGAAATGAGGCAATACCCAGAAATATGCATATGGCTTCTCAGCTGCGGAGTACACAAGATCCAGGCTTCACAACAGTATCAAACAGTGATATTCACACGTGTGGTGGATTATCACCAGAAATATTAGTCTATATGAGGGCATGTGAGAACATCATCGCCCATAGGGTAATATTTCTAGCTATAAAGGAATAGCCCGGACTGCTGCCCCAAAGGGGCTCAAGGGAGGGCAGCATGACTAGGAGGGATGCCAGGCCATAGGGTCATTAAGGGGTTAATGTAGAAAGTTAGTTTGAGCGGGAAATCTGGGGGTGGAACTAAGGGGCAGTTAGTACTAGGGGTCAGTTTGATTGGTCAGGGGGTGGTGCTGTTGGGGGTCGTATATAGGTCAGGTCAAAGGGTGGGAGGGCATTCCTACCTGGACGGTGACTGGAATCGTTCCCGCCCGCCCGCCCTGATGGTGGATTCAACATCGACGACGAAGAGGAGGAAGATCGTAATTTGTCGCAGCGGCGGAAAGTAGGGGGTGTCTGAAAGTGGGGGTTTGCACAGAGGAGAGGACGGAACCCAGTGCCGGAGCGGGTTACCTCTAGCGGTGCAATTGTTTGGTGAAACGGGTCCTTGCTGGGTTGAGTCTCAGCGGGACATGCTGTGGGCAACTTCTGGCCAGGGCTCTCAAGTCGGTGTGTTGCGGATGAGGGTCAGGAGGTGGGCCGATGTTGCAAGGAACAGTTTGGTCAACCTTCAGTTACCCCCCCCTCCTTTTTCGGGTGTTCTTCAATGAAGATTTGTATTGTTATATGGCTTATGTTTTGTTATTAATAAATGGGGCTGCTGTGGCCTTAATATCCAATGTCACGCAGTGTTTTGTGTTTATTTTAGATAAGAACCCTGGTGGGTAGGGGGTGTTGGGTGAATGATAAGGCCTTCAGTCAGACATTCCGGAGTCATGTGTAATAATGCACCATGGTCTACTGTTATTAACTCTGAGTCCAAGCCTACACTGTAATCATAGTCTGGTACACCTGGAATGTTTTCTACTGATACACAGGTGGGTTCTTGTTATCAAATAATTTACAAAAGAAGGCATGTCAAGAGCTTTTCCTTCAATAGACATATATCACCATTTACAGAACAGGTGATACAGATCTGGGAACCTGTACTCAGCGATCTGCTGAAGTCCCATTGAATCTGAATGAAGCGGCGCTGCACATGCTCAACCACTGCCTCAATCAAAGGTCACGGCAGTCCTGCAATGAGGAGAAACAAGCGCCAAAGACATGACTTCAAGTGATCAACGGGGTCCCCACATATTATCACTCAGTTATCACTCATCCCAGGAATACTCCATAAATGTCTATTGTGGGTAAAGCCCTAAAATGTTATGGGTCAGGACTACCATGTAATCAGGAAATAAGAAAGGACATTTTACCTTCCACTAAATGAGTACGAGATAAAGTAAGTAGGCCGTTCAGTGCAACAAGAGACGAGTGGGCCCATATATCTTTCCAGGTATAAAATATGAAGATGGTGATGAGAACTGGTTATTGACTGACTATGCGTTTATATGCAGAGGGCTCCTGCAAGGGACGATGCCATGAGGGCTTTATAAGGGGACAGACATGCGATTGTGATTCTGGCTGTGGAAAATTTGGCAAATGCTGCCCAGACTATCAAGAAAGTTGTGTCAGTAAGTATGCAAAATTAGTTTATACTATGCAAATTCACATGCAGCAATTTCATTGCAGCAATTTCTGTGATGGAAAATCTGTTCCATGTATCTGAATGTTTTTTTCTCTAGCATGTGTAACCCTAATTCACATGAATGAGCAAGACATGCAACATATTTGTCAGGTGTAAACATATCCCTACACTTATCAATGAATTCTGTACCACACAGTATGAGGGAGACTTAAAGTGCACCAATCATCAGGATTTTCCTATATAACCTAAAGCCAGTGCTATGCTGGCACTATCAGGCTGATTCTATACATACCTTTAGATGTCAGCTAGGATGTATAGGTTCTGAAACACAAGCAAGTAAAGCTTGTAAAATCAGCAGCTTTTTGAATGATAGCAGGTGCAGCAGATAATAGAGGGGGTATTCATAGTTATCCCCTCCCCCTTTTATTATGCTAATTCTATTATACAATCGTTTTACATCGTGACTAGAAGGACCTGTGCTGATGTCATTCCCATATGGCCTGAAGGGGCAGGGCCTCAGCCAACAGAAAAAAGTTACTTCCTGGTATAAGCTATGTTGTCCCCACCCCTTCTGGTCAGATGGGTATGACATCAGAAAAGGTCCTTTTAATCAAAAAGTAAAACACTTGTATAATAGAATTAGTATAAGTAATAGGAGGAGGGGATAACTATGAATACCCCCATAGCTATCAGCTGATTGGCAGCTGCTGACACTCAAAAAGCTACTGATTTTACAAACTTTACTTGCTTGTGTTTCAAAACCTATACATCCAAGCTGACATCTAAAGGTATGTAGAGAATCAGCCTGATAGTGCCAGTATAGCACTGGCTTTAGGTTATATAGGGACAATCCTAATGATTGGTGCGCTTTGATAGAACTGTGGCAAAGAAAGAGTTTAGCTGCTTATTATATTTTTACACTAACTTTTTATAAATTATTATAAAATCTATGGAATATTCTTAATGGCAACTCTAACAATCCTATTCAATAATAGATTAAAATGCAGAAAAGCAGGATTTCTTAATAGACACTTTTTTCCTCAATTAAAGAATCTACATCTGTCCAATGATATTTCTCTAATGGAACTTTAATTTTCATATTTGCTATAGAACACATCTACTAGATTTTCCCACTGGGGGGTCCTGAGAATGCAGTACTGCCTGGATCACTCCATAATTTCCTGGCCCGTACTTAGAGGAGTATACTGTGCACAGGTAGTAAAGGCCAAGGCTACTGATTTCTACACGGGTTGGTGGCTATTTTATGTGTATCAGGGACTCCTCACCTTCCTTCTGTAAGAGGGGTCAGGAAGAAAAGCTGTCGGGCCAAAGAGTATTTGCTCAACAGTTATGAGCAAGAAAGATTCAGGCAACTTTTCTCTTCCAGAGGTTGTGTATCAGCTAGTCTAGTCCTGAATGTCTAGTTTATGGTCATGTGGGAAATTCCTGTTACCCTGCACATCAATACAGAAATTACATTAATGTATGAAAAAAAAACAAGTCTACTATTATTGGCATAATATATAAGCATCTCTTTTGCCTAATCGAGGTCTATGTTAAAGTAAATGACTCTAAATATAAGTATTTTAGGATTTCTTAATACAACCTGTTGACAATATGGCAGCAATTAATATCCCAAATTTCTAATCTTGATGGATGACAATATGCTCAGATTATTATATAGATGCTTGCTTTAATGTATTGTTCATGTATGGCTTTTTTCCTTTATTATTCGTATTTTGAACAGTGCATTATTCTTATCTGTCTTTGATAATCCCATAATATTTCTCCACAGAACCAACAGAAAATGCACGACCTCCCTCTTCTTCCCCAAATCAACCAGTTCGTGATGAAAGAGAAAGAACTCCAGAACCCACTAAAAAACCAAAGGACCAAGAACCAGAAGACGTACCAGAAGGTAACATACAGATCTGGTTATAGGTCCTTAAGAGGTATCAAGATACATGTATATTTACTCATGATACTACACAGTGTACTATACCTATACATATACAGTAAATGCAGTATCCTATTTAAAGAGACACATAAATGTTGTCTAATACGTCACTTTTAGTCAACAATTTGTCCATAAAAAGGAATAACTTACTGCAAAGAAAAGAGTGGAATTGTTTGGTTTCTGCACAGACTGGAAAACATAGGTCCAATTAGATCTAGAGCAAAACAAATTCAGATAGTCTAAAGCAATACAATATGCAAAACTATCCCAAAGTACAGAATGTTTTTATTTTAAAAAAGGAGTAAATATTATTTATCAATCGATTTCCCCGTCACACCAGTGGTGGCCACTGGTTCTGGGATGATGACATTCTCTCCATCAGTCACCTGACCACTGCAGTCAAAGACTAGTCTCAATAGTGATTTTTGCATGTTTGGTACATGATAATTGAAACCAGTGATTGGTGACAGCAGTCAGATAACTGAAAGTTGCATCATCACTGCAGTGATCATCGCTTAATGGTCAATCGAATAATTCAGTTTAAGGGAACATGAAATAGTGAGTGTGATCCCTTATGGAATATAAGCACTACTTATTTTTCAGATTGCTCCACTCTGAACCTTCCCTATAAAAATGTGTAAGTAATGCTAAAAAGAATGAACAAATGCACAGTCATGTCAAAAAAATTGCTGTGCACCAGTGGCATAGCTAGAGTTTGATAGGCCAAAATTTGGGCCTTGGCCCCCCCTTATGTTGGTGAACCTGATAAGTATGTACCCCATCCTGGCATATATATCCCCCATCCTAGTATATATGTTCCCCATTCTAGTCCACATCCTGATGTATATATAACCCCATCCTGGTAAAAATGTCCCCATCCTGATATATATGTCACCATTCTGGTATATATGTCCCCATTCTGGGCCCCTCCTGGTACAGTATATACAGTGGAACCTTGGATTACGAGCATAATTGGTTCCTGGAGTGTGCTCTTAAGCCAAGTTACTCTTATATCAAAGTGAATTTTCCCATAGGAAATAATTGAAATGCAGACAATTCGTTCCACAGCCCAAAAATATTTACAGTATTTATACAAACTTATTACAGGAATACAAAATAATGTCCTGTATTCATATAAAATTATTACAGTACACTTATACAAAATACTGTACAGTACAGTAAAAAAACATATAAAGCAAATTAAACTGCACTTTAGCTTACAATAGAATTGTTGGTGTGCGAGAGATACAGTACAAGCAATGTACTGTACTGATTACCCGAAAGAGAGTACAATACTGTATCCACAAATGCAAATTGATAAACATGCTGTATAGTATATACCATACTGTATAATGGTATACTGTGCACAGTATACAGTACATATGTACAGAAAGTTACCTCCAAAGCAGGTCAGAGCATGGTAAAAGGACATAACCAGACGTGTGCTCAGTGGGTATTTGCTCTTCTTGCAAAACATTGCTCTTAAACCAAGTTACAAATTTGTAGAAAGCTTTGCTTGTCTTGCAAAATGTTCTCAAACCAAGTTACTCTTAAACCAAGGTTCCACTGTACTGGCCCCCTCCTGGTATCTACTGTCCCTCTCCTGGGCCCCTCCTGGTATATACTGTCCCCCTCCTGGTATCTAGAGTCCCTCTCCTGGGGCCCTCCTAGTGTATACTGTCTCCCTGCTAGGCCCTTCCTGGTATATACTGTCTCCTTCCTGGTATCTACTCTCCCCCTCCTGGTATATATGTCCCCATCCTAGTAAATATGTTTCTATTCTGTCTAATAGAAAAAACAACAACATTGTACTCACCATCCCTGGCTCCCACATTGCGCATCATCCTCCTGTGTAGCCAGTGCACAGTGGACAGCAGCTTTCATCGGTGTTGATTTTATTGCAACACATGACATCATTGCCATGTGCCGCCCTCAGTCACTGGGACACAGGAGAAAAACTGTGAAAAAAGAAGCACAATAGGGTCTTACCCCAATATATATAGGGTGAGGCAATGAGCAATACTACTCACCAAAAGGGGTTGTGAAAGTCACAACTCCTATAACAGCACATAACTCCAAGTCCTGGCAGCGGTCCCCATAGGGCAGATAACAGAGAGTAATAGAGATAGGTTTCAAAGCCGCGCCAAAGACCAATGGATCATGTCAGCTCTCTTTTATGTTCTTTGCTGGTTTGTCCTGAGGAAGGGAGCTGTGCCTCCTGAAACGCGTTGACCTGACCTGTGCATTAAATAAAGCAACATTAATCTTAAGCTGACAAGATCCAGTGGTCTTTGGCGCGGCTTTGAAACCCATCTCTATTACTCTCTGTTAACTGGGACACAGATAAAAGCTTCCGGCCTCTGTTTGGCCAGCAGCTTGTATTGCAGTACAGAGACCTGATGGGTCTTTGCACCGTGATGCATTTCAGCTGGATGTGCAGCCTTGGACGCACATCCAGGTAAAGCAGGGGCTGGGGCCGGTGAGCCCCTTGTAACCCCGGGCCCGGTCATGGTTGCAATCTGCCCCTGCTGTGCCCATATTCAGGCTTTTTGAGCTTTTTTTAACTGCTTCAAGTGTTTAGAAGAAGTGTCAGGTCCATTCTTCAAGAATTTTCCATTTGGGAGCCACTCACCACTTCATAGATTAGAAAAAAATATGCTGGTGGAAAAACACAATAAAGACATCAAAGAAACTTCAAGAAGAACACCGATTGCATTTTCCTAAAACATCTACCTGTAGCAAAGCTTGGCATGTACATACCCTAAGACAGTAATATTTTACAAAATAATTGATGTTAGATGTTAATATAGTAATATCTAGTATCTCTGCCATTCAGGGGTTAGCTTTTATTTCCTATGTTGTTCTAAAATACATTTTATGTTTAATCTTTGTAGAAAAAAATATCTTTATTAGAGATCGGCGAATAGTCACATATTCAGGTTTGGATTATTAGAACAGAGTTATTTCTATTATTTGTGTATTCGTACCGAATAATGAACGTAATGCAAGTCAATGAGTAACTCAAATAATTTTGTGAAGGACCTTGGAAGAAGGTCTGGGGGCTGTAAAATGCTGATATGGATGGAAAACTGCTGAAACTGAATGGGAACAGCATGAGGAAGATGCCTCGATGCATTTTTGACTCATGTTTGGTTTCTGGGAATAATGTTGTCAGAGTATTACATGGAGTAAAGCAGGAATATTACAATTCTCGAGATTCTGGCAGCTATCACACTACTTCCTGATCTAATTATTAGCTCTCATGCATATTCACTGCTTCCTCGCCCACCCTCTGTAACAGTGGTTGTGATTGGCTTGAGGAAGAGTAGTGGCGTGCCAGTGTCTGTGATTATCCTCACAGTAGCAGTCTGGGGCAGGACGTGGAGCTTAAAAATAAATAATTTCAAAAGATGATGTAGGGTCCCCTTTATATTCATACCCAGCACAGAAAAAGCAGATGTCTGCAGGCTGCCGCCCCAGCTGTGCATGTTATCTTGGCTGTGTATCAAAATATGTGTAAACTCATGCACCTTTTTTTTTTTCATTATCTAAATAAATAATTTAAAAAAAAATGGGTGCGGGCCTCCCCACCCAGCCAAGATAAACTGGACAGCAGGGGGCTGGTATTCTCAGGCTAGGGAGGCCCATTGTTATAAGGCCCCACAAGCTTAAAAATAACAGCCCACAGTCACCATGTAATTGTCGCATCCATTAGATCCAACAATTGCTTTACTTAGCTAATCCCGATTGCCCTGGTATGGTGGCAACTGAGGGAGTTAATAAATTGGAGAAAGAGGGAGTAGTTGTTTTTATTATTTAAAATAAAGGATTTCTGTGTGTTTGTGTTTTTTCTTTTCATTACAGGGTTAGTAAAAAGGGGTCTCATAGACCCCTCCCCATTACTAACCTCAAGCTTGATGAAAACTGTGATTATTTTTTTGACAAATCACAGGTGCCATTAACCCATTATATATCCCTGATTTATACTGCTCCAGGGCAATCAGAATGAGCCTGGTAAAGTGCCGGAATAGTCACATCTAATGTATGCGACAATTGTGGTGCGGCTGTGGGCTGATATTTTTTGGCTGGGGAGGGACTAATAACCATGGATCTCCCCAGCCTTAGTATACTAGCCCCCAGCTGTCTGCCTTATCTTGGCTGGATATTAAAATTGGGGAACTGCACGCCAGTTTTTAAATTATTTATTTACATAATTACAAAAAAAACTGCATAGGTTCACTTGTATTTTGATACACAGCCAAGATAACTCGCACAGCTGTGGTTGCAGCCTATAGCTGTTGGCCTTATCTATGCTGGGTGTCAATATACAGGGGACCTGACATCATTTTTCCAATTTTTTTATTTTTACACTCCACCAATCACAGACGCTGGTACAGAGGGTGAGCGAAGGAAGCAGTGCATATTTAAAAGGGTTAATCAGCAGACCAGGAAGTAGCGTGAGTGGGATTCTCGGTAAGTAAATTCTCCTGCTTTAATGACCGTAAGTCATTTTTTTTCACTGCCCCTCCCAATCACCATAATACCAGTAGCAAAGATAGCTACATTATTACTGTGATTGGCAGGCAATCCTAGCATGTTAAGTGGCTGAAAATCAAGTGCCAAACATGCTGCGAGGGGTCTCTTACAAGGCGAGGAGCAAAATGCTTGACGAGTGTCGGATATCACGAATGCCATAATATTCATGCAAGTAATGAATAGTGCTGAGTGTATTCTCTCATCATTCAACTTTATATGTATAGATTTACTTAAAAATCTTGGTTTCACTACTATGTATACGAACCTTCAGCACTCAGCAGTTGTATTACAAGAATTTTTTTTGGCGTTTCTAAAAAAAAAATATGTTTAATGGGCCAGAACATTTCTGTTCCGCATAATTTATATGGGTGTACAATCACTTTTTTTTATGTTTAAAGTAAGGAAGTGGGTGACAATTATATTTTTGTGCTAGTTTCATTTGCTTAATGTTACAATTTCCAATTTTATTCAAAGATCAGAGAACATTAAATGTGCGGAGTAAGCAAAAACTGAGCTCTAGTTTTTTCTCATATTGATCTATGGACGATGGAGGAGATATAGTAAACTAATTACAACACAATTCAGGAGGAGGATAGTGCATGGGGGGGAGACAGCGCACAGGAGGGAGAGAGCGCACACAGAGGGGAGACAGTGCATGTGGGAGACAGCACGCGGGGGAGACATCGCACAGGGGGGAGACAGCACACAGAGGGAGGCAGAACATGGAGTAGAAATAGTGCATGGGGGAGACAGTGCACGGGAGGGACAGCACACGGGGAGGATAATGCATGGGGGGTGTTGGGACAATGTATAAGAAACACAGCGCGTGAGGCGAGACAACGCATAGGGGGGAGACAGCACTACCCCTGTGGTATGTGTTAAAGGAGCCCACAAAGACTCTTTTGCCCAGGGCCCACGAAAACCTGGAGCTGGTCCTCATTACTTTGCTATATTTTTAGACACTTTTTGCTCAACAAAGAGGTGTGACTTAGCAATTAAAAGGCATTAGCATTCTGTGGAGGGGTAAGTTTGAGATTCAAAACCATTTGCCAAAACAATAGGTCATGTCAAGTTTGATAAATTTGGATTATATTTAGACACTTTGGTCTTTTGGCATGAGTCACCGATAAATTTGGTGCATTTTAGTACCTTTAATTCTAGATTTACAGTAAAAATTTAGATTGGGGAGGATTGGTAAATCTGTCCAAATGAATGTGAGAAACCTTCTGATAGATGAAAAATAGTACAGATGGTATTATGTCCATTTTCCATTGTGCCTTCCTTACTATATTCTTGTATAGGAGTATATATAGCTAATGTTTTTGACAAGCTCCAAAGAAAGTAATTCATATAATAGATGTTTAATTTGCACAAGTTTTGCTCAATGAGGAGGGAACCACTATATAAAGTTGGAGAACTACTTGTGTAGAGAACAGAGGGTTTCTAAGTGTTCTGTGTTGCCTCTTATGATGCACTAGAGGTTCTTATCCCTGGGATAAAGGGACTCTTTTGGCAAATAACATGTTAAAACAATTTGCTAAGTAATGAAGTGCTCTCATCAATGGCTGAAGAACGTTATGTACACTTAATATGCAATTATCGTGACTTGGATGCAATTTAGGTGTGTACAAGGGAAAGAGCTACAAATCAGGAAGCTGCTGTACCGCGCACATACTGTGATGCTACATTGACTCTGCGGATAGTTTTATAAATAAACTCAAACATGGTAACTCACATAGACATGCTAACAGTCATTTGGACTGTTCTCTTGATAAGGGGGTTTCCATCATTGAGGTTAACACCCATAATAAATCTGAGAATATGAAAAAGAAAAACAAAAAACTAATTAGCCTTAATGTTTTCCTAACTATTACGTCTTCCTCTTCTCTTTAAAGTATTAGGAAAGCCTGTGACTAAATGTCAGATGGTTTTCGTTTTCTGTAAAGCAAAATGTAATTAGGGACAGTTTTGAATATTTATATAATTTGATCAGTCCAGATGTCGTTCTGTATTTAAAGAGAGGACTCTAATTTTTGCATTTAACACAAATGTTATTGAAATTCAAGCATATTTCTTGGTTTCACTATATACTTGTGCTAATACAACAATTATACTTTATGACATATCCAATACCTTGTTCATGTTAATGCAGATCGCATTCAGAAACATGAAGCAATGCCAGAAAAAGCTAAGGAAGGTAAATTGTAATGACTTTATTTTATTAAGCAAGATGTGTGTAATAACACATCTAAAAAATAAAGTCAGTAATATAACATTAGACCTCAATATCCGCTATGGATGACACTTCCATCTTGTTTGCCTTTTATTTAAAAACAAAAGGTGCTTATTATTTTATATGAAGTAGAGATTGTTGGATTGGTTTCTACCAAGCTGTTTATACGGCACATGCTTCTTAAGCAATTTGTCTCTTTCTAGGCGGTATCAAAGTCAGTAAATTGAATCTACCCCACAAGAAGACATCGAGTTGCAAGTGTGCCATTTCTGGTGTTCAACTTAATAAATTAGTCTTAAGGCTCTTTCACATATCAGTTTTTTGGGGGGTACGTGTACTATCCATTATTTTTCAGAATTATTTAATGGGTAGGAGAATCTTGGAAATGTATTTCTTTACATGAGAAAAATGGAGGCCACATGGATTGTAAAGACTGACACATGACCCGAAAATGGGACAATCACACTGAAAAGCAGTGACCATTTTTCACATTTGTAAAAAAAAATCTGATGCGTGAAATCAGCCTTTGACATATAGGTAATACCGCTCTGTAGAGACCATGCCCACTTTCCCCTTCAGTTTAAAATTCTGGTTAGTGAAGAGTAAAAACTAAAAAAGTGTGTAAAATTGTGGCACATATGATTTTCAACTTTTTTGGAATAATCAGCACCAAGTTTCAATCTACAAAGTGGAGAAATGGTGCCTATTCAAAGCTGACATTATTTAGTTTTACAATGGGTCTCCTATATAGCTTTGTATAGATATGTATATGTATATATATTATATATATATATATATATATATATATATATATATATACATACATACATATGTATATATATATGTGACCCATTGGAAAAATATAAATGCTGCCAGTCTTGAATAGGCATATACTGTATATGCACTATTGACAAAATAGGGATGATTGACTTTCTATTGATATTTAGGTAAAACATAAAACATACGCTACAGTGATGTTTTATATGAAAGAGGGCATTTAAGTATATGCATACAGTGTTGATTTCCTCATCTCAGAGAATTTATTGAAACAAAAGCCAACTACAATGGTGGATACCAAAAAAATATCTCTGTCTTAATAACTTGTCATGTGGCCTTGAGCATCTGTTACAGCTTGACAATAATGTCTCCTGCTGTTTACAAACCAAGTTATTGTCTGCTGGGGCATGGCATCCCACTCTTCTTGAACAGTGGCCCTCAGGTAATTGAGGTTCTGGGATACAGAGTTATGAGCCTCTACACAGTGACTCAACTCATCCCATAGGTTTTCTATGGGATTCATGTCTGCATAAAGTGCAGGCCACTCCATTTGAGGTACTGCAGTCTCCAGTAGATGTTTCCTAAAGATGCAACCTCGATGAGCTGGAGCATTATTATTCATGAAGATTCATGGATCAAACACCTCTTGTGAATTCTGCCATTAAGCTCCTTGTTAGAGAAGAGGAACAGCAAGTTGTGCAAAAAGTACTAAAACATTGAACAGTTGGACATGAGTATTCAAAAGAAAAGTTTAGAGAAGGTCCCACTAAGTTCACCTGGAAAGGTTAGAGTGCATTTTAGGATCATATTGAAATTTCACCCGAAAGACAAATATCCCTAACTTTTTGTGAGTAGTGTGTATATTACTAGCATTGCTTCTGAAACTGGAATATTTTGATACTGCTAAATTGAAGGTCATTAAAATCTTTAATCGTCATTATTTAATGGGGTAATAAAGCTGTTCTCCTTTGAGAGTTGTTCTTTAAGGCTCAAATCACATCATATTTATGGCTAGACAGTTGAAATCCACATCAAATTATCTCTATACAAGCAGACATGCTAATATATCAATATTTATTATATATCTGCCCAAAATAATTAATAAAGCTATGCTTTATATTTGTATATGTATACCTTTACTTTATAGACCCACCAAACGCAAATCCAAAAGTTGCTCGACCTTCTAAAAAAACAACTAAACGGAGCCCAAGAAGACCGAAACAGACGAAAAATAATTTAGGTCCAGGAGAGGATACACAAGGTACTCCTCAGTGATGAGATTTAATGGTAGTAACAACATAGAACCATTATAATGTCATCAGCATGTGAACTCCAGCAAGATGGACTCACTGATTGACTTTTTTTTTACTTTACAAATGGAAAAAGTTTGCTCCCTGGTTACCTTGGTGATTCAAAATTATTTGACACATGATTTAGACTCACCAAGATACTGGGCTTATCTGCATGAAACGTCCCTCAAAAAGGGGAAATCATAACAAGGAATATAAGGTTTTATAATTTAGAGTCACTTGAGGCTATCACTCTGTCCGGATATTTTGGATTATGCTCTGTGTTTTCCAAAAAGCAATATGACTGATTCACAAAACTCTTCCACTTTTCAATTCAGAAACATCCACACAATGCACCCAACATAGTTTAGTAGTTGGACCTTAGACATGTAAATGCAGGTAAAACATTACATGCATCACTGGTTGACAAACTGACAGACATTACATTACATATCAGTGCTTATAAAGATCTACACCTATAGCTACAAAGTCTCTGAATTACTTAGAAATAACATTCAATACATTTGTCTAAAAAATGTAACAATAAATGAAAATACCATGAACATGGGTTAAATAATTTATACTTACTTATAGACCCTTCAGAGAACAGTCTAACATCATCATTGCAGTCACCAAAACCATATAGAAAAAGGAGCCCTAGGAGGCCAGCAAAGAAGAAGTATAGAAAAATAATTCTAGAAGATGATGATGATGATGATGATGATGATGAAGGTACTTTTTACAATGGTGATATTCAATGGTTGCATAGATGGTAGCCATTGTAATATCTCTAAACCCTGGAGGCATGCCCACTTAGATGGCAGTACAATCACAAATGGAAGAATTGGTACACAGAGAATAAGTATGTTTAGAAACTGATTGTGTCCCTCTATTTTTAGTATATTACGTTTGCTGTAAATCCATTAAATCGGTTTTATGGTCTTTTTTAAGTGTTAGCAGTGGGAAGGAATGTACAGTGGAACCTTAGATTACGAGTAACCCAGTTTGCGAGCGTTCCGCTAGATGAGCAAAGCTTTTCACAAATTTGTAACTTGATTTACGTTTACGAGCTGGAACTCGCAATATGAGCAAATGCGCACGGTGCACACTTTTGGTTCCATCCTGTCACTGCACTTTGATCTGCCCCACTCCGTGTAAACCTGGAGGTAACTTTCTGTCTACTGTATACAGTACAGTATTCCTGTCATGATCTTTGCCTGGCTCAGCCGTCACTGAGCCATTGCGATATTCCCTCTCAGGTTCCAGGTCATGAGGGGTTAATTCTTTCCGTCTCGCTCTGATGCACAGGTCGCTATATCCTGGCTCTGCACCTCCGCTGCTTCGCCAGTGATATATCTGGCCCAGCTGCGTTATGTTCCTGTGACTGACATGTGTTCTGCCCTGTCCCGTGCTGACCTCTGTCTCCCCCCTGACACTATCTGGCTTCTGTCTCCCTCCGGACCCAACCTGTGTCTTCTGTCTTGTCCTTGTCTCTTCCTCTGTTCCCCTCCGTTCCCGCATCCTTCATGGTTCGTTCATCTCTTTTCCCATTTCCCTGGGACAATGACCTGTGTCCCTGTTCCAGTCCTCGTGCCCTCGAGAGGGCTTCCCTGCTTACTGCTCTCTTATGTGAGCTTCAGTGCTTCCCTTCAGGGCAGCGTTACATTAGACCATGCTTGTTTTACTACCCTATCGCCAGCTAGTGGTTGGTTTGCTAACAACTCCCTTAGTTAGCTCCAGTGTCTCCTCAGTATAACGTTACAATTCCACACCAATAATCCTATGTTTAATTTGTTTTACATGCTTTTTACTGTACAGTATTTATTACTGTACTGAAATAACTTTATATGAATACAGTATTATTTTGTATTACTGTAATAAGTTTGTATAATTATAGTAAATATTTTTGGGTTGTGGAACGAATTGTCTGTGTTCAATTATTTCCTATGTGAAAATTTGCTTTGATATAAGAGTAACTTGGTTTAAGGGCACACTCCCGGAACTAATTATGCTCGTAAACCAAGGTTCCACTGTATATAAAATGAATGGCATACTTATCCCTGGCATCTGTCTGACCTGAAAGAGATGACGTCACGCCCGTTGATTGGCTGCAGGGGCAGGTGGCGGAGTCAGGATGTCATGCTTTGTGTTCTGGCAGAGACAGTTGCAGGAGCCAAAGGCGGAACCAGGTGTAAGAATGCCTACCTTTTATTCTTTCCTAAGCATCCCTTCTCACCGGAGGTTGGATAAAGGCCTCTTTTGCTACACTTGCACAATGAGTATTTGGTGAGGCTTTGATGTTGCAAATGTTCTACAGCAATTCTGCACCAATTAGGTAAATTAAGTTACTTACATTTTTCATTTTTTAGTGCCTTTTTTGATGTGTATTAATTGTGTATTTGACAGTGCAGTTTTTGTCTTTTCTTGGGATGTCATGTTTTAAATAATTAACGATTTGTGAATAATTTATTTTTGATAGTTCCTAGTATTTGTCTTTCACAGAGATTTATTGATACAGTCATGTGCGTATTAAAGCATAACTGTGGTTTTAATTTTCATTTCATAAATTAATAGTACACCTGATAATAAACAGTTTTGTAATAAATCTTATCAGACAAATTTTGTACTTTCTCTCCCAGAATTGATCAGTCATTATCAAAATTCTAATTTCTGAGGTAAAATCGTTGTTCAGTAAGGACTTTCCCATTACTGAGAGGAGATGGCGGGTGTTACTGATGAGATTCTATGTAGATCAGAGGAGGGAGGAGCTAGAGGCAGGAACTAGATGCAGAGGGAGGAGTTAGAGGCAGAGGGAGGAGCTAGAGGAAGAAGGAGGAACTATATGCAGAGGGAGGAGCTAGAGGCAGAAGGAGGAGCTAGAGGCAGGAACTAGATGCAGAGGAAGAAGTTAGAGGCAGAGGGAGGAGGGAGCTAGAGGCAGAGGGAGGGACTAGATGCAGAGGGAGGAGCTATAGGCAGAGGGAGGAACTAGATGCAGAGGGAGGATTTAAAGGCAGAGGGAGGAGTTAAAGGCAGAGGGAAGAACTAAATGCAGAAGGGGAGACTAGATGCAGATGAAGGAGCTAGAGGCAAAGAGAGGAGCTAGAAGCAGAACTCCACCCATCCCCCTCTTTTAGCTAAATAGAATCTCATCAGTAATACCTCTCATCTCCTATCTCAGTAATGGGAAAGTCTTGACTGAATACAGATTTTATCTCAGAACTGAGAATTTTGATAATGATCAATTCTGGGAGAGAAAGAAGGAAATTTGTCTGATTAGATATATTACAAAGTTGAGAAATGAAGAAAAGCGATCCAGCTGAGTGACCAGGTGATTTATTCAGTGCAATACAGACATGGGATAGTCGTGGTTAACGCGTTTCTGGCTCAACGCCCTTAATCATAACAACTAGTGAATGTTGCCAGTGACGCTATATACTCCCCACTCCCTCTGGGGCAATCAAGCTGAAATGGAAACATATGTGTCAGCAGACAAAGCTGGATGAGAAAAGTGAACAAGTGAAAAAAAACAGCATATATATGTATATGTGAAACAAAATGCCTTTGTTAGAACCACATATGGATGCTCTATCATTTTTTTACTATTTATCATTAAATGTCCCTGATAATCAAGAACAAAAACTAAATAACAAATGAATGTATCATACATTCATGCCATTTATAATTTCATATTAGCAATAACAAGAAAGAATCATATATATATATATATATATATATATATATATTTATTATCTACATGACTCTTCTATTTGTATATTTGTATTTTATACTTATATATTATTAATTTATACTGAAATATAAGAATGCATGAGTGAAAATATAGAGCAATCATATGGGGTTTCACAGGTATAATATCAATATGATACAATATTACATAGTTGTATTAAGGTGGAAAATGTACTTTAAGTGAACAATAGGTGATCATAAAATTTCCATTAGGATTTCTCACAAAACTGGAAAACCACTAATTTATATAAAAATTAGTTAAAGTGATTCACATTTGTCCACCATGCCTCTCTATTTCTCAGACCATCCAAGCAGAAACCATGTCTGGGCTTTTTATGCAGTTTTTCAATCGCATATGCAGAAAAAAATTCAATTGACCTATTGTGTTCTTCAATAAAATGTTTAGAAGCCTGTGATGTGTTTTTTTATTTGGTTATATTTGGCAATATCATGGAGATGTTCCTTTATTCCAGTGATATTAATAAGTTTGCGAGAGATTTGGTCTTGAGAAAACATTTTTATAATGAAAATAACTCAAATATTAATGATGGTGATGCTGCTAGTTTGGATCAGAATAATTCATTTGAATTTTTTGACTTTGAGGATCAGGTTACTCTCTCTTGTCTAAACGATCTAGCCAGAGACTCAAATGCAGAGATTTGAAATATCATTTAGAAAAACCATCCCAAAATTAAAAATAGGAGATTTTATCCAGCGCAGGACAGGGGTCCTGCCATGGATAAATTCCAAGTTACTATGGAACGAGATCTTCGTAATCTATCACCTCAGAATGATAAATGTCAAAAAATTGCATTTAATAACAACTTATCTGTTGAAGCAAGACTTGCATTGAAACAATTACAAGATAATCTGGATATTACCATCAAATGTTCAGATAAAGGGGGTTCGGTGGTGGTGATGAACACTGTGGATTACATTGAGTGGATAATGAAAATGTTAAGTGACACCACCACGTACTCGCCACTACCATCGGACCCCACAAATAGATTGAAAATCCATTTTGACAGGCTCATAGACGAGGGTTTTCACTTAGGTTGTTTTAATATCAGAGAGGGGAAATTTCTTAAAGAAACAGAAGCCACAACACCAATTATGCATGCACTGCCCAAAACTCATAAAGGGATTTCCCCCCCCCATGCAACCGATCATATCTGGAATCGGTTCTATCAGTGAACAATTGGGGGAATGGCTGGATAGAATATTGCAACCTCTGGTACGTAGAGTCCCTGCTTATCTCAAAGATACTTCTTCTGTTTTACAAAGCATGAAAAATATTTGTTGGTCCCCCCAATACACTTGGTTGACTATAGATGTAGTGTCTTTGTACCAATCCATTCCTGTGGCAGTGGCTTTATCGGCACTTAAACATCATTTGACCACATATTCTGATATGACTATGGATATTATTGATTACATCATAAATGTGGTTCAATTTCTCATATTAAACAATTATTTTTATTTTAATGGCAAGTATTTTGTTCAGAGAGCTGGAGTCTCAATGGGAGCCAAATATTCACCCTCTGTGGCTAATTTGACTATGAGTTGGTGGGAAGGAATATATATTTACGATTCACAGAACCCCTTTCTATAGGACATAATATGGTACGGCAGATTAATAGACGATATGTTAATCATATGGACGGGCTATGAGTCTGCCGTACAAGATTTTATTTTTTATTTAAACAATAGCGTCTTTAATCTTGAATTTAAAGTCCAACATAGTCGCAATATTACTTAGTTTTTGGATTTAACCCTAGAGGGGAAAATGTTCTCCAAAATTTCCACCAAAACATATAGAAAACAAATAGCAGGGAGTACAATTTTACATGCTACTAGTCACCATCCAGCACATATGATTAAAGCAATCCCCTTGGGTGAAATTATTAGAGCAAATCGTAATTGTAATACCCCCTGATTCCTATTCTGCAGAACTAAAAAATATTGAGACTCGCCTACAAGCTAGAGGTTATAAAAAGTGGATGATCACTAGGGCCAAAAAAATCATTAATAAAAGAATTATTGATAATGATTCTCACTCATCAGAATTAGAACCTAATGACAACTCAAAAAAACCAAATAATTCAAGAAAATGGACCAAAAAAATTATACATCACAAAATAATTCACTTACTCTCGTTCTGAAATATAGTAACCAATTTGATCTCATTAAACGTATGTTCCATAAGAATATTTCTATTTTGAGAGAAGATGATACCTTGAACCATATTTTACATAACAACTATAGAGTAGTGTATAAAAAAGCAACCACATTGGCCAATATTCTCACCTAGTGCTGTCAGATTTCCAAAAACTAAAGGTAATTGGTTATCATTAAAGGGTTTTTATAAGTGCGGTTTGCACAATTGTAAGATGTGTACAGTTGCAAAAAAATGTAAATTTTTCACTGACACATCCAACAATAATAAGTATCAAATTAATTCCTTTTTAAACTGCAATACGAGATGGGTCACTTACATTATAGAGTGCAATAAATGCAATCTAAAATATGTTGGCAGCACAAAGCGAACGGTTTGCACTAGAATAAAGGAACATCTCCATGATATTGCCAAATATAACCAAATAAAAAACACATCACAGGCTTCTAAACATTTTATTCAAGAACACAATAGGTCAATTGAATTTTTTTCTGCATATGCGATTGAAAAACTGCATAAAAAACCCAGACATGGTTTCAGCTTGGATGGTCTGAGAAATAGAGAGGCATGGTGGATTTTCCAATTGAATACTAGAGTTCCCCATGGCCTAAATCTCAGACGCGATATAATGTTACATTATTAATGTCTGGGTTTTGTATTGCAACTAGTTTGGAATGTCATTGTACTATGATCTAAATCGCAATTACAGTTTTTCTTTTATGTGATGAACATCACTTTTTCTTCTATTTCCCCTTTTGTGGAGATTTTTGGTGTTGATGGAAATATTGTGCACAATTATGGCAACTTTATGACATGGGTGTGCCTGCTTGTTCACAGCAACATTTCGGTCCAGTGTGTCACCAGTCTGCTTACTCATTTACCTTTCAGACCATTATAGGTGGCTAATCTAACACTATCTGTTCTTTACAGTAATTAATAGCAATTTGTAATATTACTGTGTCAATGATTTTAAATTGGCCACTTGATTTTGCCTAAAATATTTGATAAATTTGATAAAGGTTTTGGCTGCTAATGTGCCATGTTTTTTTGTGTTTTTTTTAACTATTGTGATAACCTGTATAACAGTGCAGTGGTACAAAGTTCTTTCTTGACCAAATTGTTGTTATACCTGAAACAATCTTGTTAATGTTAATCTGATCTTGTTCAAAACTAAAATACTTTTGTATTCTACAGAAACATCTTGTAAAAGAATGCATCAATTTTACTATATATTTTTTCACAAAATGATGCTTGAATCAATCGATGTAGGACTTTGTTCACATTGATCTATAATGACACAAACTTTCCAACTGAACCTGACCTGGAGTTTCCCCAAAAAGTCGCAACTGAGATACTGGCTTAACCCCTTAACGACCGCCGATACGCCTTTTAACGGCGACAAATTAGGGTACTTCTTCCGATCCGCCGCTTTTTAACGGCGGTCGGAAAAAAGGGTCTAGCGCCCCCCAGAGTCAGAAAAATTCCGGGGTCTCAGCTGCCGGGGGTAGCTGAGACCCTGGAGATCATGATTCTGGTCGGTTTTTCCGGTCCCCGCTCACCTGATGACCGGTATACACCGTATACCGATGATCAAGTTACAGTAAATGACCGCGCCGGTAAAAAATCATTTATCTCCCATCTGGCATAAACAATCATGTCAGATGGGAGATAAATCTCATCCCCCGGTCCTCTCCGGTCCCCCGGTGTCGCCAAAGTGTCCCCCCACCCCCCTTCCTCCCGATAATCTAGCATGGCGCCGCACATACCGGCGCGCACAGCAGCGCGCCGGCCGCATTTCCCCCTTTCCTATGGTTTCTGTCGCATGTGCTATGACACATACGACAGAAACCTGCTCCCCAGGCCCTGCCAGGTCACCCCCTATTC
The DNA here is from genome assembly GCF_048569485.1 of Anomaloglossus baeobatrachus. Classification (NCBI taxonomy): domain Eukaryota; kingdom Metazoa; phylum Chordata; class Amphibia; order Anura; family Aromobatidae; genus Anomaloglossus; species Anomaloglossus baeobatrachus. The sequence continues at coordinate 133,923,222 of NC_134360.1, read as the reverse complement.
CCACCCTGGTGTTCCCCGGTGTCCCCCGTACCTGTCAGCTCTGATCCCCCGCGGCCCCCTCCTCCTTCACAGCAGACGCCGGTCACACTGCAGAGCGCGGCTGACAGCTTCCTGTGTCTGACTCAGAGAGCTGGCTGCTGCTGCTCGCTCTCTGCAGCTGTGACCCGGGGAGGGTGGGTGCAAATTCTTTGCACCCACTCTCCTCAAATGGAGGGTCTGCACCCCTAGAAAATGGGGGACACGTTCCCTGAACGTGCCCCCATATTCTAGAAGGTCTAGAATCGCCGCGGGACTTTCACAATGGATTACAGGGACCCAATTTTTTTTTTTCTTTTCAATAAATTGGCTAAAAGAGGGAATGTTTTTGGGGAGTGTTTTTTCAAATAAATTTTTTTTTTGTTGTCCATTTTTTTTTTTATTACTGTCAATTAGTTATGTCTGGTATCAAATAGACGCTGTGACATAACTAATTGCTGGGCTTGATGCCAGGTGACATTACACATCTGGTATCAACCCCATTTATTACCCCGTTTGCCACCGCACCAGGGCGCGGGATGAGTTGGGGCGAAGCGCCAGGATTGGCGCATCTAATGGATGCGCCACTTCTGGGGCGGCTGCAGCCTGCTATTTTTAGGCTGGGAAGAGTCCAATAACCATGGCTCTTCCCACCCTGAGAATACCAGACCCCAGCTGTCAGCTTTACCTTGGCTGGTGATCTAATTTGGGGGGACCCTACGTTTGTTTTTTTTTTAAATTATTCATAAATAATTAAAAAAAAACACAAAACAGCTTGGGGAGCCCTCCAAATTGATCACCAGCCAAGGTGAAGCTGTCAGCTGTGGTTTGCAGGCTACAGCTGTCTGCTTTACCCTAGCTGGCTATCAAAAATAGGGAGGACCCCACGTCATTTATTTTAATTATTTTTTTTTTCTTTTTGGGCTAATTACAAGGCTAGGCATCCTTTAGTGCCACATGAAAGGCACTAAAGGGCGCCAGCTTAGAATATGCAGGGGGTGGGACGTTATATATGTTTGACATCTATCCATTCAGCCATTGTAGCATTTTTCGCTGTGTGCCCACAATCAGGGTTTGCAGTGCTTTGGGCGCAGAGTGTTTTCCCTGCATCCATAGCGCTGCGTTGTGCAGTAGAAGCACAGTGGAAGGATTTTTAGAAATCTCATGCCCACTGTGCTTCTTTTCTCCGCAGCATAAACTGACCTGTGACGCAGCTTCCCGAGCCTCAGCGTGTCAATTTATGCTGCGGAGATGAGTGTTCTGTGCAGGTAGAATAGAGCTAAAGTCCACAGCAGCCTGAACCCAAATCGTGGGCATGGGCAGCTGCGTTCTCCCGTGGACAACACTCACATCTCTGCAGGAAGGCTGGCACTGTGTACTAGACGCCGTGTCACTGGATCATGGCCACATAGCCTAACAGTGAGAAATTTGTTGCTACAGCAACATTTTTGTGAAGTACCTGTGGATTCAAAATGCTTACTATACTCCTGAATAAAATCCTTGAGGGGTCCAGTTTCCAAAATGGAGTCACTTGTGGGGGTTTCTGCTGTATAGGTACCCAAGAGGCCCTGCTAATGTGACATGGTGCGTGCAATTTATTTCAACTTTTCCAAAATTCAAATGGTGCTCCTTCCATTCCAAGCCTTCCCATTAATCCAAACAGAGGTTTTTGGCCACATATGGGGTATCCCTGCGCTCACAAGAAATTGGATAACAACCTGTGGGGTCCACGTTTTGTTGTTGCCTCTTGAAAAAGTGAGAAATGTGATGCTAAATAAACCTTTTTGTGAAAAAAATGAAAATTTTCAATATGGCAACCTAAGCTTATCAAATTCTGTGAAGTATTCGTGGATTCAAAATGCTCAATATACACCTAGATAAAAGCCTTGAGGTGTCTTGTTTCCAAAATGGGGTCACTTGTGGGGGACCTCCACTGTTTAGGCACTTTAGGGGATTTCCAAATGCGACATAGCCTCCACTAATTATTCCAGCCAAATGTTCAGTCAAATGGCACTTTTTCCCTTCCGAGCCCTGCTGTGCACCCAAACAGTTGATTTCCACCACACATAAGGTTTCAGCATACTCAGGAGAAATTGCACAATACATTTTATGCTGCTTTTTTTCCTTTTACTCTTGTTAAAAAAAAAGCTATGTGGTTGAAGTAACAATTTTGTGGTAAAAATGTATTTTTTTATTTTCACAGCTCAACGTTATAAACTTCTGTGAAGCACCTGGGGGTTCAGGGTACTCACCAAGCATCTAGATAAATTCCTTGAGGGGTCTATTTTCCAGAATGGGGTCACTTGTGGGGGACCTCCACTGCTTAGGCACCTCAGGGGCTCTCCTAATGCAACATGACGTCCGCAATTGATTCCAGACAATTTTGCAGTCAAATGGCACTCCTTCCCTTCCAAGACCTGCCGTGTGCCCAAACAGTTGATTTCCACCACATATAAGATATCACAAAACTCAGGAGAAATTGCACAATAAATTTCATGGTGATTTTTTTCCTGTTACCCTTGTGAAAAAAAAAGCTACCTGGTTGAAGTAACAATTTTGTGGTAAAATTTTATTTTTTTATTTTCATGGCTCAACGTTATAAACGTCTGTGAAGCAACTGGGGGTTCAGGGTACTCACCAAACATCTAGATAAATTCCTTGAGAGGCCTAGTTTCCAATATGGGGTCACTTGTGGTGGTTTTTTTGCTGTTTACGTACCTTAGGGGTCCTCCAAATGCGACATGGTGCCCGCAATCTTTTTCAGCCAAATTTCCTTTACAAAATTCAAATATTGCTCCTTTCGTTCCAAACCCTCCCATTTGTCCATACAAAGGTTTCAGACCACACGTGAGGTATCACCGCGCTCATAAAAAGTGGGTAACAAAGATTTGGGTCAAATTTTTGGAATTACCTCTTGAAAAAGTGAGAGAATTGATGCTAAAGCAACATTTTTGAGAAAAAAATGACAATTTTCAATATGACAACGTAACGTTATCAAAATCTGTGAAGTACCTGTGGGTCCAAAATGCTCAGAATACCCCTCGATAGAAGCCTTAAGGGGTCTAGTTTCCAAAATGGAGTCACTTGAGGGGGGTTCCTGCTGTTTAGGTACCTTAGGGGATCTGTAAATTCAACATGGTGCCCGCAATCTGTTTCAGCCAACTTTGCTTTCCAAAATTCAAATATTGCTCCTTTCGTTCCAAGCCCTCCCATTTACCCAAACAAAGGTTTCTGACCACATGTGGGGTATCGGCGCACTCATAAGAAAGTGGGTAACAAAGTGTGTGGTCCAAGTTTTGGTGTTACCTCTTGAAAAAGTAAGAAAATTAGTGCTAAAGCAACATTTTTAGGTAAAATGTTAAATTTTATTTTTTTTCATTCCACATTACTTTAGTTCCTGTGAAGCACCTGAAAGATTAATAAACTTCTTGAATGTGGTTTTGAGTACCTTGAGGGGTGCAGTTTTTAGAATGGTGTCAATTTTTGGTATTTTCTGTCACCTAGGCCTCTCAAAGTCACTTCAAATGGGATGTGGTCCCTAAAAAAATGGTTTTGTAAATTTTGTTGAAAAAATGGGAAATTGCTGATGAACTTTGAACCCTTCTAACTTCTTAACCCCAAAAAATTTTGTTTCAAAAATTGCGCTGATATAAAGTAGACAAGTGGGAAATGTTATTTATTAACTATTTTGTGTGACATAACTCTCTGGTTTATGGGCATAAAAATTAAAAGTTTGAAAATTGCAAAATTTTTATTTTTTTTGTCAAATTTCAGATTTTTTCACAAATAAAATAAAAAAATATCATCCTAAATTTACCTCTAACATGAAGCCCAATATGTCACGAAAAAACAATCTCAGAATCACCGGGATCCATTGAAGCGTTCCAGAGTTATAACCTTATAAAGTGACACTGGTCAAAATTGCAAAAAATGGCCTGGGCATTAAGTACAAAACTGGCTTCGTCCTTAAGGGGTTAATACAAAGGAATTTCTCTTGTTGTTTCCAAATGAAATGAACTGCTTTATTTCAATCAATATGGGCTATTTGAATCATCCATTTATAAGTAATATATACAAGAAATGGCACTTGCCACAATGACCGATGAATTTGTATACAATTTTTCATGTTTTTTTGGTTTGTTTTGTATAAATTTGACAAATGTGAATCACTTTAACTAATTTTTATATAAATTAGTGGTTTTCCAATTTTGTGAGAAATCCTAATGGAAATTTTATGATCACCTATTGTTCACTTAAAGTACATTTTCCACCTTAATACAACTATGTAATATTGTATCATATTGATATTATACCTGTGAAACCCTATATGATTGCTCTATATTTTCACTCATGCATTCTTATATTTCAGTCTAAATTAATAATATATAAGTATAAAATACAAATATACAAATAGAAGAGTCATGTAGATAATAAATTTATATATATGATTCTTTCTTGTTATTGCTAATATGAAATTATAAATGGCATGAATGTATGATACAAGTAAAATATATCTTTGTACCGTGTTAGCCAGTAGAGATAAAAAAATTGTTTAAAAGAACAGAAAGTCCTCAGTGGTTGATACCTTTTAATGGCTAACTGAAAAGATGGTAATAATTGCAAGCTTTCGAGACTACTCAGGTCTCTTCATCAGGCACGGTATAACATGATTTTGTGATTATACCATGATTTCAGATTTTGTGATATACCATGCCTGATGAAGAGACCTGAGTAGTCTCGAAAGCTTGCTATTATTACCATCTTTTCAGTTAGCCATTAAAAGGTATCAACCACTGAGGACTTTCTGTTCTTTTAAACAATTTTTTTATGAATGTATGATACATTCATTTGTTATTTAGTTTTTGTTCTTGATTATCAGGGACATTTAATGATAAATAATAAAAAAAATGATAGAGCATCCATATGTGGTTCTAACAAAGGCATTTTGTTTCACATATACATATATATGCTGTTTTTTTTCACTTGTTCACTTTTCTCATCCAGCTTTGTCTGCTGACACATATGTTTCCATTTCAGCTTGATTGCCCCAGAGGGAGAGGCAACATTCACTAGTTGTTATGATTAAGGGCGTTGAGCCAGAAACGCGTTAACCACGACTATGCCATGTCTGTATTGCACTGAATAAATCACCTGGTCACTCAGCTGGATCGCTTTCCTTCATTTCTCATTGCTGCGGCCGGGGCAGGGCCGGATCCGTGTCTGAGGTGCGGTGAGGTCAGGCGTGAGTGAGCTGGATTCCATTACAAATATTACAAAGTTGCTTATTTTCATGTGTTCTATTGATTTATGAAATAAAAATTAAAACTACGGTTATGCTTTTTGTGGTTTAGTGCATTTCTGATTGGAAATACTACAAAATTATATTCTTTATTACCTGTGGATTTTCTGAATCTAATACAATTTATGAGGAAGCGCTGCACATAAAACTCAGCATACTTTGCAAGAAACATTGACTTTGTGCATTTCAAACATGCACCGCAGGGCAGTTTACACAACATAAAAAAAGCATAGTGGTCATAAGATTTCTAGAAATCCCATCCTCTGGAACTGTAAAATGCTGTATTTTTTGAGCAGCAAAAATATGTAGCAGCAAAACCTCACCAAAAACTCATCCTGGCAACTTAAATCAGTCTAAAGACTTTATGGATCAAATCTTAAGTGACATAAAATGTTCTATCTCTTGCTTTAGGAATACTGGGCATATGGAATATAACAGTGTCTTAGATTTCTGGAAAGGTTAACATTGTTCAACTGAATTCATTTAGAAGATGAGGTTGATGATGATTATTTTTACGATTCAATGATGTGTTTAAAACATTGAAATTTCACATTTAGTCTCAGCATGGTTGAGCGTTAATATTCAGTCACGTTGATTCTACAAATAAAAGCATTTATTCATTTTAATCTAGATCCCTACGAGGGAAAAGTGCCATCTCAACGTCCTAAAAAAAAATCCCCAAAAAAGAACAAAAAAAATCTAAGGTACTCATCACCTAAAAAACCAAGAAAGAAGAAAAAGAAGTTTATAGTAGAATACGAAGACGATGTGGAAGGTATTTTTTATCAATATGGCATGTTTGGGTGCGTAAAATTAGCCCCAAAGAACATAGATTTGAGTCATGCTGAGTCTGACTTAGATCTCTGTGCCTAAATATTAAAGATCTTTTTAAGGTTAAATCAAATCCTTGTAGGTCTTTATAATTTTTAGGAAAAAAAATATACAGAAGAAGATCAGGTAAATATGGCGGGGGATGTGTATAAATTAATGTCTAAGAAGCATATGTATCTGCATTGAATAAGCACCTAGGAAGTAAATGGTGATGTGACCAGTACAAGATGAGTAGGTCATCAGATGCTTTAGCCGGATAACCCTACAAATGGAATATCTATTGTTTGGGAATTAATGGACAGTTGGGTATAAATAAAACAGTGACTTTTCTGGATAATAAAAATGAATACAATGATGTAATATCTATGCCCGTACAGGTACGGGAACAATGTAATCTCAGTTTTATGCAAAATGAATAAATAGTCTGTGCTTTTAATAATGTTCTTTGTATTACTTTGGTATATTTTAGATCCCAACCAGAAGCCGTCACCAAAAGATAAAAAACGACCATCAAAAAAATCGCCAAAAAAGCCGAAAAAGAAGAAGAAGCAAGTTTCTGAGTCAGAAGAAGAAAAGGAAGGTAGCGTGTTTACAAAGATTACCTAATATTATAATGAGTCTCTACATTTCAAAATGAAAAAGAAATTTGAATGATAAGAAAACTGTCTTGGTTTTAGCAGATATATTTATTATTGCTTCCAATAGTTAATAACTAGGGATGATCGAATACCGCAAATATTCGGCAACGCCCATATTCGCCGAATAGGTCGCCGCTATTCGACTATTTGTGAATATTCGATGCGCAATGTAAGTCTGTGGGAAACTCGAATAGCAACTATTCGGGATTCCCATAGACTTACATTGTGCATCGAATATTCGCATAGCGGTGAACTATTCGTCGGATATTCGCGAAGCCAAATATTGCCAAATATTTGTGATATTCAATCATCCCTATTAATAACGTCATTCTATAATGAATATTCTATATAATATAATTTACCTTTAGTTTCATGTTTTCTTAAAAGAGTAGTTACACTTTTATGAAATTTTTGACATGTCATAGAGACATGTCAGAAACCTTGACTAGAAAGAGCGACTAGACAGTATAACAAACTCAATAGACTTTCAATATAGAAGTTTATGGAGTTGGCTGTGAGTTTCTATAGAAACTCTAAGGGGTACTTTGCACGCTGTGACATCGCTACCGATATATCGTCGGGGTCACATCGTTAGTGACGTGTATCCGGCGTCGGTAGCGACATCACAGCATGCAACACTAATGAGCGACGATCAACGATCGCAAAATCGTTCCAAAACGGTAATTGTTGACACATCGTTCATTTCCTTAATATCGCTGCTGCCACCGGTACGATGTTGTTCGTCGTTCCTGCGGCATCACACATTGCTATGTGTGACACCGCGGGAGCTACGAACATCTCCTTACCTGCCTCCACCAGCAATGCGGAAGGAAGGTGGTGGGCGGGATGTTACATCCCGCTCATTTCCGCCCCTCCGCTTCTATTGGCCGGCCGCTTAGTGACGCCGGAGTGACGTCGCTATGACACCGAACGCACCTCCCCCTTGAGGGAGGGATTGTTTGGCGGTCACAGCGACGTCGCTGACCAGGTACGTGTGTGTGACGCTGCCGTAGCGATAAGGTTCGCTACGGCAGTTAGCACCTAATGTCGCACATATGACGGGGGTGGGTGCTATCGCGCTCGACATCGCTAGCAATCGCTAGCGATGTCGCAGCTTGTAAAGTACCCCTAAGGATATATTTACTCAATGCTTTATTTTTAGCGGGTTTGGTGTCGATGTGCTCCAAACTTTACTAGAAACAGCATTCAGAAACCATTTCAAATAAACTTCCTATTCATTTCAATGTAAAAAAGACATGATGGTCATAGGTTAAACCTTTTTGGCATATTTTAACCACATCACATTTCCAAAAATGGCAAATGATTAAAATAATCATGTAAAACATTCTTCTGGAAATTACTGCATGGAGGATGCGTCATACTTTACAATAGAAGTGAACTGGAAAGCAAAAAAGGAGAGAATATACCTAGGTGTTTTGGAGAGTCTTCCGCCTGAAAAAAACGGGTTTTCTTATTGCTTGTTTTTTAAAAAACCTACATGAGTATAAGGAGCTGTGTCTAGGTGGCCAAAATATAACAATAAATTCAAGAATACCTACACTAACAAGCAAAAGGGTAACACTGTTTTGAACATTTGACTTTCAGGCTCATATCTGTAATAATTGTAATAGGTAACTCAGGAATCTATTAGCGTGGAGCAAAGACTCAACTGAACTCAGTTTATGGGTGATAAAGTCTGTATTACAACTAGAGTTGAGCGATGTTCGAGGTTCGCCAATTTCATGTTCGAGTGATTTTGGAGGGTGCTCGAATTCGAACGCGAACGCGAGCTTTATGCTAAAAGCTCAATAGCTTGAGTTACGTTCAAGAACAGTTCGATCAGCAAAAAGCCTAGCTAATTACTAGCTGGCTTTTCACTGTAATAGTGTGAGTCACTCTGTGATTTACACTATTATCTAATTTCAGCGTATAGTGTGCGGGGGCAGCGCGTTTAGATCAGTGCTGCTGGGATAATGGCAATCACCATTTTTTTTTTTTTCCCTAAGCGCGCATGCAGTGAGGCAGGCCAGCATGTCAGCCAATCACAGACACACACACAGCTAAGTGGTCTTTTTTGCCAGACAAGCAAGGGCATGTGTCATAGTCTGTCCATGTCACATGTCCTTGCATTATAAATGCGGGCATTTTCTCCCACGGTACCATTATCTGCTTCCTGCGTCTAGGTGTCAGTCACCGCTCACGCAGCTCCTGGCGCCGCTCCGGCTGTGTACGCTACACACACAGCGCTCTACAGATTAGGGACAGAAGTTTATTTCAGTCCTTTTCAGGGCTCATTTTCTCGGGCTCAGAGCCATAGGTGACAGTCAGGTCCGTGGAAACGCTGTATACAGCTTCAGATAACAGCGTCTGTGTAACTAAGCTCAGGGAATTCCTTGCTGCATTTCACCCTTAGGAGGGATAGAAAGTGAGGCTTCCTTTCCTGTCCACTGACCCAGAGAACCCGGCCACTGTGCCCACCTGCCCACTTTTGCCATGCTATTTTTATAGCAAGCAGTGCTGAATATAAGTGGCATGCAAACAGTGGCTGCTTTACTAATTTTGTGTGCCACCGGTGCCAAGCATTTGCCAGCACCTCTGCATTAAACCCTGCTGCACATTTTGCTACGCTATTTTTATAGCAAACAGTGCTGAATACAAGTGGCATGCAAACAGTGGCTGCTATACTAATTTTGTGTTCCACTGGTGCCAAGCATTTTCCAGCACCTTTGCATTAAACCCTGATGCACATTTTGCTACGCTATTTTTATAGCAAACAGTGCTGGACATAAGTGGCATCAAAAAAGTGGCTGCTATACTAATTTTGTGTCCCACTGGTGCCAAGCATTTTCCAGCACCTCTGCATTAAACCCTCATGCACATTTTGCTACGCTATTTTTATAGCAAACAGTGCTGAATATAAGTGGCATCCAAACAGTGGCTGCTATACTAATTTTGTGTCCCACTGGTGCCAAGCATTTTCCAGCACCTCTGCATTAAACCCTCATGCACATTTTGCTACGCTATTTTTATAGCAAACAGTACTGAATATAAGTGGCATCCAAACAGTGGCTGCTATACTAATTTTGTGTCCCACTGGTGCCAAGCATTTTCCAGCACCTCTGCATTAAACCCTCATGCACATTTTGCTACTCTATTTTTATAGCAAACAGTGCTGAAAGTTAGTGGCATTCACAAAGTCTCCTATACTCCATTAGTTTACCACTGGTGCCAAGCAAGTTCCACCACCTCTGCTTTATACCCTTCTGCACATTTAGCTACGCTATTCTTATAGCAAACAATGCTGAACATAAGTGGCATCCAAAAAGTGTCTGCTATACTAATTTTGTGTCCCACTTGTGCCAAGCATGTCCCACCACCTCTGCTTTCTACCCTCCTGAACATTTTGCTACGCTATTTTTATAGCAAACAGTGCTGCCAGTTTTAGGGCCATAGTTGCATTGTCAGGGATAGTCAGTGTTGGTTCTTCAGCTGTCAATAAAGTTACACCACCTCTGAAATCTACACCACCTCTCAATTTTTGCTACCACATTGTAAGTGACTAATCTTGTTGCTAACAAAATGAGTGGCAAAAGGACAGATGCTGGTGGAAATAGGAACAGGCGTGTTGGAAAAGGAAAAATAGTTTGTGTCCGTGGGGAAGGTGGCAAAGCTACATTAACATCTGCTGAAGATAAGCCATCTTCCAGCAAAAGTAAGATGCCTACTACTTTCCGTGGACAATCCGATGTGCTCCCTTTTTTACGGACCCGAACAACTGTAAGAAAGGTAGATGATGCACAAAAAAAGAACATGCTTGAATGGATCTCAAGTGCTCCAACAAGTGCCCTCTCTTCCACCTCAACTACCACATAAAAAAAAACCAGTCCTCTGAGTTGTCATCCCAATCATAATTGCTTTCTCCCAGCTATCAAGTCTCCACCCACCCTGCGAAGTATGGTGTACCAGAGATGGCTGAGTCTGCAGAGCTGTTCAGTCACACTATAGCCTGGGAATCAGAGGTCTGCTCCCAAGCTACAGTGAGTACAGACCAGGAAATGGTCTGCAGTGATGCCCAGAACCTTTGTGACTCAGATTCAGGCCCTGATGACCAACTTTCATTCCCAAACTGTAACACCTGATGGTGGAGACAATGAGGAACATACTGATGAGAATGAGACACAGATACCAGATTGGGATGACAACTTACTTAATATTCGGTCAGGGCAGGAAGAGGCTAGGTCTGAGGGCGAGGGAAGTGCAAACACAACACTTGATGATGAAGTTCTAGATCCCACTTACTGTCAACCCACAGTCAGGCACTTGAGGAGGTCAACAGAGGCGGTGGAGGAGGATGCAACTGACGTCGAAGTTACCTTGCGCCTTCCTGGACAGAGTCGGAGTACTGGTAACATGTCTACAACTACATCCTCGGCCACCACTCTGCCTCTGAGCACAAGTCGGGGTGGCTCTGCAGGTCGCATGTCCTCTAAGCCTTGCCTAGCCTGGTCCTCTTTTGACCTTGCAAAGGATCTCCCAAGTCATGTGATCTGTAAAATTTGTCAGGAATCTATAAGTAGAGGCAAAAAGCTCACCAGTTTGACAACTTCTTCCACGAATCGTCACATGAATAACAAGCATAATTCTCAGTGGGAAGCTCACTGTGCTGCAATGCGACCTAGCATAGCGGGACAACCACCGCCTGCCCCTTCCAGTGCATCCGCGCAATCTTCATCTTCTATTACTGGGGGCACAGCTGTTACACCTGGTTTTCCACGCACACCTTCCACCACTGTAACCGCAACAAGCAGTTTGCTTGTTAGGTCGTCAGTTGGTTTGGAAGGGGAAACAAGTGCGTGTGTACAGCTCTCTCAGACATCGATAGCACCAACGTTGGATGAAGGCAACATCATGTCTACGCCTGCACTTTCCTCACAAACCTGCATTTTTCCAGGGACACCCTACTCACCACCATCTATACACAGCAGCCAGATCTCCGTCCCTCAGATGTGGACAAATAAAAGGCCATTTCCTCTGACCCATGAGAAAGCTAAGAGGTTGACTTTATCCCTCTGTAAGCTCTTGGCTACCAAAATGCTGCCTTTCTGCCTGGTGGACACAGAGGATTTTAGAGACCTTATGTCCATCGCAGTGCCCCAGTACCAGATGCCCAGTCGCCACTACTTCTCTAAGAAAGGTGTACCTGCGCTACACCAGCATGTTGCACATAACATCACCGCTTCCTTGAGAAACTCTGTGTGTGAACAGGTGCATTTCACCACCAATACTTGGACCAGTAAGCATGGATAGGGGCGTTACATGTCGCTGACTGGGCACTGGGTAACTCCACTGCTTCTGCCTCCTCAACCTCGTCTGGGTCCTCCACCTCCGCCCCAAGCCTGCCTGGTCAGACCACCAGCGTTGTAACTGCGCAGAAGGAATCACGCACCCCACATTACTATGCTGGCAGCAGAGCACAACGGCATCAGGTGGTCTTTAGCTTGAAATGTCTTGGAAATAAGAGTCACACAGCGGCTGAGTTGTGGGCAGCTCTGCTGTCCGAGTTTCATAAATGGTTGTCTCCACTCAATCTGCAGCCAGGTAAGGCCGTGTGCGACAATGCTGCAAACCTGGGTGCGGCCCTTCGTCTGGGCAAGGTGACACACGTGCCTTGTATGGCTCACGTGTTGAACCTTGTTGTCCAGTAATTTTTAACACACTATCCCGGCCTAGATGGCCTTCTGAACAGGGCACGAAAACTGTCTGCTCACTTCCGCCGTTCAACCGCAGCAGCTGAGCGACTTGCATCGCTCCAGAAGTCTTTCGGCCTGCCGGTTCATCGCCTAAAATGCAATGTGCCGACACGCTGGAATTCGACTCTCCACATGTTACAGCGACTGTGGCAGCATCGCCGAGCACTGGTGCAGTACGTCATGATGTATAGCCTGGGCCAACGAGATGCAGAGGTGGGGCAGATCACCCTGATGGAGTGGTCTCAGATCAAGGACGTATGCACCCTTCTGCACAGTTTCGACATGGCGACGAATATGTTTAGCGCTGACAATGCCATTATCAGCATGACAATTCCAGTCATTTTCATGCTGGAGCACACGCTAAACACTATTCGGAGTCAGGGGGTGGTTCAACAGGAAGGGGAGGAAGTACATGAGGATTCATATGCGCAAGGGATAACAACATCACCAAAGTCCAGACGTTCATCATCACCAAGGCGGCAGGCATGGGACAGTGGGGGAGAGGGATTAACAAGGGCGCATGTAGCAGGCAAAATGTTGAGGAAGGTGCAGGAGAACATGAAGAAATGGAGGACGAACTGTCCATGGACATGGAAGACTCAGCAGATGAGGGAGACCTTGGTCACATTTCAGTTGAAAGAGGTTAGGGGGAGATGTCAGAGGAAGAAAGAACAGTTAGCACCTCTATGCCACAAACACAGCAAGGACTTGGTCCGCATGGATACGCAAGACACATGAGTGCCTTCTTGCTGCACTACCTCCAACATGACCCTCGGATTGTCAAAATTAGAAGTGATGATGACTTCTGGGTTGCCACACTATTAGATCCCCGGTACAAGTCCAAATTTTGTGAAATAATTCCAGCCATAGAAAGGGACGCACGTATGCAGGAGTATCAGCAGAAGCTGTTACTCAATCTTAATCTCACCAAACTCCAGTGGTGCAGGGAGTGAATCTCCCAGTTGTAACTTGACAAACATGGGATGGTTTCGTCATCAACAGTCTAACCGTACCAGCAGCCCCATATCTGGTGCTGGTAACAGCAATTTTATTGAATCGTTTCATAATTTTTTTAGACCATCCTTTGCAAGGCCAACAGAGACAAGAAGTCTGACACATAGTCAACGGCTGCAGAGGATGATACAGGAGTATCTCCAAATGAACATCGATGCCATGACTTTGCAACTGGAGCCTTGCTCATTTTGGGCATCAAATCTTGAAAAATGGCCTGAGCTCGCCACTTATGCCTTGGAGATCTTGTCGTGTCCAGCTGCCAGCGTTGTCTCTGAACGTGTCTTCAGTGCTGCTGGGTGTGTTCTGACAGATAAGCGCACACGTCTGTCCAGTGACAATGTGGACAGACTAACGTTCATCAAAATGAACAAGTCATGGATCCGCAAGAACTTTACTACCCATGTGTCATCCTGGGGAGAGTAAATGCTTGTGTATTTGGAATGTGCTTGATGCAAATGTACCTGTCAAGTTTGCAACTGGGGCACAAGTGCTGCCACTGAAGTGGTGTCTGTGGCCCAATTTTTGGAAAAAAGGGAGACTCTGCTTGGAGTAACCCTTGCTTGCAGTGTTTCTAAAAATGATCCAAGATGAACAGATCTGGGATCAGCAAAGACTTTGCTACCTACCCCGGTGTCATCCTGGGGACAGTTAAGGCTGGCGTATTTTTGAATGTGCTTGATGCTAATCAACACATACAGTTTGCAACTGGGGCACAAGTGCTGCCACTGAAGGGGTGTCTGTGTGGCCCAATTTTTGGAAAAAAGGGAGACTCCGCTTGGAGAAACCCTTGCGGTGTTTTTAAAAATGAGCCAAGATGAACAAGTCATGGTTCAGCAAAGACTTTGCTACCCACCCCGGTGTCATCCTGGGGACAGTTAAGGCTTGCGTATTTTTGAATGTGCTTGATGCAAATGTACCTGTCCAGTTTTCAACTGGGGCACAAGTGCTGCCACTGAAGTGGTGTCTGTGGCCCAATTTTTGGAAAAAAGGCAGTCTCTGCTTGGAGTAAACCTTGCGGTGTTTTTAAAAATGAGCCAAGATGAACAAGTCATGGTTCAGCAAAGACTTTGCTACCTACCCCGGTGTCATCCTGGGGACGGTTAAGGATGGCTTATTTTTTTAATGTGCTTGATGCAAATGTACCTGTGAAGTGCACAACTGGGGCACAAGTGCTGCCACTGAAGTGGTGTCTGTAGGGCCCAATTTTTGGAAAAAAGGGAGAGTCTGCTTGGAGTCCCCTTGCTGTGTTTTACATGATGTTAGAAGGGCATGCCATGCCTATATCTGTGTCTCCTTTTCTTTTTCCTAGTCCAGCTGTTTAGTTTTCGCATGAGTATTTGTCCTTGTCACTTTCCCATGTGTTTGTGTTGTCTTGGGAGTTGTTTGTCACCTTTTGGACAACTTTGAGGGTGTTTTCCAGGTGTTTTTATGTGTTTGTGATTGCCTCCCATTGTTTCCTATGGGGTTCGAGAGTTTGACGAACGGTTCGACGAATGGCTCGTCGAACGGGGCACCGTTTGACGAACCGAACCGAACTTGAACTCTAGGGGGGTGGCTCATCTCTAATTATAACACACAATGATAAACAAACAAGTCAAAAAACACAGTGCAATATAATATTATGCCTTCAAGGAAAGTCTCTGAAAGTCCAGACGAGATGCAGAGCAGTTTACCAGTCCAGAGAACAGGTGCAAAGCAAAATGCAGAGTACAGACTAATGTCCAGAATCCAAATGATAATCCTTACAAATGTCCAGAACACAGGTACAGAGCAGGTCAGGCAAGAGCCGCAGCAGGGGTCTGGGCATCAGCAGCTGGAAGCAGCAGGTGAGCAGACAGTAGCAGAACTTCAGGTGAACAGCAGCGGAAATGTCACACCGGAATTGCAGGAGTAGAAGAAGGAACTGGGAATACCACTTCAAGCCGAAAACCAGGCAGTATACTCAAGCAGAAGACCGGATGCTGGACTGGGGTTTATAAAGAGAAGCGGACACAGAACACATGGAGAAAAATGAAACAGGGGACACAATTTTGGAAAAGGGTAAAAAAGCCCAAAACGGATAAACAGAATAACCAGAGTCCTGACAATATCTCACCATCCACTACCTTCATTTTATAGACAATCATCTTGGCTATCTCATACATAATTTTATAAATAAATAACTATATAAATAATAATTATTATAAATAACTGTGGCCTCACACTGTTCATCCATTGCCCCCTAACCTATACTGTTATGGCTCTTGCAAGAAGGGGTAAAAATTGAAAGTACAAAAAACAAAAATATATTTATGCTGATCATCTCCCTACATCAAGTGTAGCCGGTAAGTAACAAAATTGCAATGATTAAACAGTTATAACACAATTATTAATGAAAGGGGACTAAGAAATCTGCAGGGAAAAGTAAAATTATTCTACTAAAATATCTTTTTTTATTTGGGGGCATAATATGTAATACACTTCTGACCAAGGTTCAATTATGGTATTGCTATGTAAAACAATCTATAAAACTAATTTGCATTGTATGCATACAGACTACACTGTGTATATTAATGTTGAAGACTCATAGTTTGTTGATAAATATTGCTTTCAGAATCTGAAGAAAATATGTCTTCTTCCTCATTCTCTTCAACATCATCCACATCAAGTGTATCGGGCCGCAAAACAACCAAAAAACTTTCAAGGAAAAATCAAAAGAAAAATAAGGATCCTGATGATCCAGACAATCCAGATAAAGACAACGGAGGTATAAATTATGTATAAATTATGTATAAATATATATATATATATAAAAAAATTTTGTTTAAAAGAACTGAACTGAACTGAACTGAACTTCAGTTCTTTTAAACAAATTTTTTTATCTCTACTGGCTAACACGGTACAAAGATATATTTTACTTGTATATATATATATATATATATATATATATATATATATATATATGTACTAGCTGTAGTACCCGGCGTTGCCTGGGATAGTAACTGTCTATCTCCCTCTCTCCCAGTCTCTGTCTGTCTCTCTATCCCTCTAACTGTCTGTCTCTGTCTGTCTCTATCTGTCTGTCTGTCTCTGTCTGTCTGTCTCTGTCTGTCTATTTGTCCGTCTGTCTCTTTCCCTGTCTGCCTTTTTTCCGGTCTGTCTTTCATTGTCTATCGCTTTCCCTGTCTGTCGCTTTCCATGTCTGTTTGTTTCCCTGGCTGTATTTTTCTCTGCATGTCTCTTTCCCTGTCTGTCTCTTTCCCTGTCTGTCTCTTTCCCTGTCTGTCTCATTTATATTACAGTACAGTTGGAATAAATCTGTGAATTTGCACTTTTTATATGATGCATGCCATTTTCAGATCGTGCTGGCTCCCCTCTCTCTCTTTCCCTGTCTGTCTCTTTTCCTGTCCGTCTCTATCCATCTCTCCACATAAATCATATTACCTCACACAAAAGCTTCTTATACTATGAATGTCCTTTGTACGTATAGCAACCAATCACAGCTCCTGTTAATGACCTGTAGTCCCAAACTCCATTGACTTTAAAGGAGGCAGGTTTTTTAGAGAGTAACTGTTAGGCTATGTGCGCACGTAGCGTTTTTTCTAGCGTTTCCACAGCGTTTTAAGCTGCAGCGTCACATTGTCAAAATGCATGTGTTCTGCTTTCCAAGTAAAGTCTATGAGAATCATGCCAAATCCATGAGCACGTTGCTTTTTTGAACGCAGCATTTTGAGAGTCAAAAATGTGACAAAATCTCTGCGTTTAGAAAAACAACATGTCACTTTATTTGTGCGCTTTGAGTAATGCTCTCACTCTGTCTATGGGAGAGGCAGCATCCTGAGCGCATGAAATCGGCATCTATTCGGCAAACAAACTGAATCCATTACACAGTGTTTCTGCAGCGATTTGAAGCACTCATGCACTGCCCAAATTGCTGAAGAATTTGCAGCATGGACACTATGCCACATGCGCACATAGCCCAAAGGCGGCTTTACATGCGTCGATTTATCTGGCGATATGTCGTCGGGGTCACGAATTACGTTACGCACATCCGGCATCGTTTGCGACGTCATTGCGTGTGACACCTACGAGTGTCTCTGAACGATCGCAAATAGGATGAAAATCGTGGATCGTTGACATGTCGTTCATTTTTAAAAAATTGTTCGTTTTGGGGAAGCAACCGACATATTGCTCCGTTTGACACCCTGCCAACATCGAACAACATTCAAACGACCGCCTGGGTCCAACAATATATCGTTGATCACTGATGCGTCGATTTTGAGATCGTTACATGTGACAGCAAATAAACGACCTATAAGCGATACCGGCAAATCGTAAATATGATCTGAGCGTGTCACGTCGCACATGCGATCGCAAGATAAATTGACGCGTGTAAAGCGGCCTTAAAGCACGGGGTTAAATTTTCCCGTCAAAACATTGTCTATGACATTCCCTGAGTCACATAGGGTGTCTGTGCAAAATTTCATGATTGTAAATGTGACGGTGCGGATTCCTTTAGCGGACATACATACATACATACACACACACAGTACATACACACATATCTAATATATAAAGCTGAGTGTATGTAGATAAATAGATGGATACACACACTGAATACTTGAATGGAATAATGGAATGTTTCTGAAAATGACATATAGGTTAAATCAACATTTTTTTTAATAATTTTTGTGCAAACAATAATAATAATAATAATAATAATAAAAATAATAACAACAACAAAGGAAAACATCAATTTTGCTATATTGTTTTTTCCACACTAATCAACGGGCCTTAAAATTAGGCTAGATCTTAGTAATGTATGAAAGTAAATTCTAAGCTGTCATTTTATTATCATCCCAGACAGGATTACAATAAAAAGAAAGACCTTTATATATTTATTCTTTAACATTGAAATTGCAAAACAAAGAGGGATATGCAAGTGATGAAAATATTGAAACAAAATTTTTAGGGGTATGGCCACTTTTCCTTGTGTTATTTTTCACTAAGACTTGCAATTCATATCATCATGAAATAATGTCAAACAAGATACAAGGTGAGACTACTGGTACATAATACAAATAGCAATCCAAAGTAAAACATATAAATCAGCTAGGTACATAATGGGTATAGTCTATAGTACACTTAGCAATGAATGGCTGCCAGAGATTATGGATTATGAGGTATATATGATGTTTAATTAACATATACAATAGTAAAGGAATAGATCATGCAAAACTATAAAAAATAGATACTATATTGAATAATCATAAAAAAATAAATAGAACAATGACAGGTTATAGATACACTACTAAAGTCATACCATAATATAGGGCAGACATAAAATGATGGAAAGTGCATAGTGCATACTATGTATAAACTTAAATACCAATAAATAACATACCTGTGAAGCTACACCTGCTGCAGTTGGCAAGTACACCACCAGATGTCGCCCAAACCAAACAGGATCTAATAGCAGAAACCCTAGGTGGAGCTGAACCTAGGGGAGAGTAATACAAACAAGCCGAGGTCGATATGTGTCGCCCGGGGATAAGGGGTACTCAGATCCGGGCCACGGGGTCACTTCTGTGGGTATCACGGTGGCGTGACCCGGTCTGTGATCCCAGGCTCCACAGTAAGAAGGGGATTAGGTAAGAGAGATTGTGCGTGACGCCACCCGTGGTGTGCGGTGAAGTAACGGAGCACCGCCGCTGCCGGTTAATGGATCCCGGGGATGGTGGTGGGCAGCAAGGTGGTGATTTCCCTCCACGGGTAGGGTGTTGGTGTCCCGGGACCCCGGTGAGGTGGTGCAGGGAGGAGATGGAGACCATCTGAGAGCTGTGCGCCCGGTTGGACCGGGGGATGTTGTTACTCACAGTTCACTTTGCAAGGAAATTCACACAGAGTCAGAAATTAACCAGAAGTTGCCGGTGTCCGTAGCCTTCGGTACGGAGGTTGTTGAAGTCCCACACACTGTGCGGCAGACCCCTGTTCTTTCCCTGCAGCCAGGTGCCTCTTTCTCCACTCTTTCTCTTTCTTTCCTCCTCAGCTGGGAATGGGGAGTCCACTCCCCTGCAGTGATCCGGGATCTCTTTCGATACCAGCGGGCCACTACCCTGCCCCAGTCACCTTAAGTCCCTTCCTCACTAACAGCCTGTCCCGGCCCTTTTGGAGCACGCTTCTGTAGCAGGCCGGGAGCTACAACTCCAGGCTCCTCTCTTCTCCCTCTCCCCACACACTCTGCTCCAGCCCCTCCCCTGCTGCTCTGTTTTTCTCTAAAGGCCCCTTTAAACTAAACAACTTACCAGCCATCCCAACAACGACACAACCTGATAGGGATCGCTGGTAAGTTGCTAGGAGGTTGCTGGTGATAGGTCACACAGTCAGACGCTCCAGCGATCCCACCAGCAACCTGACCTGGCAGGGATCGCTGGAGCATCGCTACACGGGTTGCTGGTGAGCTGTCACCAGCAACCAGTGACCAGCCCCCAGCCAGCAGCGACGCACTGAGGCGATGCTGCGCTTGGTAACTAAGGTAAATATCGGGTAACCAACCCGATATTTACCTTGGTTACCAGCGCACGCAGCTACACGTGCAGAGAGCAGGGAGCAGCGAACACTGCTTAGCGCTGGCTCCCTGCTCTCCTAGCTACAGTACACATCGGGTTAATTACCCGATGTGTGCTGCAGCTACATGTGCACAGAGCAGGAGCCACGCACACTGCTTAGCACTGGCTCCCTGCTCTCCTAGCTACAGTACACATTGGGTTAATTACCCGATGTGTGCTGTAGCTACACGTGCAGAGAGCAGGGAGCAGCGCACACTGCTTAGCGCTGGCTCCCTGCTCTCCTAGTTACAGCACACATGGGGTTAATTACCCGATGTGTACTCTGCTACACGTGCAAGGAGCAGGAGCCGGCACGGACAGTGAGAGCGGCGGAGGCTGGTAACGAAGGTAAATATCGGGTAACCAAGGACAGGGCTTCTTGGTTACCCGATGTTTACCGTGGTTACCAGTGTCCGCAGAAGCCGGCTCCTGCTGCCTGCACATTTAAGTCCCCTTTACACACTGAGACTTTCTAGCGATCATGCTGCACAGCGGGAAACAAAGGACCAAAGAATGGTCCTGAATGATTTGTAGCGATCAGCAACTTCACAGAAGGGGCCAGGTCGCTGATGTGTTTCACACACTGCAATGTCGCTGGGGAGGTCGCTATTACTTCACAAAACCGGTGACGTTACAGCGATGTCGTTTGCGATGTTGCAGTGTGTAAAGCCACCTTTACACTGGGGAAGGGGGGTGTGTCTCCTGCTGCACTGGTGTGGGATCAGGTTACCAAGGAGGAGAATGACCTGCTCTTTGCTGGATTTCTGCAGGTCTGTGACACCCTGGTTTTGCCAGGGCATCACAGATACACACAGAGGTACTAGTTCAGACAGAAAGGGGAAGCCGAAGCAGAGTCAAAACCCAAGCCGGAGTCAGTACACAAGGGAGTCCGTCAGAGGGAGGGTATGAGATTAGACAACAGAGGTGAGACTGAGTTGAGAATGTGGGTAATAGAGAGGGGGGTAAAATGGAGGGAATAGGACAGAACACCGGGACGAGCGGAGACGCGGAGATGAGACGGAGGGGTCATGGGGAGGTCAGGGAAAGCAGACACGGGCAGAGTCAGGAAGTCGGGGGAGCTGGAGAAGGGGAACAGTAACGGGACAGGATCAGGGAAGACACGAGCAGAGCCAAACCGAGCCGAGCACTTGCCGAAGCCGTAAATATCACTGACGGCGCGGCAGCAGGGTCGGCTCTGTAATAAAGCGGAGGGGAGTCCAAATCAAGGTCCGAAGGACCCCTCCCCCAGAGTCAGGGAGAGGCCAAAAACCTGGTGGGGATCGAAAGTGGTAAACCAGCTCTGCAGGTAGTCGGCCAGCAGAGCAAGGCGAGAAACCAGCTCTACAGGACGGCGGGCATGCAGAGCATGGACATGACAATACCTCATGACCAAATACTACCAAAATGCAAGGTTGTTACAAATTCAAAGCAAATTCATAGTGTAAACTGTGCATTACTGTAAAGACCCATGGGTACAGCAGCATGAGGTAGGGTCAGAGACCCTGATTCCAGCAATGTATCACTTAGTTTTCTTGGTGCAGCTGTTATGATAGTCACAGTTTTCTCTCCTGCAGATCTAGTAGAGCTCAGTTGTTGAGCTGTGTATAACCCTGTCTTACACTGCAGCTTTCTGAGTACATTGTATACTGACAGAGAGCTGCTAATAAGTGCTGGGGATCTGGTTGGACTAGGATGCACGAGGCCAGTTCTCCTACATTGATAATCTCAAAACGCTGATTATATTGAAACAGCAAAAAATGGCAACTGACACATCACTGTAAACAGGGTCTCTGCTCCTACATTATGGTGCTCTAAGTGACAGATTCCCTTTAACCCCTTAACAACCAATGTTAAGGGGTTACCGGTGAGCCTGCAGTAATCCCTGCACATCTCTGTTGATCTGATCAGCAGAGATGTGTAGCTAACAGGCACTGGTGGATCGGAGATCCGCCCGCACATGTTAACCCTTTAAATCATGTTGTCAAACACTGACAGCAGATCTTGCTGTTCCCCGCCGTCATCGGCGGCTCCATGATGTGATCACAGGGTGCTAATGTATTACCATGGTAGAAAAACGTAGAACAGTAAAATTGGATTTTTACATTAGTAAGAGGCAAAGACTTCTGGGGACATATATGTATACAAAGAGAAACAAAGTCATTCATTTTTGCCAAAATTGCTCCATACCTCATAGCCAACAAGTTTTAAGAAATAGTCATAAGCACGAGTGTGCAAATAAGAAATTCTTTAATGAACAGGCAATGATAAAACACAGGGTATGGGTATATAAAGAGTATACAAAAGGTTACAGAGACATGGAGGGTGATTGATTCCCCAAATGTGACTGCATAAAAAATCGTACCAGATTAATCATATGTAGCTCACTGGCATGGTTAGTGCTAGAAAGAGGTTATTACATACATTAGTGTAACCAGAAAGGTCAAACAGCTGCAAGAATAAATGTATCGGCTACACTTAGAAGAAAACCATATTGCACAGAACCAGAGACCAGTCCAGAGCTTACCACGGTAGCAGGGGGAGCAGGCACACAAGGGGGCAGTATACAGGCAATTGAAGAATGCCGAGTTTTACCAGATGCTCCCTTCAAATCCGACCAACACCTATGTAACCCAGTTGACTCTCATACTCGAGAACGCTCTTACCGCAGGCACCATCACAAAAAAGATCTATGATGGTCTTCTTCCAAGGCTGCCGGTGACGCCCACGTTCTACCTCTTACCAAAAATACATAAGAACCCTCGTGTTCCCCCTGGACGTCCAATTGTCTCTGGCATTGGAGGGCTATGCGATGCAGTTTGCAAGTTTATAGATTTTTATCTCCAACCTTTGGTTGAGACGCTGCCCTCCCATGTCAGAGACACTTCAGACGTCCTGAGGAGGCTTAATGGCCTGACGGCGGACGTGGGCGTATCACTGGTGACCTTGGACGTTGAGACGTTATACACCAATATCCGTCATGAACATGGTCTGCAGGCGGTTGAGTACTTCTTGAGTATGAGCAACTGGGCACCTACCCTACAACAGCTGATTCTAGAGTTATTGGAGTTCATACTGACGCACAATGCCTTCACCTTCGGGGAACGGTTCTACCTCCAGCGGCGCGGCACTGCGATGGGGGCGGCTTGCGCGCCATCGTACGCAAACCTCTTCCTGGGTTACTGGGAGAGGGAGGTTTTCGGCGGTGGCGTGCCGGCTAGCTCCCATGTGCAGTGCTGGCTCCGCTACATTGATGACATTTTTGTCATCTGGGGGGGAACCACCTCGGAGCTTGAGGGCTTTGTGCGTCACTTGAACTCCAACTCTTTTAACATCTATCTTACGTTTCATGCTGATTCTAATAGGGTGGAGTTCCTGGATATTAATGTATCCATCACTGACCAGCGCTTGTTGTCCACTGACATCTATCGCAACGCCTTTTAACGCCTTAGATCGTGTTGTCAAAATCTGACTATGCAATCTAACGCGCTCCGAAGAGGATCGCTCTGTTCCCCGTTGTCATAGGCGCATTCGTAACTTTATCGTGTGGTATCAATGGGTTGTCATAACAGTGCTGGATCAGTTGTTAACCCCTGTCGTGCTCGCAGAGCACCGGCATTCACAGGAGATCAGCATTTCTGCTGATCATTGCGATGCTGAAGCATTTCTCTGATCAGCAGAAGCGATCGAATAGTGCAGGCTTCAAATCCCCTAAGGCGACTAGTAAAATCAATAAAAAATGAATAAAAATTGAAAATAAAACAATAATAACAAAATACACATATTTGGTATCAAAGTGTTCAGAAATGCTCAATCTATCAACATAAAAATTAATTAATCTGATCCGTAAAGGGTGAAGCAAGAAATCAATCAAAATGCCAGAATTACATTTTTTTGGTTGCCACAACATTGCATTAAAATGCAATAACAAGCAATGAAAACATTAAATCTGCCCAAAAATAATATTATTAAAAACGTCAACTTAATTTGCAAAAAATAAAACCCTCATATAGCCCCATATCCTGAAAAATGAGAACACTATGAGTCGCAGGAGATGGCGACAAAAGCACAAATTTTTTTTGTACAAGAGGTGTGGACTAATAGAAGCGTGCTAGACATGCGACATGGCTGTAGTCCATTCACTCTGCATCTCTCTTTTTCTCCTGTCTTGCCTTTTAAAATTCGAGTAAATAAAGTCTTGCTTTTTAAAGACTGTGAGTGCCCTTTTTAGATTTTTTTTTATCAAGTTTTTTTGTTGGATCATGCTACTTGGCTTCTAAAAGGGAGCACCACTCTTTCCTTGTTTAAATGCCATAGGTTTCTCAGCCCACAGGAATTGCCATGCCAAGGTAGTGCCAGAGTGTTTTCTATTTTCTGGACTTTTTTTACGAACATCTAAAAAAAATTTTCACCTCTTAGATAAAGTTAACTTGTACTGACCTGGGGAATCCTATCGGCAGGTCAGTTTTACCTTATAGTACTAAATAAAAAAAGCAAAAAACATTTGGGCAACTGCACTTTTTTTGAGATTTCACCAAACTTGGAATTTTTTTCACATTTTCCAGTACAATATGGGGCAGAATTAATGATGTAGTTAAAAAATACAACACATCTCACAAAAAACAAGCCCCATATGGCTATATTGATGAAAAAATAAAAAAAAAGTTATGGCTCGTGGAAGAAGGGAAGGAAAAAAACAAAAACAAAAAAACAGAAATTCACCAGGTGGTGAAAGGGTTAATATACTTGTAATTAGTTTTAAAGGGTACCTGACAACTTGGGAAACATTTGTTTACCCCCCAAATAAAGCCATAATCTGCAGTTAAATAGCATTACAATCCCGCCCGGCCATTTTACTGAAAGTGCGGCTACTAGGAGAAAATTAACTTGTTTTTTCCAGGTGTCACTGGCTTGTAATTATGCAGGTGTGCCCAGAGCAATTACAGTCACAATCACAGCACTGAGGGAGGCAGCTGTAAGCACTCCTAGCAGTGACTCACAGCCAGCTCAGCAATGGATGCACTGCTGAATCACTCAGTTACAGGGTATGCTTATGGAGACAAGAGAGTAAGGGGTTCTCTTGTTTGTTGGCCTGGATGTCTTTAAAAAGACTGCACAGGCCAGGCTCATCTCACTAAATGCACCCCACTTTTTCTGGGCAACTACTGAGAAGAGATGTAGACATAAGGAAACATGGCAATCCGGATCCACATGAGTAACGTTAAAACATGGCTTTATTGAGAATTAATATAAAAACAGTAATAAAACCGTGATTAAGAACAGTTCATCTGTTTGAAATGTGCTGGATCCGGAGCAGCGGTGGCTCGAGGGGTCTCCGGGTTCGCGCAGACACTAGAATTCAAAAGAAAGGGGGTAGGTATGTACAAGGGATAGGTAAGTTCATGACTCCACCCACGGTGCGTGGTAATGTAGGAGACCACTGCTGCTGATGGGGAGCCCAGTGGCGATGGTGTAGCAGCAGGATGTTTCACCCCTCCGTGGGTAGGGGGTTTGTGCCCCGAGGCCTGTTGGGTGTTGGTGAGTGAGGGTGGCGTTGGGTAGAGGAAAAAGGGGATTTTTCAGCGTACTCACTCAGTCCTAGAATAATAGCTTGTAAACCAGAATTCTGAGCACCGCTGCAGCATGGAAGGAGCATGCGTGGATCCGTGCCCTTGGTGTTGCTGTTAGCCTGTGGCCTTTTCCTTGGCACCTTCTCACTAGTTGGACCCTCAAACTTGAAACTTTTTGGGTCCTGCTCACCCGTATGGCTAACGGAGTGAGCTTGCTCTCAGGGTTCACACGTAGGATTTGTTTGTACTGTATTTGGGAAAGTCCTATCCCATCGGTGCGCTAGTATGCCGATTTTGGAGTGGGTTGGGGATGAATCTTGAAGTCTTCACCCCCATCGGGTAAATTACCGGGATGCGTGAAGCTACTTCCCGGCCTAGGGTCCACGTACCCCATCGTGCCCTGGCCTCTACCCGGTGATGGCTCAAGGCCTCCGGCTGCCCTTCTCGGCAGTCCGTGCCCCTTGACACGATCCCCTGTGACTGGGGTTCCAGCCCCTACCAGGCCCAGACCAACGTCTGCCACCTAGTAAACTTCAGGAGCCTTGCTCCGGACTGGTGACCTCTCCCTCTCAGAGAGTCACCTTCCACCTCCTCCTTTCACTCCTGTTCCACTTCTCTTTGTCACGTTCTCACTTTCCCCTACCAATAGGTAGGTGGCCCTATTCCCTTCAGGCCCCCCAATGGTGTGTCTGGTGGATTTGGTGCAAAGTGTTCCTAGGATTTTGACTGGCTACGCTGTTAGCAACACCAAAGGACCAGGATCCGTAACAAAGGAAGAGAGGATACTGTGCAGAAGGGCAGATTGCACAATACCCTGTGACGACCTGATAGGCCAGGGCGTCACAGAAACATATAGACGGACATCTAGTCTACATTGGCTACATTCATGATTTTATTACTATTTTATATTACTTTTCAATAAAACCATGTTTTAACGTTACTCATGCGGATGCCAGATTTACAGATTTTCCTTACGTCTACAACTCCTCACCTTGACACCGGTCCGGGATTCCAGGCACCACACCCACATTCAATTGTCTGGTGAGCTATTTAACTTTTTTATACACTGAGAAGAGGTAGCAGCAAGTTTAGGAAACTGATTGAGCACACTCAGGTATGTGGCCAGTTAGTTCGATTGCCCCAACCTTGGTTCTCTAAACGAATTTGCAGGCTCTGTGCTGGGCAGTGGACCAGTTCTGTAATCCACCAGCTGAAACTATGTTCCCTAGGCTAAAGTCCTGCAGAATAACACTGGTGACAGGAGGAGGCCCCTTTTTATATTCCTCAGTTACCATGTCAGTGCATTGTGTCCTACAGTATTTGGAGAGATAAACATGGCTGTTCCATCATTGTTGGTTAGTTTGATTAGACTACATAATTGTCCTCCTTGTCCTCCACATGCTGCAGACTAGTACATCACAGGGGGCTGATGTAATCCGTAGTAGGCAGACAATCTACAAACTAGCATACAAAAAGGGGCACCAGACAGTCTCACATGAAACAATGGCTCTTGTCCCTTGACTTACTGAACAAAATATTAATAATACATCTGGCATAATTAACAATAGTCACTCCTGCACAAGTGGCCAGAATTTCCTCATTGATGCTGACTGAGTCATGGAAGTGTTTACAGACACCACTCTCAGTGCTGTAAGTGGTGATTGTAGCTGCTTTGGGCACGCCTGCATAACTGAGTACCGGGGACTCCCAGGAAAATAAAGTTAATTTTCTCCCAGGTACGGCACTTTTCAGTACTTTGGCTGGTCAGTTACATTACACAATTAGCCTACAGATTAATCGTACATCTACAGGTTAATAGCGTTACCTGACAGGTTCCCTTACAGATTAGTTGGTGTATTTGGATTAAAATGGCAAGAGGGGAAAAAGCAAATTATAAACCCCAATGCAAATAGGCACTAATGTAACTGGTGACAATTTCTGTACAATACTGGGAAATATGTTGCCATTTTATAGGACTGAGTAATAAACAAACTAAAAATATAAATATTTCTACAGTTCTTCTATAAAGATGTTAAATGAATTTTGTCAATTCCTAAACCTGATATAAACTACTTATACAGTCCTAGAGGGGATGTAGCCCCTATAAAAAAAATAATTATAGGATAGATTTAACATCTTTAATTGTATAGGAAAAAAACAAACATTTTATTTAATATGTAAACTAGGATAATTTGGTGTAAACATTGTGTGGGTGAAGGTTCGGCGCACCATTCTAGCCCCTAATCAACATGTTGTCACCCTCCCTTAGCTTGATTGACAGCACTTGATTGCCCAGTGCGAGCACTGCCTCAACTGAATTCCTGCACACCCACACTAACAATGCAGGTGTCAAATTGGCAAGTAGTGATGGGCAGTCCGACTCTTATTGGTGATCCGCTTCCCATGGCTCCGTTTACCAAAAAGAGTCGGCTCTTTCGGATTGCTCATGGATCCCTATTAAATATGTGTTCACTGCAGGTGAACACATATTAAGCTTGTGTTCATGCTGCCAAAACCACGCCCACCCACAGCTAAACCCCACCCACCAACAACGGGCCAATTAGTTTGCCGAGTGGGTAGGGTTTTGTTCGCCCAGTGAGAGGCGTTAAGAGAATTTAGTGACTCTCACTGGGGCGCTGGCTCCTGTCAGTCACAGCAGGGAGCCGGATTTATGTGTCGGATCGTTCAGGACTGACACATCACTACTGGCAAGCATGTACACAGATGGTCAGTGCAGGCATACTGTCATTCCTCTCTCCTGTCTGCAGTATCTGCTTGCTGCACACAGGATCACACAATAGCGAGTGTTCACGTCAGACAGAGGAGAAGGATAAGAGCACGCTTTCACCAATATTGTGTATATGTGTGTGTGTGCCTGCTTGGCTCCTGTGGTGTCAGTGTGGACGTATATGCCAGGTATTCAAAAAGCAAGTGAGTGCTGTCAATCAAGCTAAATGAGGTTCATCATGTAATGGGTGAGAGGGCAGAAAGGTGCACTGAACACATTTGCACATGCACGAAAATTATTTTTCTGTATATTTAATGAAAGGAAATATTTAACTTTTTATATGGGTGAAGTCACCCCCCCTCAGGGCTAGATGGACACACCAGGGGGCGGAACCAGGCGGTTGGAAG
Source organism: Anomaloglossus baeobatrachus (assembly GCF_048569485.1). Classification (NCBI taxonomy): domain Eukaryota; kingdom Metazoa; phylum Chordata; class Amphibia; order Anura; family Aromobatidae; genus Anomaloglossus; species Anomaloglossus baeobatrachus. The sequence continues at coordinate 133,894,386 of NC_134360.1, read as the reverse complement.
ACGCCCACCAAGGAGTCTAGAGAGCCCAGGGGCGGGAAAACAGAGAGTCTACAGACAGATCAGTTTGAGAGTTCAAGGAGAGTGGAGGTCAGGCCTGTGTGTCAGGCCTGAAGTAAACTGACAGGTACCAGGGTAGGAGCCCTGGTGCCTTTGGCTAGGAGGCAGATGGTGGTCTCCATCTGCAGGAGCTGGGAAGACGGCTCAGTGGAACCAAGGTGGACCGTGACAGGGTAGTGGCCTGCCGGTACCGACTCGGGGAACCGACCCGGAAACCGGAGCACACAGTGGGGTACTCAGACCCTGAAGCTAGTTCCAGAAGCGACTGGAACTGGTTAATTAACTGATTGAGGCCAGGACTAGAGGTCCTGTCCCACCCAAAGTCCTGATTGAAGGCAACAGCCCACCGAGGGGGATAATAGGCCACCGCCAGGGCTCAGAGATCCCACGGGCCAGCATCTGCGGGCAAGGGCTCCTTAGGTTACATCCAACCGGGAGAGGACTCCTGAAGTTGCATGCACAGGCAGTCCACTATTACATAAAAGTGCAGGAGAAAGACAGAGACCACCAGCCGGGTGGGGGACCAGAACGCAGCCGGCTGCGGGCACCGACCACCATCAGCTTGGTTTACCAGTGACTCGTGTGTTTCCTTCACTATTGAGTACACCAGTACCCTGCGGTCGCCAATCTCCCTGCACTAGCGAATCCCAACGGGTCCCGGGGCCACCATCCCTACCCACGGAGGGGTTAACAACTTGCTGCACAACATCTCCCCCGGGTGCCCCGTAACTGCAGCGGTGGTGTCCAAACTCACCACATACCGTGGATGGCGTCACGAACCTAGTACGGCCCAGCCCGTACAAATACGTCCTACATCCACCACCCCCAAAACCCTTTTCATTCGGAGTGTCCGCAGGATCCCCCGGGTCCGGAGACCCTCGAGCAACCCACCGGAAGGCCCGGACCCGAGCAGCGGCAGGCTGCCGGCACGGGGGCGGCACAGATACATCAGACTGCACTCGGATGTTATCCCAGTGCAGTGCAATATACGCACAGGCTGACAATGGAGGAGATGGGGGGATTAATCCCTTCCTCTCCTCCGCAGCGCCCGCCCTCAGCTTCACAGCTGTGACCCGATTGCAAGATTGAGTCACAGTCGCATGACACTTGGCTCACACTCACAGCAGAGCCTGAGTCGGGGATCATTAGCATATGGCATCCGATGCTGTCGCACCGGATGCTATATGCTCGTGTGAGTCCAGCCTTAAGCGGGCTTTACACGCTGCGTCATCGCTAGCCGATGCTAGCGATGGCGAGCGTGATAGCACCCGCCCCTATCGTTATGCCGATATGTGGAGATCACTGCCGTAGTGAACATTATCGCTACGGCAGCGTCACACGTACTTACCTGCTCGGCGACGTCGATGTGACCGGCGAACCGCCTCCTTTCTAAGGGGGCGGTTCGCTCGGCGTCACAGCGACGTCACTAAGTGGCCGGCCAATCAAAGCGAAGGGGCGGAGATGAGTGGGACGAATATACCGCCCACCTTCTTCCTTCCTCATTGCTGGCGTGTTGCAGGTAAGGAGAGGTTCCTCGTTCCTGCGGTGTCACACGTAGCGATGTGTGCTGCCGCAGGGACGAGTATTAACTTCGCCCCAGCGACAGCATCAATAATTGGGAGAGGACCCCCATGTCAACGAGGAGCGATTTTGGACGTTTTTGCAACGATCCAAAATCGCTCCTAGGAGTCACACACAACGAGATCGCAACAGCGGCCGGATGTGCGTCACAAAATCCGTGACCCCAACAAGATCGCTGTAGCGAAATCGTAGCGTGTAAAGCCACCCTTAGACACACAGTGGGAGCAGTTTTCATGAAATCATATCAACTTTGCTTGGACAGTTAAACAGCAAAATTTCTGTGCAAACAAAGTAGCAGAAAAACTGCAACATTTATTATACTACATGTGAACACGGATTTAATGTCCAAACCTGCTCAGACACTGAACTGTGCACTTTTGCTGATTTTTTTTCTCTACAGGCTTCTATGTGGACCTAAAAAAAACCCCAAGCAACAAAAATGCCTTTGGATTTTTAAACACAGAATCAAAATTTCTCTGCAGTATTGAAATGCATTAAAAACCCAAATTTAAATCTGCAGCAAATGTGTCAATTATTGGGAAAATGCATAAGAATACACAGCCAACACATAATAATCAGAGATTGTTATTGTGTTGTGTGGTGCAGACACCTGGAGAAAAAATGCAGCATTTACGATATGCGTGAACACGACCCTAGTGTTACATTTTTATTACATTTACTTATGGGTTTAATAGAGAAAAATAATCAATCACGCCATATTTTTACACCATTTACCGATCCCCATAAATAATCTGATCGCTGTGTTGTGCAGGTCATTACAATTATAGGGACACCAAATATGTTCATGTTATTTGCTGATTTGGGATGTTTATTATTTTTTAAAAAGATCTCATTAAAAGTGACATTGTTCTAATTTTCTTTTATTAATTTTAGTAATTTTATTAGAAAAAAAAATCTCTTTTATTCTCCCTGTAGAACAAAGAGATGCATTTCTCTGTACAATGGATCTCTATGTCCAGTGTAATCTGTCTGTGGAGTCAGAGTCTGCTCTGCAGATTCGAGTATAGAAAATTCTCCCACTGACATCATAAGAGTCTTTATCTCAACGGCTAGGGCTCCTGCTGACATGTTTGAAAGTTGGTGGTTTGAGTCCCAGGGAGTGATGATAAATTAAAGTGCCTGTTTTTATTTATAGTAGTTATATGAGAACATAAATCTGACCTTTTTTTCAACCCATAGAGATACATTGTAAATATATCTCTATCTAGCTGAATAATCTGCTTCTGTGTTCCCTGCTGTAACACAGGTCAAGATTATTAAATCCCCCCATAGCTCCCAGGCCAGACAGTGGCTCACTGGTAGAGCTGTTTCCTCTGGGCAAATAATTCATGAGTTCTGTCCCCGGAGGACAATTTTTAATATAAATTATCCACTTCACTGAGAGGAGGAGGAGCTGGTACAGTGATACTGAGCCCTCAAATCGGGGCAGTTCCTCTGAAGCCGGTGAGGTTGGGAGCCATACCTGGAGGCTGTTGATTTTTTTTCTGTTAGTTTTGCATTTATGTCGCTCTTCTTCATTGACATTTGATATCCCTGTACATGTCTGCGATTTCTATATGTGAATTAAATTTGTTGCATCTTCTAAAGGGAGTGTGTGGTGAATTACTCTTTACATGTACCAGAGATTTATTATCCTGTTCCACTAGCACCTTGAAATCTAAACTGAGTGCAGACCAATATTCCTTCATTGCTAAACTAATTTTAGACGTCAGAAGGGTGAAGAATAGATTGAGGTTTGTAGGGGGGGAGCATTTTGGGGCTCATGGGCATAGCACTGAGTGCCATATTAGTAACACTGCATTGTATAACTGCAATCAATGTTCAACTCAAGTCTGACCTAGGAAAAATGTAAGAGTTGTAGACACAGAAAACTTTAGAAAAAATAAAAAAAAAGTTACCTCTGGGGAGCAGTTCTCTACCTTTGTCACAACTTGAGTTTACAGATTTTAATATTCAAATTGTCTCTGCAGGAAAGGAGACGAACTCTAGCGCAGCGCCACCTATTGGAAGTAGCGATCCTAAAAGTCAAATGTGCATTTTTAACAATCTTTTGCATATGACTTAGGATATATATGCCAGATCAGAATCCCAATTTGCATACACGGTGTTTCAGGGTGCTTGCCCCTCGTCAGTGCAAAGTATGGGGTGTCTGATCTGGCTCATGAGAAGCTTTGTGGGGACCCAGGGGGAACACTATTCTCCTTAAGGAGATTAGAGATTTTAATAGCAATGCCACCAATAAACTGTATTTAGGAGGTCAACTCTCATTTAGTATTATCATTTTGGGGATAATTTTATTTAAATCATAGACAAAATGCAAGAGCCGATTTGGGATAATCTGCTTAAATGTATAGTTGTGTACATCTAAATTATTATAGTACTAGAAGGTGGCCCGATTCTAACGCATCGGGTATTCTAGAATTCATTGTGTAGTTAATGTATGATTTTTGTTATATATATAGATGTTGAAGTGTGTAGTTGCCAAGTGTTTGTGTAGGGGCTGTAAATGTCCTGGGTGTTGTCTGGGTGGGGGTGTTTGAGAGCGGTGTTGTTTGTGTGGAGCGCTGTGTGTGTGTTGTGTTGTTTGTGGAGCGCTGTGTGTCTGCAGTGTTGTCTGTGTGTGGTGCTGTGTGTGTTGCGCGGTTTGTGTGGGTGTGGGTGTGGGGTGCGTGTGTGTGTTTTGGGGGAGGTATGTTTTGTGCAATGTGTGTGTGTTGCGCGGTATGTGCGTATATTTGTGTATGCTGCGGTGTTTGTGTGTTGGGTGTTGTGTGTGTGTGTGCGGCGTTGTCTGTGTGTGTGGGTGTCTGTGTAGGGCGGTGTTTGTGGTTCCCAGTGTGTGTGTGGTGTGTTGTGCGGTGCGCATGTGGCAGTGTGTGTGTTTTGGGGGAGGTGTGCACCCCCATCGTGCTCCATCCCCCATGCTGCGCACCCCCCATCGTGCTCCATCCCCCAATGCTGCGCACCCCCATCGTGCTCCATCCCCCATGCTGCACACACCCCCATCATGCTCCATCCCATATGCTGCGCACCCTCCATCGTGCTCCATCCCCCATGCTTCGCACTCCCCATCATGCTCCATCCCCCATGCTGCGCACTCCCCATCGTGCTCCATCCCCCATGCTGCGCACCCCCCATGCTGCGCACTCCCCATCGTGCTCCATCCCCCATGCTGTGCACTCCCCATCGTGCTCCATCCCCCATGCTGCGCACCCCCCATCGTGCTCCATCCCCCATGCTGCGCACCCCCCATTGTGCTCCATCCCCCATGCTGCGCACCCCCCATCGTGCTCCATCCCCCATGCTGCGCACTCCCCATCGTGCTCTATCCCCCATGCTGTGCACCCCCCATCGTGCTCCATCCCCCATGCTGCGCACTCCCCATCATGCTCCATCCCCCATCGTGCTCCATCCCCCATGCTGCGCACCCCCCATCGTGCTCCATCCCCCATGCTGCGCACTCCCGACATCATGCTCCATCCCCCATGCTGCATCCCCCATGCTGCGCACTCCCCATCGTGCTCCATCCCCCATGCTGCGCACTCCCGACATCGTGCTCCATCCCCCATGCTGCGCACTCCACATCGTGCTCCATCCCCCATGCTGTGCACCCCCCATCGTGCTCCACAGTCACACATCAGACAGTATACACACACACATCTGATCGCATACACTCACACCCCACTTCTGCCTGTGCCCTCCGATGGGCGGTCCCAGCAGCTGTGCTGCACGCAGTGCTCCTCTGCCTTCTGCCGACACGCACACATCCGATCGCATACACACACACATCCGATCGCATACACGCACACATCCGATGGCATACACGCACACATCCAATCGCATACACGCACACATCCAATCGCATACACGCACACATCCAATCGCATACACACACACACACGATCGCATACACGCACACACACGATCGCATACACGCACACACACGATCGCATACACGCACACACACATTGACGATATTGCACATACGCGCTCACACTCACAACATCCGGAGATACCACATGCTTCCGGCCATGTGATCCTCCGGCAGGTCCTGGAAGGTCACTGCACGCACAGTATCACGGCTGAGAAGCAAGCGATATCACTGGATGTTGTGAGTGTGTGGATGTGATCTGATGTGTGTGTGTGAGGTGTGTGTGAGAGTGTGATCTGATGTGTGTGTGTGTGTCTGTTCTTATGTGTGTGCGTGTGTGTGTGTTCCGCCGCTGCAGGACCTTGATGCGCTCACCTGCTCCCGGTCGGCTTCTGGTGAGTATGATCGGGGGTCTTCTTTCTTCTGTCTTCTCTCTTCTGCACATGTGTACCGGGAGCCGGTGTACGCTGGTAAGCATGCTACACAATATTACCCAATGTGTACCATGGTTACCAGCGTACCCCGTCCCACGAACGCACGGGAGCACACACCAGCGTACGCCGGCAACCCCAGCAATGCGAGGGTATGTGTCGGCTGGGTTGCCGGCGTACGCTGGTGTGGGCTCCCGGGGGTACAGCACTCACCTGGGAGTCGGGGCTTCGTGTCGGTTCGGGGAATGCGTGCGGGGGGCGGGGCCAGAGCGAGCATGCAATGCGTGAGGGGGGCGGGGTGTGGCCGAGTTGCCAATGCGTGCAGGGGGCCGGGGCGAGAGGCCAATCCGTGTGGGGGGCGGAGCCTGGGCGAGCGGCCAATCCGTGCGGGGGGGCAGAGCCGAGGCGAGCGGCCAATGAGACGCTTGTCGCGGAAACGACAGAATTTTGGAGCAAGGCAGACAGAATAAGGCAATTATATATATAGATAAGGTAATGTATTGACAGAAAATACTTGTTTTTCACCTGCCAGATTAGGGCACCCATTACCACTGTTAGCAGTTTCTACTTCCACTAAATCATATACTGTATGTCAAATTAGCCATACCTGCAGCATGCAAACGATGTATAAATACATGAGCATAGAGCAAGCCAATAATAACCTTTATATATATATATATATATATATATTTATTTTATTTTCCCATTACCAGATCCAAATTCTGATGACAAAGATGGAAAACCCAAAAAGCCCAAAGGAACTGGTGATGAACCTGAAGACCCTGATAAATCTCCTAAAGGTACTTGCTTATGAGATATTGCTTAATAATAATAATAATAATAATATTGCTTAGTTAGAAATCTAGCGTAAAATATGTTGATGAATCTTTTCCCTTGCCAGTGTGTTAAATAATTCTCTGCAGATTTTAATGTTATAGTAGGTTGCATAAGCACCAATTATACAACACTAACAAAATTTGCATTTAAAAACTATAAAAAAAAAAAGCATGTGAAAAATACAGACAGAAGTTAAAAAACAGTATGGCCCTGATTAATCAAAGCGTTTTAGTAAAAAATCCAGTCTGAAACACTTTAATAAGATGTCAAATTTTTGTGCAACTCTTGGTTATGCAAAAGTATAGTGACTTTTGGTGTTATCACTCCAGTTTTGCCCAGCTCCACCAACATGTGCAGATCTGGGCTGGGATGTGGGTGACTCCACAGCTTGTTTAATTCAGGATGAGGTGTGGCATACCTTATGCCAGAAGTCTTACTAGAGTAAAATTCGTGATGAGGCGCATGCCCCTCATCTGACGCTCCTAATTCATTAAGAATCATGCATGTTGGATTATAAGAACATTCTATCTTCTTATAAGTGTATGTACTTGGTTGTACATTGTATGTCTTTTGATTGCAGTTTTACCTTCACAAGTTCTCACCATCTGTTTCACATTTTGGATGATGTCATTAGTGCAGCGGGGGTTAATAAGGTGGAGTTCCCACATCACCCGTGTGCAGACCGGTGGAACCCATTGTCTGTTTTATTTTCCTGCTACACCTCTCTCCCCAGTTACCATCAATGTCAAGAGGTTTTAATGAAAATGAATAAAAGAAAAAGTTTTATTATCTCATTGAGTGTCGCTTTCCCTTCAGCATCATTAGTGATTTGCATTTTACCCTTATTGGGTCTTTAAGCTGACCACCGATTAACCATCCATGGAGTCAGGATTCATAGTCAGTGAGTTTTTTTCACCCACTTTCTGGCATAGTGCTAAGTTATTTGACTTTTCTTTTTGCACACATAAACACTGGCCCAATGCATGGCACCATTTTTCTTTACACCTTTCCTATACGATCCATACCATGTATTTACATGAAGAAGAAACAGGTCCAGCTTTGGAAAGCATAGTAATTGGATATATTCAATGAAAAAAAATGTGTCTCTTTCATAGCCACTGGACTTGCTCCCTCAGACTGCGTCTCCTTTACCACAGAGCATTTTTTGCATTTGTTTTCTTAGTAAACCCATAAAGGCTTCTGTGTTGTTAATCTAATGGTGTATTAGAGAAAGCCAGTACAAGGTATATGACTAAAGGCTGCTTTACACGCAACTACATCACTAAGGAGATATCGTTGGGGTCACGGAATTCATAACGCACATCCGTTCTCATTAGCGACGTCGTTGCATGTGAAACGTACGAGCGACCGCTAACAATCAAAAATACTCACCTTATCGTTGATCGTTGACACGCTGTCCATTTTCCAAATATTGTTGCTGCTGCAGGTACGATGCTGTTCGTCGTTCCTCCTGCAGCACACATCGCTATGTGTGACACCGCAGGAACGAGGAACCTCACCTTACCTGCGGCTGCCCGCAAAGAGGAAGGAAGGAGGTGGGCGGGATGTTCGTCCCACTCATCTCCGCCCCTCCGCTTCGATTGGGCGGCCTCTTAGTGATGGAGGCGGTTCGCCGGTCACAGCGACGTCGCTAGGCAGGTAAGTAGTGTGACGAGTCCGAACGATGTTGTGCGCCACGGGCAAAGATTTGCCCATGACGCACAACCGATGGGGGTGGGTACGCTCGCTAGTGATCTTACTAGCAAGAATGCAGCATGTAAAGTGGCCTTAACACACTAAACACCAGTGATAAGCACTCCTGTATGTGTGTGGAGTGTTTCATCATATTCTTACTGTCCTCTTGGTGGCCGTTGTGTTGACAAGATGAAACTCCTGGAACACACTACTTTAAAATAACAGGAGAGACCAGGGTTGTTGAAAATAAAACTTTCATTATTAAAGAGTTCAAGTGAAAACAAGTACAGATGACAGAGGACACAATCCTTGTCAAACATATACTTAGTTGTCAACAGAGATAATTGCTTCATGATTTTGGATGCTGGTACATGGCTTAAAGGACCACTCTACCATTTTTATTGCACTACTAATTAGCTATGTTTGTGCATTGGAATACTTACTGACTGTTGTCTCAGAACTCACAATAGCGTTTCTGTGTGCAGCAGAAGTTACTTTCTCAATGTAAGTTTTTGAGACTCAAAAAGAAGGTCTCATGTTCATACATTAAAGGGGTTTTCCACTTCTTGCACAACCCTTTCTCATTCCCCATGTTTGGCCCCATTAAAAGCATATACTCACCTCTCATGCCAGCACTGTTCCAGCGGTGTCGGCGCTCACGTTCCCGCGTCTCACATGAGGTTGTGAAGTCACGTGAGCTCCACACCCAATCAGCACTGGCTTCCCTTTCCCCATCTTCAGACATATGAATATTCATGAGGAAGTGAGAGCTGCAGCTTGCCACTCACTTCCTGTGGATTACTTTTACATTTAATGCCAGGGAGGGAGGAGCTGGCACTGGGTGGGTGAGGGGATAACGTGATGTCCCAGCCTCATGAGAGCCCTAGGATGTGAGCTTTAAATGTGAGCTTTTCGTGCGAGTAGTGAATAGTACCGCTTTCAGGTTACTCGCTACTTAGTGAGTATTTCCCATTGACTTCCATTGCGCCTGCTATTCGTAATGAATATTCGAGTAGCGGACACTACCCGCTAACAGCATAGCGAGTACGAACAGTCAATTACTCACTCGACAATAGGTGCAATAAAACTAAAATTGGAATGGAAATAATGACAAATCCAACTTATGTATTTTTTTCCAACTTTTACACAAAAAAATAAAAATTAAGTGGCTATGTGCATAACATTTTTTAAAGACAATTCCACCCACAATCCACTTAAAAAAGTTGCCACAAAACACCTACGAAATTGACATAATGTACAGTAATGTCAAAATGACACTGCAGTGCACATGTTCAATCTTTTTTTAACCGCTTTATGTCAGTCAAAAGAAGTAACATGTTCATTCTTCAGGCAACTTCCACATGGAGGCCACCCACGTGCCTCCGGTACGTGTTTGGCAGTTTTCTCACGTACCGGAGACACATACACACGTAGACCTATGTATTCCTATGGTTTTGGACACACGTAAGTATTTTCGCACGGAACGTGTGTCCGTTCCGTACTTACGTGTGTCCGTGTGTTTTCTCTCTGGCATCACAGGTGTCACATGGAACGCAAACGAGTCACACGTAATGCAAACGGACCACACGGATGTGTTCCGTGTGACACGCACCGGAGAAAAGACGTGTCTGTGAGGCCACATTCAGATTAGACATGAGCATAGAAAGACTGCAGCTTTTCAGGATAAACATGTAAATTAATAGAAGATAAAAGAAAAGACATCAGGAGCAGAGCCACCGCAAAAATGAGCGAAAAAACACTGGTGGATTCTCTGGCTTTATCCTGATTCAGCTTTGTGAAAGAAAACACATGGTATGCATAGCCAAAATCATGGGGAAGATTTCCCATATTCTGATACCCATAACGTTTTTATTTTTTCATAGACAGAGTCAGGGTCGGTCTGGGTCACCGAGGTGTCGAGGAATCCCCCGGTAGGCCCTGGGTCCTTAGTGGGCCCCCTGTACTTCAAATAGAGCCCAAGGCTGGTAACCACAGGCTCTGCTAGGGCAGGGGGGCCCAGGCGGCACCACCAGCTGCAGTGCTGAGGCCGCCTGATTCTATGTCGTCCTGGTCTGCACTGCGCCAGCAAAGTCACAGTTAACAGAGGCGGCCGCGTCTGCTGTGATGTCATGCAGCGCACCCTGCACTCAGCACTGATGCTTACCAAGGATCTGCTATGGCGCCTGGGTTGTAGCTAGATCCCAGTGGCTAGCAGGACCTTCCTAATGGGTGTGATCGGCTTAGTTGGGGGGGATTGCCATGTTTTCTCCAGTCCACTATATGGTACAAGGGGGGTTTCTTCCTGGTATCAGCTATGTTGGTCCTGCCCCTTCTGATCACATGGGAATGACGTCAGCACAGGTCCTTTAGCCCACTGGAATTTAAACTCTACCATGGAGTCTGCGGGCCGGACGGGAGACAAGCTGTGGGAAGGTAAGAACTCCTCTAATGTGTGTATGTCTGTGTACAGGGTCAGACTGTGGTGCATGTCTGGGTGTGCATGTATGAGCCTGTGTATGTGTGGGCCTGACTGTGCTCTGTGTGCATGTATAACATGTATGTGCCTGTGTATTAGTGCTTGTCTATGAGTGGCCTGACTGCACTCTGTGTGCATGTATAACATGTATGTGCCTGTGTATTAGTGCTTGCCTATGAGAGGCCTGACTGCGCTCTGTGTGCATGTATGACATGTTTGTGCCTATGTATTAGTGCTTGTCTATGAGTGGCCTGACTGTGCACTGTGTGCATGTATGACATGTATGTGCCTGTGTGTCTGTGTATTAGTGCTTGTCTATGAGTGGGCCTGACTGTGCTCCGTGTGCATGTATGACATGTATGTGTCTGTGTATTAGTGCTTCTCTGTGAGTGGGCCTGATTGTGCGCTGTGTGCAAGTATGACATGTATGTAACTGTGTGTCTGTGTATTAGTGCTTGTCTATGAGTGGCCTGACTGCTCTCCTTGTGCATGTATAACATGTATGTGCCTGTGTATTAGTGCTTGTCTGTGAGTGGGCCTGACAGTGCTCTGTGTACATGTATGACATGTATGTGTCTGTATATTAGTGCTTGTCTGAGTGGCCTGACTGCGCTCTGTGTGCATGTATGACTTGTATGTTCCCATGTGTCTGTGTATTAGTGCTTGACTATGAATGTGCCTGACTGCTCTGCGTGCATGTCTGACATGTATGTGCCTGTGTATTAGTGCTTGTCTATGAGTGGCCTGATTGCTCTCTTTGTGCATGTTTGACATGTATGTCCCTGTGTGTCTAGTTTTAGTGCATGTCTGTGATTGGGCCTGACTGTGCTCTGTGTGCATGTATGACATGTATGTGTCTGTGTATTAGTGCTTGTCTGTGAGTGGGCCTGACTGTGCGCTGTGTGCATGTATGACATGTATGTGCCTGTGTATTAGTGCTTGTCTGTGAGTGGGCCTGACTGTGCTCTGTGTGCATGTATGACATGTATGTGTCTGTGTATTAGTGCTTGTCTATGAGTGGCCTGACTGCTCTCTTTGTGCATGTATAACATGTATGTGCCTGTGTATTACTGCTTGTCTATGAGTGGCCTGACTGCGCTCTGTGTGCATGTATGACTTGTATGTTCCCATGTGTCTGTGTATTAGTGCTTGTCTATGGGTGGCCTGACTGCGCTCTGTGTGCATGTATGACTTGTATGTTCCCATGTGTCTGTGTATTAGTGCTTGTCTATGGGTGGCCTGACTGCGCTCTGTGTGCATGTATGACTTGTATGTTCCCATGTGTCTGTGTATTAGTGCTTGACTATGAATGGGCCTAACTGCTCTGCGTGCATGTCTGACATGTATGTGCCTGGGTATTACCGTAGTGCTTGTCTATGAGTGGCCTGACTGCTCTCTTTGTGCATGTATGACGTGTATGTGCCTGTGTATTAGTGCTTGTCTATGATTGGCCTGACTGCGCTCTGTGTGCATGTATGACATGTATGTGCCTGTGTGTCTGTGTATTAGTACTTGTCTATGAGTGGCCTGACTGTGCTTTGTGTGCATGTGCCGCGGGCGGAGGTGGGGACGCCGTGCTCTCCCACTGCTCGGGTTCGGCTGCCGCTGCTGCTGCGGCCTCCGCTGCTCGGTGTGTCTCGAGCGATGGGCCGGATCCCGGGGACTCGAGCGGCGCTCCTCGCCCGTGAGTGAAAAGGGGGTTGGTTGTGTGGACACCACCGCTGCTCTGTATGGGGATTCCGGGAGCGGTGACAGGGAGCAGCTTTGTTGTTGTTTCTCCCCTCCGTGGGTAGGGGGTTGGTTGTCCCGGGGCCCGGTGATGGGGTAGGGGTGGATGGCAGGCCGGGTGCGGGGCCTGGTGAGGTGCAGGGTCGCGGGGCAGCGCTGTGCCGCACGGCACGGTGGTACTCACTCAGCCTGAGACGTTGACACAGTTCTCGGTAAAACACACGGCTGGAAAGACGGTTCCCATGGACGGCTGCTGTTGCTTTTCCCCGGTAGTTGACGGTGACGGTCTCTTTCCCTGCACCTAGTGTAATGTTGGTAGCGATGGGTTCCCACCAGTAACCCGCTCCCCGACTTGGATATGGGCCGGAGGAGCCCCTCTTTGCCGGCAGGCGCTGGCCCTGAGAAACTGGTGCCTTGGCGGTGGCGGTGTCTCTCTCCTACGGTTGGACGGTTGCCTTCAATCGGGACTTAGTTGTTTGGAGACCCGGAGGTCCCCTTCACTGACGGATTTGGCAAATTCACGGCGACTCCTAGCCTTGCCGGGATCCGAAAGGCCCCTGCCAATGGTGCTGGCTTCTCTTCGTATACCGGTCCGGTACCGCCGGGCCACCACCCGTCCACGGTCCTTTCAGCAACCTCCGATCAGCCTTTCCTGCAGACGGTCACCGCTGTCTGCTAACCTTGCTGTCTCTGTCCGGGGCACACACCCGGACCAACTTCAGGCTGTCAACTGTCACTTTTTCTCTTATACTTCCACTGCACTACTACTCTCTTTTCTCTCCAAACTCTATCTCTCACTGTCCTCTTCTCTAACTGTTCTGCCTGGTTTTCCCGCCTCCAGGACTGTGAACTCCTCGGTGGGCGGAGCCAACCGCCTGGCCCACCCCCTGGTGTGGACATCAGCCCCTGGAGGAAGGCAACAAGGGTTTCTGGTTTAGCTTTGGTGTACCTATCCGGGGTGTAGGGTGTGGTGGTGTCATTACCTGTGACCCCTGGCTTGCCCAGGGCGTCACATTCCCCCTTAGCAAAATGCAGACCGTCCGCGGGCTGCCCGTCAAACACCGGTTTTATTTTTCTGAAAAAAGATAAAAACGGTAACACATGCAATTATAGTAACATCATCCCACAATGGGAGGCACTTTTCTTAAACGTTACGGTAACGGTTTTAACGGTTGCGGCTGCCACTCTCTCCTACCCAAGTAACCTGGCCCTGATGCTGCCCCTAAGAAACAGGCAGCACCCCTTGACCCCAGTCCTGAACCAAGTCACCCGAGCGGGATCTGTCCTTCCCCTCCAGAGGTTAGCCACCGGTTCCGGTGGTGGCTGGGCCCCAGCCTGCTCCACTGCGGGCCCTCCCTCCAACCTGCCTCTCCGGAGGCGGTAACGGTAAGCTGCAACAAAACATTTTTATTTACAACCCACTAACGTTTGTGGTTGCCCTGCAAGTTCTCGGGCCTGTTCATAGAAGTTCCTATGCAAAAACTGTGGATGGTCCCCACGGGGACAACAATGCCGGCAACAGCCGGTTCCAAATCACGGTAGTAGACAATCAGATGAGACTTCGGTGATCATTTTCATTTTCTCATAACTTTCAACACTTTAAAACACACATACAGGTGGTCCCAACGGGAACGGTGCAACGGTGCTCCGCTGCCCTTACTCTGAGTCTTCGACATCACCTGAGGGAGGGGGCGCGGCGCTCACACGGGCCTCCTGGCTGCCCCTTAACTTGGCATCCAGCGCAAACCACCCCCTCTCCCCGCAGTGCCGGGTGTATTGTACAAGGTCCCCTGGCATCAAGTTGCGGCCTGGGTGCTCTTCTGGCAGGTGAGCATTAACGTCCCGCCGGGCTATAAACACTTCGGCCTCCAGGCCCGGTTCACAGATGAATCCATAGCCCTGGCGGACATCAAACCGCCTCACCTGCCCCTCATACAGTGGGCCCCGGACACGGAAGGTCGCTTGTCTCAGGCTCTCCTTCTCCCGTATCGTACGGGCCACCATCTCCGCCTTCCTTCTCTCTCTCTCCTCGATTTCCAGGCCCAACGGTACCGGCTCCCTGTCCCAGTACGGCGCTGCTGCGAGCTCCGGCGCACGGGTCGGGCCCCGCGGGACCTGTTGGACACTGCCCACTGCTGGTGATCTGTGTGGCAAGTCCCACGGTGACTTGGCCTTGGACGCCGCCTTGCAGCGGCAACCCGGCGCAACCTCAGCCAAGGTGTGGGGGATGGGCACAGGGGCTTTCCTCTGCTGGGCCTTCGGCACGGAGCGGGCTATCGGCTCCGGCTCGGGGACTTTCTCGGGGGATGCCTCCGGTTCGGGTTTTGGGGCTTTCCACGGCAGCACCTCCGGTCGGCTACGGGCTCCGGCTACAGGTCGGTCCGCCTGGGTGGACATGCTGGGTATCGCTACCGGTTGCGGTGGTAGCGGGCCTATTGGCGGGGTCACAGCTTCCGGGACGGGTGGCGAGGGAGGTAGCAGGGTGAGAGGGTTTAGACCGGGTCCCGCAGCCGCGATGACCGGCCCTTCAAGGGCATCGGGGCGTGGGTCACTCACCCTCCCTTCCGCAGCTTCCTCCTCGCGTCTCCGCACGGTCGCTATGACATCCGCCATGTCGGTCTCCCACTCCATGAGGATCTGCATTTTGACCTGCAGCCCCTGGTAGAGCTGCGCGGTCTGGATTTCCACCCACGCCGCGGTTTCAGGCTACGGTGCTTCGGGACGGCATCCACATGTTGCTGGCGGCTTCTCCCAGGAACAAGATGGCTGCAGAGTCCTGGCGTCCCCGCTTTTATAGCCGCGGCTACATGCGACCAGTCGCCATTTCGTCCCCCTTATCCTCTTTCCGGCCCCTCCTCTATCGGGGCGGGGTTTTGGCCTTCGCGCCTCCACTACTCGAGAAGACGCTCGAGCGGGAACTTTTCGCGCCAAAGATGGCGGCTTCTGAAATTTTCCGGCCGGACACCTCCGGCGGTAACAAGGCGCACCTCTACCCAACAGCAGAGTGGTAAGATCCTGTTCGTGACGCCAAGTTGTCGCGGGCGGAGGAGGGGACGCCGCGCTCTCCCACTGCTCGGGTCCGGCTGCCGCTGCTGCTGCGGCCTCCGCTGCTCGGTGGCTCGAGCGATGGGCGGGATCCCGGGGACTCGAGCGGCGCTCCTCGCCCGTGAGTGAAAAGGGGGTTGGTTTTGGGGATTTATTGTCCGTGACGGTTGTGGTGATTGTGTGGACACCACCGCTGCTCTGTATGGGGATCCCGGGAGCGGTGACAGGGAGCAGCTTTGTTGTTGTTTCTCCCCTCCGTGGGTAGGGGGTTGGTTGTCCCGGGGCCCGGTGATGGGGTAAAGGGTGGATGGCAGGCCGGGTGCGGGGCCTGGTGAGGTGCAGTGTCGCGGGGCAGCGCTGTGCCGCACGGCACGGTGGTACTCACTCAGCCTGAGACGTTGACACAGTTCTCGGTAAAACACACGGCTGGAAAGACGGTTCCCACTGACGGCTGCTGTTGCTTTTCCCCGGTAGTTGACGGTGATGGTCTCTTTCCCTGCACCTAGTGTAATGTTGGTAGCGATGGGTTCCCACCGGTAACCCGCTCCCCGACTTGGATATGGGCCAGAGGAGCCCCTCTTTGCCCGCAGGCGCTGGCCCTGAGAAACTGGTGCCTTGGCGGTGGCGGTGTCTCTCTCCTACGGTTGGACGGTTGCCTTCAATCGGGACTTAGTTGTTTGGAGACCCGGAGGTCCCCTTCACTGACGGATTTGGCAAATTCACGGCGACTCCTAGCCTTGCCGGGATCCGAAAGGCCCCTGCCAATGGTGCTGGCTTCTCTTCGTATACCGGTCCGGTACCGCCGGGCCACCACCCGTCCACGGACCTTTCGGCAACCTCCGATCAGCCTCTCCTGCAGACGGTCACCGCTGTCTGCTAACCTTGCTGTCTCAGTCCGGGGCACACACCCGGACCAACTTCAGGCTGTCAAATGTCATTTTTTCTCTTACACTTCCACTGCACTACTACTCTCTTTTCTCTCCAAACTCCATCTCTCACTGTCCTCTTCTCTAACTGTTCTGCCTGGTTTTCCCGTCTCCAGGACTGTGAACTCCTCGGTGGGCGGAGCCAACCGCCTGGCCCACCCCCTGGTGTGGACATCAGCCCCTGGAGGAAGGCAACAAGGGTTTCTGGTTTAGCTTTGGTGTACCTATCCGGGGTGTAGGGTGTGGTGGTGTCATTACCTGTGACCCCTGGCTTGCCCAGGGCGTCACACATTTATGACATGTATGTGTCTGTGTATTAGTGCTTGTCTGTGAGTGGGCCTGACTGTGCGCTGTCTGCATGTATGACATGTATGTGTCTGTGTATTAGTGCTTGTCTATGAGTGGGCCTGACTGTGCACTGTGTGCATGTATGACATATATGTGCCTGTGTCTTAGTGCTTGTCTGTGAGTGGGCCTGACTGTGCACTGTGTACATGTATGACATGTATGTGCCTGTGTATTAGTGCTTGTTTATGAGTGGGCCTGACTGTGCTTTGTGTGCATGTATGACATGTATGTGTCTGTGTATTAGTGCTTGTTTATGAGTGGGCCTGACTGTGCTTTGTGTGCATGTATGACATGTATGTGTCTGTGTATTAGTGCTTGTATGTGAGTGGCCTGACTGTGCACTGTGTGCATGTATGACATGTATGTGCCTGTGTGTCATGTATGTTCCCATGTGTCTCTGTATTAGTGCGTGTCTGTGAGTGGGCCTGACTGTGCGCTGTGTGCATGTATGACATGTATGTGTAATAACATGTTCTGCAGGGGTGGCACCTGTGTCTTGAACGGATGGCGGCGTGGATTTCTCCCAGTCTGCTGGGTTGGCCAGGGCCCGCCACCATTCTTCATCGTCAGAGCCCTCTTCGAGAGTAACAGGAACGGGCACGGGCACCGTCTCCGAGGTACATTGTCTGGTCCTGTCTTCTGAATAGCAGGGCCTCAGCATATTACGATGCAGGATGAGGGTGTCGCCTCTTCGCTCACCTCTCACTTCATATACTGATCCGTGGGGCGAGATTCTTCTGATCACAATGTACGGCTCTGTTTTCCAGCGCTCGCTCAACTTGTTTCTCGGGTGCTTCTCTGCAACTAGTACTCGGTCCCCTGGCAAGAACGGGGTTTCACACACAGGTTTCCGCTGTGGATGTGTCTTTTCTTGCAGTCGCTTGGTGACAATTCGATGGATAGTCTCCAGCCGTCGAAGGTGACAGTCAACCCAGGAACCCACACTCTGACCTTCACTGATCTCGGGGGGAGCCAGTTTGAGCTCTTCTATGCCTCTTCCGGCTCTTCCAAACAGTAGCACGTACGGGGTGTACCCAGTGGTGGAGTGGACACGATTATTGTACGCCCACACGAGTTCTGCGAGATAGCCGGGCCAGTGATTCTTGCGATCATCCTCTAACGTGCGTAGCATTTGTAGGAGGGTCCGGTTAAATCTCTTGCAGGCTCCGTTGCCCTGTGGATGATAAGGCGTAGTCCTTGACTTCTGCATTCCGGAAATCCTTTGCAGCTCTCTCATGACACCGCCCTGAAAGGAAGCCCCTTGGTCGGAATGTATTCTTTTGGGGCAGCCGTACACCCGGATAAAGTCATCACTGATGGCTCGAGCAGCTGATTCAGCCGTCTGATCTCTGGTGGGCGTCACCACCGCAAATTTGGAGAAGTGATCTGTCATCACAAGGCAGAACTGATAGCCCCGGTGGGAGTGACCAATCTTCAGATAATCGATCATGAGTACTTCCAATGGCTCTTTGGTTGCAATAGTCTGTACTGGTGCTGGGGGAGCTTTACTTAACTCACAGGAACGGCACAGTTTACAGGCCTTCTCTACTGCCTGAAGCATCTGAGGACAGTATACTATTCTTTGCAACCACTGGTTAGTTTTGTCCGGTCCAAAATGGGCTCCCTTCTCATGCGCATCTCGGGCCAATGGTACTGCCATCTTCTGGGGTATCACTACTTGCCACCGCACTTCCAACTCTGTAGCTAGGTGCACCTTCCGATACAGCATCCCTTCTTGCACCGACAGCTTATCCCACTGGCTGAGAATCTGGAGGGCCACGTGCGACAGCGTGGCCCGTATTTCCTTTCTAGGCTTGCGCTGCTGGATCACCCACTCTTTCACTTGAAGCAGTTCTGGGTCAGATGACTGGATTTTCACCCATTCCTCTCTGGTTTGGCCAAGCAGGCGTGATGTCGTGCCCGACGTAATTTCCAGCATACGAGCCTATACCAATTGAGCGGTGAATTTACTGAAGTCCGGAATTTCGTCTTCCTCCAACTGTTCATCTCTTTCCCCCACTGGGGCTTCGGTGGTAACACGAGAAAGGGCATCCGCATTCTGATTTTCATGCTTGGAGCGGTACTGCACATGATAATTGTATCTGGAGAGTCGTGCCAGCCACCTCTGTTCCATTGCTCCCAGTTTGGCGGTGGAGATGTGAGCCAGGGGATTATTATCCGTATAGACTTCAATTTGGGCTCCCGTGAGATATTCCGAGAACCTTTCGGTTTTTGCCCATACTAGTGCCAGTAACTCCAGCCAAAAGGAACTGTAATTCTCAGGGTTGCGCTCGGCTTCCCGTAACGTCCGACTTCCATATGCAATCACCCGTTCAGTACCATTCTGTACCTGGGCCAGTACTGCACCCAGGCCGTAGAGGCTTGCGTCTGTATACAACCGAAAAGGGAGGTTATAGTCTGCATAGGCAAGCACAGGGGCGCTAACCAAGGCCTCTTTCAATCGGTGTAAGGCTTCTGCTTGTCTTGGTCCCCTGCAAATTTTCTGTGCTTTTGGTCCTTTCGCTGTCCCTTGGAGCAATTCGTGCAAAGGTTCTGCCTCCTTTGCGAAATCTTTGATAAAGCGACAGTAATATCCAGCTAGCCCCAGGAAAGCTCGAACCTCCCGCACTGTGCTGGGTGTGGGCCATTGTAGCACTGCTCTCACTTTCCCATCGGAGGGCTGTACGCCGGCTTCCGACACCTTGTGTCCGAGATATTCAATCTCTTCCTGAAAGATCCGGCATTTTTTTGGTTTCAGTATAAGCCCATGGGCCCGTAACCGCTGAAACACTTGACCCAGGATTTCTAGATGTTTTTCGAAGGTTGCAGAATACACTACTATGTCATCCAGGTAAATCAACGTGGCCTCGAAGTTCATGTCTCCAAGGCAACTTTCCATGAGGCGCTGAAAAGTTCCTGGGGCATTATTTAGTCCAAACGGCATGCGATTGAACTCGAAGAGTCCCATGGGTACAATAAATGCGGTCTTGGCCTTGTCTTTCTCTGCCACAGGGACCTGCCAATATCCGCTGGCCAGATCAAGGGAGGAGAAGTAACGTGCCTTTCCCAGCACCGACAGGGACTCCTCTATCCGGGGCAGAGGGTAGGAATCACGAACCGTGCATCCATTAAGCTTGCGGTAGTCAACACAGAAGCGGGTAGACCCATCCTTTTTCTTGACCAGCACGATTGGGGCAGCCCATGGACTCTGACTTTCTCTTACCACCCCGCTCTTCAGCATCTGCGCCAAGAGCTCTTTCACCTCTTGGTAGTACTTTGGGGATATTTGTCTGTACCTTTCCCTGATCGGTGGGGCATCTCCCGTGGGTATTTCATTCTGAATCTTGTCAGTACAGCCAAAATCTTCTGCGTGACGGGAGAATGTGGCTTGATTCTCCCAAATAAAGTCTTCTATGGCTTGGGCTTGCTCCGAAGCGAAGGGGCTCAGGTTCACTCCCATCTGCCCTAAGATGACGCGACTGTTCCACTGATCAGTGGGTTTCTCTTTTCTTTCCATAGAAACAGCCCAAGTCCAGGCTTCCCCTGCCATGGGCTGCAATTCAATCAATTCTGCGGTCGCCACCTCTTCAGGCGCCAGGTAGACATGGGCCAGAACAACTCCCGAGGTCAAGGTGTAGGCCTGTTCACCGGTGTTCACGCAACGGAAAGGGACTCTTCCATTTCTTACTGTTGCTAAAGTGCGAGCCACCAACGGTTCATCTCCGTTCTCTTCACCACGGTAAGGCTCCACCAACACCTCCATCCCCTCGAGTGTACGGTGGGCTCCGACTGGCAAGGTGAGGACTGTCTCATGATTTGGAGGTAGAGTAATTGTTGTCTGTCTTGGGACTCGAACCCTCCTCACCGGGTAGCGGCTCCCACCATTCCTCCACAGTCCTCGGGCACGGATAAGGTGTTGGAAGACCTTTTGGGCGGGCCTGTTAGCAACTGTCGTTTTCCAGTAATCACAGCCCCCCTTGTTGAAGAGCAACTGGTCTAATTCTTTCAGGACGTTCATACCCACGATAGCCGGCACCTCTCTGTCGTACCGGCCCTCCGTTAACACAATCCCTTTTTTGCCTAAGTTCTGGCCACATGCACGTATGTTCATCCACACGACTCCTACAACCGGAATGGGAAGATTGTTTGCAGCCCTCAGTTTGATATGTGCCCCTTTGTCAATGGATACAGTTTGTCCAAAATGTTGGTAGAAGAACTGTTCTGGCATGGTGGTCACTTGGGACCCAGTATCCATCAAGCATCTTACTTCTTTCCCTTCAAATTCGGCCATGATCGTCGGCGTGCTGGCTGCTATATCTTCAGGGCGTTGGTTTTCTCTAAGCTCAGTTGGTCTCCCCGCCATGTGCCCATCCATGGAGGGAGGCACTAGTTTAACGGCGGTCTTTCTTGAGACGTCTTCCTCTCCGGACAGTGTCGGAATAAATGGTTCTGATTTCCACAGTTCCAACACTGGTACTCTCCAGCGGGTCTCGATCGTCTCTGCTCGATCTGTCCCCTCTCTTCTTGATAGGTATGCGTACGGGTATTTGGCCGCGGTGCTGTCGTTCTTACTTCTGACGTCGGGGCTTGCATATTCTTCAGCAACTCTTGTAGAGCAGTAACCGTCTCTTGTAACTGATCCACTTTAGCCTCAAGTTGGCTCGGTTCTCGGTTTTTCTCACCCGGGACTATCTTATGCATACAAACTTCTCCCCAGGCGTTCTGCGGGTCGCAATTTTCAGTTTGTGCGCGGGAGACTGCTTCTTCCAATATCTCCTGGAAAGTTAGTTTTTTTTCTACCCTGAGCCGTTCACGAAGGGCACCTTTGATCTTTGGGTTATGTAACCCACGGAGGAATTGATCTCGTAGGGTACGGTCAGCATAACCGGGGGTTTGTGCTAGCTCTGGCTCTGCTGTAAGCATTTGTCTCATTATTCTCTGGAGTGCATTTGCATACTGTGGCAGACCTTCTTCTTCACCCTGCAGCCTGTAGAACAGTTGTGCCTGCAAATCTCCTGCTTCTGGTTTCCCGCCATACACTCTCTCTAGAATCTTCACCACCTGCTCTAACGTCTTTCGTTCACTCTCAGGGCGCAATAAAATAGTCTCTTGAGCATGGCCTTCAAGGGCAATCAACAATATCTCCCCTTGATTTTCTGCAGTCACTCCTGCTACTCTCAACATGCCCCTCACTCTCTGCGCCCAGTCATGGAGAGGTACATTGTTGCCAGTAAATTTTGGTATATGGGTCAGCATAGCCCCCAGGGACAGCTGCCTTGCTGGTATTCCCCCATCAGGTTTTATTAGAACACCTCCATCAGCGACACCCCCCTGTCCGTCCATGGTTCTGTACCAGCCTGCGTATCCTGCCGACTACGCCAAATGTAATAATCTGCAGGTAACGGGATACGCAAGGACTGCACGGAACCACGGCGTTTAATCAATGCAAATTTAATAACATATTGCACAACACAGGTGGAGGAATAGCGCGGGAACGGAGGGAGAGAAAAGCAGGAAGGTGCACAGCAGTAGATATAATGTAATATACATACAATCACTTTGAATAGCTTGTCAAGGGTGGGAAGCCTCAGATTGCACTCCCAAAAGCAAAACACAAAAATCCTTATTAAACAAAAAAACCGCAGAGTCCTTGTTATCTTACTCGTATAACACAGTGCAGACTCTTTTCCTATCTGTCCCTAACTAAAAGTAGTGTGCAGTTGTGCACACTTAACTGTAGGCTTCAGCGTGGGGTACCTCGTCACCGTTGGGGCCCGTGTTCCGCCGCAGACACCTCTAAAGTTCAGTCTTTGTCCCGGATCTGTAATTTGCCCGTGCTGTCTGGCACCTCGCTCCACATCCAGCCTTTCTTGGATCTGTGTCTTGGGGAGATGTCACGCAACACTCAGGTACTTGGACCTTGTTCAGCAGGGCAGAATGCGGCCTTGCCTTCTTCAGCACGTCCGAACACACACACCTCAGCATAAACAGCTACCAAACAAAACTAGCTCCTCTTCACATCCTGTTCAGACTGTACCAAGTAAATCAAGCAGCAGGGGGTTTGTGCCCGCTGTTCTTTGTTTTGACAGCAGGTGGCAGCATAACAAGGAAAAGTCCACAGTCTTCTAACCTATATATGTAAATGTTAACAGGTCTTACATATGTGTCTGTGTATTAGTGCTTGTCTGTGAGTGGGCCTGACTGTGCGCTGTGTGCATGTATGACATGTATGTGTCTGTGTATTAGTGCGTGTCTGTGAGTGGGCCTGACTGTGCGCTGTGTGCATGTATGACATGTATGTGTCTGTGTATTAGTGCTTGTCTGTGAGTGGGCCTGACTGTGCTCTGTGTGCATGTATGACATGTATGTGTCTGTGTATTAGTGCGTGTCTGTGAGTGGGCCTGACTGTGCGCTGTGTGCATGTATGACATGTATGTGTCTGTGTATTAGTGCGTGTCTGTGAGTGGGCCTGACTGTGCGCTGTGTGCATGTATGACATGTATGTGTCTGTGTATTAGTGCTTGTCTGTGAGTGGGCCTGACTGTGCTCTGTGTGCATGTATGACATGTATGTGTCTGTGTATTAGTGCTTGTCTGTGAGTGGGCCTGACTGTGCTCTGTGTGCATGTATGACATGTATGTGTCTGTGTATTAGTGCGTGTCTGTGAGTGGGCCTGACTGTGCGCTGTGTGCATGTATGACATGTATGTGTCTGTGTATTAGTGCTTGTCTGTGAGTGGGCCTGACTGTGCTCTGTGTGCATATATGACATGTATGTGCCTTTGTGTCTAGGTATTTGTGCTTGTCTGTGAGTGGGGTTAACTGCGCTCTGTGTGCATGTATGACAAAAAAACAAATCGTGATGAACAGCTGAAAATACCTAAGCCATAATAAAAGATGTGCTTCATGCTGGTGAATAACCAGGTGGATGGAAAGAAAAAAGCACCAGCATATGTATATATAGAGCACACCACTAATACATGACAATGAAATAACCTTATTAAACACTACACATGTTACAAGTATACAAATAAAACCATTTAAAACCACGGGGTATGAAACTCCAATAGAACTATCAGTCACCCAGCTAAAATATAAACAATGTGAAAAACTGGAACCCCAGAAAAGTCAATAATGCTGTACAATAAACAATACAAATATAAAGGCATCAATAGTGTGTAAGGCACATATAAATAATCAGGACTACAAAATCAGGTCTGTTACACCCAAAATCCACATGATATGGAATATTAACTAACATAGCCAAGGGTCACATAGAGCATGAAATGCCCTATGGTACCTCAAGGTGTATATGGAGTCCAGCAAAATGAGAATGTCCACAGATAAGACTGCGTTCACACTTCTGTTGTTTTGCATCATCAGTTGCAATCCGTTGTGTGACTGAAGCAACGGATGCGTTGCAGATAGTGGCACAACTGATGTGAGTGATGCTGCAATAAAACAATCCTTTGTTTGTTTTTTTACTGTTTTACCGGCAGCCAGCTATTGTGAACGATCAGCTGACCACCCGGCGGTTTGGCCACCGATAGAGAAAGAGAGACATTGATTTCAATGATTAAACACAAGAGAAAACAAAAGGATTCCACTGCTCAAAAAAAGTTACATGCTGCGTTCCTGCCGTCTGACCGTCAGTCGTTCCATGACTGATCCGTCATGCGGCGGATGCAACGCAAAGGCCATCAGTCGCAATCCGTCGTTCATACAAGTCTATGGGGAAAAAACGGAATCCTGCAAAATATTTTGCAGGACACCGTATTTCCTCAAGGCGACGGATTGCAACTGATGCAAAACAACGTAAGTGTGAAAGCAGCCTGACACTGGCTGGGGGCTAACCCTACAAGTATTGTTTCTTTTTAAGCATTATTGACTTTACTGGGGTTCCAGTTTTTCACATTGTTTGTATTGTGGCTGAGTGACTGATTGTCTTAATGGGGGGTTTCATACCCCGTGATTTTAAATGGTTTTATTTGTATGCTTGTAACATGAGTGGTGTTTAATAGAGTTTATTCATTGTCATTTATTAGCGGTGTGCTCTATATATACAGCTCTGGCAAAAATTAAGAGACCACTGCAAAATTTTCAGTTTTTCTGATTTTTCTCTTTGAGTAAAATGTAATTTTTTCTTTTATTCTATAAAGCTACTGACAATGTCACCGAATTTGTTTTTTATTCATGACCATTATTGTAGTATTATTCGGTCACTATGTGGTCTGGTCATGAGGTGTTGGTATTTGACTCTTGTATGTGATTGTTTTCTGTCACTATGTGGTAATATGTGGTCCAGTCACGCTATGGTGGTATTTCTCCCTTGCATGTGGTATTATTCGGTCAATATGTGGTCTGGTCACAGTGTGGCGGTATTTCTCCCTTGTATGTGGTTCTATTCAGTCACTATGTGGTGGTAATATGTTGTCTGGTCATGGAGTGGTGGTATTTCTCCCTTGTTTGTGGTATTATTCGGTTAACCTGTGGTCTGGTCACAGTGTGGTGGTATTTCTCCCTTATATGTGGTTGTATTGGGTCACTATGTGGTGGTAATATGTTGTCTGGTCATGGAGTGCTGCTTTTTCTCCCTTGTATGCGGTTGTATTTGGTCACTATGTGGTGGTAATATGTGGTCTGGTAATGGTGTGGCAGTATTTTTCCCTTGTATATGGTGGTTTTGTTTTTGGGACGGTAGATTGTGTTGTGTATGGATATCACATTTTCTCTCTATCAATAAGGGAAGGTTATACGAGCAGCTGCGGTCTCCTGCGGAGGAGACTTGTGGACGTGCAGGTCAGGACTCACTGCTTCCAAGATGCAGTGAGTCCTGCTCATGGGCACATACCCTGAAGGACATAACGGCTAACGGGTATTTGCATTTAGCTGTCAGGTGTGCCCCTAGAGTCAATTCCCCTGGTGGGCCCCAGACACCCCATTCCGACCCTGGACAGAGTTGTATGGGCATATTCTTTGTATGACAAGCTGTATTTTTAATAGAGCCATCATGGGTACATATGACTGTTTGATCCCATTTTATATTCAAATCTTTTCTGAGCCTAGATGGGCAAAAACTAACAATTTTGGTATTATTTTTCATATTGTCCTTCTTACAGCATTAATTGAGCAGGATAAATAATGGATATAGTAAGGGTGAATACCCTAGGGATATATAGCTCTATATATATATATATATATATATATATATATATATTTTTTTATTTTTTTTTAATGCTATTACTTTTGCACAAAAAACAAAATCAGAACTTCCAACACTGTTTTTTCTAAAAAAATATTTTACATCTTTCATCATGAGGGAAAAATAATAATGTTATTATATGATTTGTTATGGACTTGGCGATACCAACTATTTTTTATTGGGAAAAGCGTGATTTTATGGCTTGTGCTTCAACTTTTTCTTTATACATTTATTATTTTTTTTTCATTTACATTGTAAGCTATATTAAGGCTGCATGCACAAGATGAGTTTTAGGTGAGTTTTTGACGTTGCATCTTTTCCTTGTGTCAAAAACACACTTTACTCTGTGTGCCCACAATGAGTTTTTGGAGAATTTTGGATTGTGCATATTTTCAATGCACATGTGATCAGCATGGTGAAAAGAATTAAAACATAACTTTTATTTAGCTACTGTTAAGAAAGTGTTTGTGCTAAAGTGCCAATTAAAAAAGCATATGAAGGACCAATTCAAGATGCTTTTGAGCAATTTAGAACTATATAGACTGAGAAAAAACAATCTTGAACTCTTGTATCCCAAATGGAAAGCGCAGTCTTAAACACTAAAGGATATAGAAAGTACTCCCTTAGGCTCCCTTCACATGCCCATGGAAAAAACAAATGTTTTGCACGGTCCGTGTGTAGATACATACGGTATGTCCGCCCTTGTGTGTGTTCTGTGGGCTGTTCGTGTGCTACCTGTGAGACATCCGGATAGCACATGTATACTTACTTGTCTTCAGCGCTGCTGTCTCCTGCACTGCTGACAGACATTTCCTGATCAGCAGGCAGTGCAGTGAATATTCATGAGCATAATGAGCAGGCCTGGAAGGAAGTATGACAGCAGCGCCGGAGACAGGCAAGTATAAACAGACATTTATTTTACAGTGTTTAATCCGGTACCACACTGATGTCACAGAGATCACATCAGTGTGTGGGGTCTGTGTGGCATCTGTGCTGCCGTCAGAAAATGGATATGTTGCCGTGTTGTGCACATGGACATGTGTATGCTCCACGTGGAAATTAAGTCCACGTCAAAACATGGACATGTGCACAAGCCCATTGGTTAATGGGTCTACGTGTGTGCGTGTCTCTGGTACTTGTGAAAGCAGATGTCACACGTACTGGAGACACAGATGTCAATTGGGTATAAAGACACTCACATGCATTAACCAAATTATATCATGCAGTGAAAAAGGTAAATAACATTCTTACCCATAGTGCGGACAGTTCTCAAGGTACAAATGTCCTCAGTCTTGGTTACACCACTTGCAGCTCAGTGAGAAGCTAAAGCTGCACAGCATAAATCAGCATCCCGCTCCACTGATACATTGCAATTGCAATGCACTGCTACTACATAGGACTACTATTCTCCACTCTCAAATTGACCCTTTGTATCTTGATCTGCATATGTGAATGTAAATGTGTTTTCAGAACCAAATCAAAGAGGCCCAGATGATGATGATAAAACGAGAAAACCCAAAACCCCAAAAGACAAGGAAGGTGATGGCCCTGATGATACAGGAAAGCCTCCTAAAGGTTAGCCGGTTTGTTCACATGTTGCAGATTTGCTGCCGATTTTCCATTACAATTTGCGGGAAATCTACAGCGGAATACAGTAACAGCAGTGTGGATCCGATTTCACAAATCTCACCCACACACTACTGATAAATTCTGTGCATGGATAATTAAATCCGCAGCATGTCAATTTTACCCACAAATTTGTATGTGGATTTCACACTTTGCAATGGATAAAGTGAAATCAGCAGCAAATCATAGCAAAATTTACATGTAATAAATACAGTATATACACACAAACACACACACTCATATACAAGCTCAGAGGAGGGGGCATTTTAGGAGGCCCCTATAACAGTATGTATACAACTATGGTGACACCTCCTAATAGTCTACGATATAGTGGTAGACTCCAGTCCTGCAGTGACTTAAGTTACAAACAAAAAACGGGCACAAAAATGCCAAAAGAATTTTTTCAAAAAATGTATCTTTATTAATAGTTTACAAAATCAACATCAAAATATAAATTGTAACCATATCAATATGTTATGCAATACATAAGAGGTATAAGATAAGGACCAAAAGTAGGGTTGAAACATTGATATGGCTACTATTTATACCTGTCTGACTGGTTTGTCAGTTCTCCATAAGGAGAATAGTCTTCCCCATGGTCCCCACATAGCTTCTCATAAGCCAGATCAGATACCCTCACTTTGCACTAACGAGGAAAAATCACCCCGAAACACCGTGTCTGCAAATTGGGATTCTGATCTGGCAAATAAATCCTAAGTCTTATGAACAGGCTTGTTTAAAAAGCCACATTTGACTTTTAGGATTACTACTTCCAATAAGTGGCGCTAGAGTTTGTTTCCTTCCTCACTGGAGGGACAATTTGAATAATTTCCAGAGGGGCATTACAGCTATAAGTCCCCTTACTGACAGCCAGAGTGGTTTGTCAGGTCTCCATAAGGAGATTAGTCTTCCCCGTCACTGTTTGCAGTCACACATGCTGTCTGTGTATGTATATTGGTGTAAAAATAAATAAATAAAAAAATTGGCGTTGGGTCCCCCATATTATGATACCCAGCACAGATAAAGCATACGGCTAAAGGCTGCAGCCCCCCAGCCATGTGCTTATCTTGGCTGTGTATCAAAATTAGAAGGGCCGCATGCTTCTTTTTAAATAAATAATTTTAAAAGAACAACATGCCCTCTCCACCAAGTTTAATGCCCTTCTATGATAAAGCCGACAGCTGGTGGCTGGTATTCTCAGGTGGGGGAGACCAATTTTTTTTTGGCCCTCCAACTTAAAAATAGCAGCCTGCAGCTTCCCAGAATTGTCACCTCCATTAGAGGTGACATCACTGAGTTTAATGAGGTCACCTGAGTTCAGTTTCACTGCTGTCACAGGTGGAGGACCGTGGGAAACTCCAGTTGTGACAGCAAATGAACTGAGGGACATCACTACTCATCGCTGTCGCTGAGCCATTCTTTCCCTGAAGCCCATAGAATACAGTCATGTTCTGTGCCCACGTGCTTTGCCTTCAGTATGTAGCAGAGCTGGAATCGTTGTGGGACCTTGTGTGTATTATGTTGAAACTGGGTGTTTTGGGGGTTAATAAAGGGGATAAAGATGGTGGGATTTTTTGTATTGTATTTCAAATAATTAATTTTTTGGGTGTTTGTGTTTATTTCTTTTCACTTACAGATTAGTAATGGGGAGTCTCATAGACCTTCCACATTACTAATCTAGAGCTTAGTGGCAGCTGTAAGCTGTAATTAACTCCTTTTTACCCCGATTGCCATCGCACCAGGGCAATCGGGATGAGCAGCGTAAAGTTCCGTGATTGTTAAATCTAATGGATGCGACAATCCTGGGTGCTACAGGCTGCTGATTTTAGGCTGGGGTTCCCTATAAGCATGGGTCTCCTCATTCTGAGATTACCAGCCCCCAGCTGTTGGCTTTATCATGGCTGGGTATCAATAATACTGAGGGGGACCGCACAACGGTTTGTTAAAATTATTTATTTAAATAATTTAAAAAAGCCACATAGGTTTCCCCTTATGTTGATGCACAGTCAAGATAAGCACCCAGCTGAGGGCTATTTGGGACCCTATGCCAATTTTTTATTTATTTATTTTTACACAAATATACATACACAGACAGTGTGTGTGATTGCAAGCAGACAGACAAAGTGTCACACAGGGTGAGGGTGCGGTATGACTGCAACCAATCAGAGATGCCGGGACTGCCGGTGGGTGGGGGAAGCAGTGCATATGCATGAGGTTAATGAGCGGCCCCGGAAGTAGTGTTACACACGTGCAGAAGATCATGCTTGCTCTAATCCCCCTAGCCCATCTACCACCATTTTAAAGCGCTGGATTTGGGTCATGATAGACTTATATGGCTACCGGTATCAGAGCCTGATATCCGGGATCAATTCAGGGCCAGAATCGGTGTTTCTTTTTAAACTCTGTTGGATCCATCGATCCCGGGTATCTGCGGGTCCCATCACTAATAATGACCAAACAGTAATTCCTATGTTGTAGAATGGTACCCATGCTGTATGATGGCCCCACACTGTATGTTGGCCACCACAGTAGTCACCACACTGTATTATGGACGGCACACTGTATGATGATTCCCACAATTGTCTCCAGATCAGTAGTGTATACAGTTACGTGTTTACAATTAAGAGTGACTCTTTCTCTGGGTGGGTTTCTCCAAGTGAGTTGTTGGGGTGACCCGCCATCACTCCGGGTAGCTACACTACTGATATGCAGATAAATATTACACATGTCCATACCTTTCATGTTAATCTTTGAATTCTAGACATGCTGACAGCATCTTGGTGTCATTCCATATTCTAATGCCAAGAGGTGGAAAATAGATAAGCCACAAGTAAGTAAGCAGGGCAAGAAGTAACACAGAAAGGGAGAAAATGGCCATTATATTCAAGGACAGCAAAAAGTAGGTGGGAAGGGACAGAGACAACAGAAAGCATCTAGAGAGAAGAGCATTACAGAGGACATCAGGAAGGAGCCACAGCAGTGTGTGCATGAATCGGCACTTGTGACACTTGTATCTGATCTGCATATATGAAAGTAAATGTGTTTTTAGAACCAAATCAAAGAGAATCAAATGCTGATGATAAAACGAGAAAACCCAAAACCACAAAAGACAAGGAAGGTGATGGCCCTGATGATACAGGAAAGCCTCCTAAAGGTTAGCCGGTTTGTTCACATGTTGCAGATTTGCTGCAGATTTTCCACTCCAATTTGTGGCAGATCTGCAGCAGAATACAGTAACAGCAGTGTGGATCCGATTTCACAAATCTCACCGACACACTGCTGATAAATTCTGTGCGTGGATAATTAAATCCGCAGCATGTCAATTTTACCTGCAAATTTGTGTGTGAATTTCTCCCCTTGCAATGGATAAAGTGAAATCAGCAAGCAAGTCACAACAAAATTTGCACGTAATACCTGTGGGTTTGGTGCACATTCCCAACTAAATTCACAACAGAACCTGCAATAGATTTTCTCTGTTTTTTAATATACCCATAAATGTGAAAAACTGCAGTGCTAAGAGATATTCTCTGAGATTGGAGAGGTTTACCTGCAACAAACAAATATGCACAAATGCATAATGACAACGTGCAAATGAAGGTAACCTAGCAAGATGAGCTCTAAGAGCTCTGTACAATATTAATTAATATTAAATATCATTATTATTGTATTTTAACCACATAGTAACTTGAAAATGTAAGTGAAAAATATAAAATTAGTAAACTCTTATATATGTAATGGAAAGTAAAAATCAAGGGGCCGATTTATTATCTGCGTTTTTTTAAGTCAGTTTGCCTTTTTTATCTTGGTATTTGCTGATATTTTTAGCGACTTTTTTGTCAAAATGGCGATTGTGGTTCATTAATTTTGTGCAAAATCAAAATCGCCATTTCTGTTTTTAACCTGTTTTGTTTTGTGACTGTTCAGCACAAAATATTGCATGTTGTGCTAAAATGTCAACATTTTGAAAAGTCTCTAATGATAGATCAGGCGAAAATATTTGGAAACCATAAACTT
Organism: Anomaloglossus baeobatrachus; assembly: GCF_048569485.1. NCBI lineage: Eukaryota > Metazoa > Chordata > Amphibia > Anura > Aromobatidae > Anomaloglossus > Anomaloglossus baeobatrachus. Next base: position 133,862,529 of record NC_134360.1, on the reverse strand, counting down.
CACCCACACTGCGGAACTGAAAAAAACTCGTAAAAGAACACAAAAAAAGGACATTTTTGTGTACTCACCGTAAAATGTCTTTCTTGGAGCCTTTCACTGGGGGACACAGACAGTGGGTTATATGGTGTCTCCAGGGAGGCTTGACACTAGGTTTAAAAAAGAGTTAGCTCCTCCTCACACAGCATATAACCACAGCTAGGCGGGAACTAGCTCAGTTTGGTGTAAAAGCAGTAGGAAAGGACAACCAAAACCACAAGGGCGGGAGCTGTGTCCCCCAATGAAAGGCTCCAAGAAAGACATTTTTTACGGTGAGTACACAAAAATGTCCTTTTCTTTCTCGCCTTTTCATTGGGGGACACAGACAGTGGGACGTCCCAAAGCAGTCCCTGGGTAGGAACTGAACTATTAACAGTGTATCACATCAGACTAAAAGCTGACTAACAACTGCAACTGCAGTGAACACATATCAAAACACTGTCAAGAACCGAGCGTTGGCCACTTATAAATGGGCCACTGCTGCCTGAAGGACTTGTCTTCCAAGAGCAGCATCCACGGATGCATGCGTATGCACTCTGTAGAATTTTGTGAACGTGTGCACACTGGACCAGGTAGCGGCCTTGCAAAGTTGGGCCACCGAAGCCTGATAGCGGATAGCCCAGGAGGCACCCACTGCTCGTGTAGAGTGGGCCCGCACAGATTGAGGGAGAACGGCCCCTCGTGCTTTGTATACCTCACAGATGGCAGTCCTGATCCATCGAGAAATCATGTATTTAGACGCCGGGTTGCCCTTTCTGTGTCCTACTGGGAGGACAAAGAGAGCAAGCGGACTTGCGCAACGGCGCTGTTCTGGAGATGTAGATCCGCAGAGCCCTGACAAAATCGAGAGTGTGAAGGGCTTTCTCAAAGGAGTGGACCGGGGCCAGGCAGAATGACGACAACACAATGTCCTCGTTCAGGTGGAAAGAGGATACGACCTTCGGAAGGAAGGCGGGGAAGGCCAAAGGACCACCTTATCATGATGGAATATCAGGTATGGTGAACGACAGGAAAGAGCTGCCAGTTCGGACACTCGCCTGATAGAGGTAATAGCAACTAAAAAGGCAACTTTCCAAGACAGTCGTTGAAGAGAGATTTCTCTCAGAGGTTCGAAAGGAGGAAGTTGAAGGACTCCGAGAACCAGATTCAGATCCCAGGGATCTAAGGGGTGGCAATAAGGAGGGACCAAATGCGCTACCCCTTGAAGAAAGATACGGAGCTTAGGGCGAGAAGCCAGCTGCTTCTGGAAAAAAAATTGACACGGCAGAAACTTGTCCTTTAAGGGTACTGAGAGCAAGACCCGAGTCCAGACCGTCCTGCAGAAAAGCAAGAACATTAGGGATTGAAAAGGTCAGGGGCGACCGATTATGACGGTCACACCAGAAAATATAGGTCTTCCAGGTCCTGTGGTAAGTGCTGGCGGAGGAAGGCTTCCAAGGATTAAGCATGGTATGAACTACCCTGGAAGAAAGACCCGATTTGGCTAGAATCAGGGATTCAAGCGCCACGCCGTCAAATGCAGCTATGCTGTATTCTGGTGGAATATTGGACCTTGCGACAAAAGATCCGGGCGGTCGGGAAGACACCAGGGAGTGTCGCTGAGAAGTTAAAGGAGCTCTGGATACCATGCTCTCCTGGGCCAGTCCGGGGCCACGAGGATCACCGGGATTCCCTCCGCTTTGATTTTCTTGATTACTCTCGGAATGAGAGGAAACAGAGGGAAGATGTAGGGCAGGCTAAACTGCGACTATGGAAAGACTAGGACGTCGGAGCCGAGCGCTAGCGGGTCTCTCGACCGAGATATGAAGGGACGTATTTTGGCATTCATTCGAGACGCCATGAGGTCCACATCCGGGAGTCCCCAACGAAGAGTGATCTGATGGAACACTTCATCATGGAGGGACCATTCTCCTGCCGCTAGACCTTGCCTGCTGAGAAAGTCTGTGGCCCAGTTTTCTACCCCTGGGATATGGACAGCTGAAATAATGGGGATGTTCTTCTCTGCCCAAAGAAGAATCCTGGATACTTCCTTCATCGCTGCCTTGCTGCGAGTTCCTCCCTGACGGTTGATTTAAGCCACGGCCGTGGCATTGTTTGACTGGATCCGAACAGGGAGGCCCAATAGTAAGGGTTGAAAATTCTGAAGGGCCAAAAATATGGCTCTGATCTCCAGAACATTGATGTGCAGGGAGCGCTCGGAAGGAGACCAGCGTCCCTGAACAGTGTGGTGGAGAAACACCGCCCCCCAGCCTATCAGGCTGGCATCCGTCGTGACTACCTGCCAGTGGACTGGGCGGAAGGACTTCCCTTGAGATAGGGATGAGGCTTGAGTCCACAAGACGAGGGAGCTGAGCGCAGACCGAGATAGGCGGACTGACCGGTCCAGGGAAGCTGGATTCTTATCCCAGGAGGATAGAAGATCCAGTTGTAGAGGGCGCAGATGGAATTGGGCAAAGGACACGGCTTCTATGACCGCCACCATCTTGCCTAACACTCATTCCATTCCGAAGGGATGTGTGACGGCGAGAGCGGAGGGATTGGGCGGCCCGGATCAGGGAAGACCTCTTGTCCTCTGGAAGAAAAACCCGGGACTGAGCCGTGTCTATCAGCATACCTAAAAAGGGGATGCGCTGATGAGGGATGACTTGTTGAAGTTGATAAGCCACCCTAGCCTTGACAGCGTGTCTAGGCAAATCTGCACGCTTTCTGAGCAAACGTGAAGAGAGCTCCCTTTGACAAGAAGGTCGTCCAAATAAGGAACGACCAGGATGCCTCTGGGGTGTAAAATGGACATGACGGCCGCCATGACCTTTGTGAAGACCCGAGGCGCAGTGGCCAGCCCAAAGGGGAGGGCCCTGAATTGGAAATGACGGTGTCCTACAGAAAGCGAAGGAACCGTTGATGAGAGACACATATGGGAATGTGTAAATAAGCATCTTGAACGTCCATGGAAGCTAGGAATTCTCCAGGTTCCATGGCGGCTAGTACTGCTCTCAATGATTCCAGTCGGAAAGTTCAAATCCGTACGAATTTGTTCAGCCGCTGAGGTCCAAGATAGGGCGGACAGAGCCATCTTTTTTGGGAACGACAAAAAGGTTTGAATAGAAAGCTTTGTCGTGCTGTTCCAGGGGCACTAGAATGATAACGTTTGCTTTCTGTAAATAGGCTATGGCCTGAAATAAGGCCTGGCTTTGCGTTTTGGACTTTGGTAGACGAGAACGCAGAAACCTGTTGGCCGGCAGGGAATGGAAATCGATCTAGTAACCTGAGGTGACGATTTCTCGAACCCAAGCATCGTGAGTGTGGTCTAGCCAGATATCCCGAAAAAGCAGAAGCCGCCCTCCCACAGGAGTCGAATCTGAGGGATACCTGCCGTCATGCTGAGGGGGCCTGTACAGAGCGAGGTCCTTTGGGTTTGGGTTGCATGGAGTGGGAACGCCAAGACGAGCCCCTTGATGGACCGGATCCTCGATCTGAGCGTTGGGACGGTCCTTGGGCTGATGGTTTTTGTGGGGCAGGCCGAAAGGAGTGCCTGCGCCAAGAAGATTTTTTGAAATTTCTGGCTACAGGCCGCTTTTGTGGTAGAATGGTACTTTTACCACCCGTCGCCTCAGATATGAGTTTGTCCAGAGATTCACCAAACAGACGAAGACCCTGGAAGGGAAGTGGGGACAGGGACTTCTTGGAGGCACTGTCCGCATTCCATATTTTTAGCCACAGAACCCTGCCGGCGTATTCAGCATTGGCTGCCGTTAGGGCTGACCAGCTAGCTGCATCTAGGGAGCCGTGAAGAAAATAATTAGAGGCTAGAGAGAACAAATCAAGAATCTCAAGAGCCTCTGGAGGAATATTGCAAGGGCGAAGCAACTTGCGCAGGTTCCTACTCCACACGCTCATAGCTCTTGCCACCAATGTCATGGCAAACAGGGGGCGCAGAGAGGAGCCCGAAGCCTGGAAAATAGATTTGACCGCAGCCTCAACTGCGCGGTCGGACGAGTCCTTGAGAGACGTGTTGTCTGAAACAGACATAACTGTGTGTTTAGCCAGTCTGGATAGTGGCGGATCCACAAAGGGGGGTACCGAACAGGGCTTAACCATTTCCGGAGGAAAGGGATAAGCGAATGAAGAGGAGGATTTTTTATTAAACCTCCTATCAGGGTGATCCCACCGTTTAGATATGATTTGATGAAAAACTACTAGAACAGCATGTCCATCTTAAACTGTCCTCATACCTCTCCTCCTGCTCTCTCTTTAACCAGCTACAATCTGGCTTCCGACCGCATCATTCCACTGAAACTGCCCTAACTAAAGTCACCAATGATCAACTAATCGCCAAAGCCAAGCAACACTACTCTATCCTCCTCCTCCTGGACCTGTCCTCTGCTTTCAACACAGTAGACCATTCCCTTTTACTACAGATTCTCTCATCTCTGGGCATCACAGACTTGGCCCTATCTTAGATATCCTCATACCTAACCGACCGAACTTTCAGCGTCTCCCACTCTCACACCACTTCCTCAACTCGCCCCCTATCTGTCGGTGTCCCCAAGGCTCAGTTCTTGGACCCCTGCTGTTCTCCATCTACACCTTCGGCCTGGGACAGCTCATAGAGTCCTACGGCTTCCAGTATCATCTCTATGCCGATGACACACAGATCTACCTCTCTGGACCTGACATCACCTCTCTACTAACCAGAATCCCACAATGTCTGTTTGCTATTTCATCCTTCTTCTCTGCGCGATTCCTAAAACTTAACATGGACAAAACAGAATTCATTGTCTTTCCTCCTCCTCACTCATCTCCTCCAACAAGCCTTTCCATCAAACTCGATGGTTGCTTACTCTCCCCAGTCTCACAGGCTCGTTGCCTTGGAGTGACCCTCGACTCTGCTCTATCCTTCAAGCCACACATCCAAGCCCTCTTCACCTCATGCCGATTACAACTCAAAAACATCTCCCGGATCCGTGCTTTCCTTAACCAAGAATCAGCAAAAACATTAATGCATGCCCTCATCATCTCCCGCCTCGACTACTGCAACCTCCTGCTCTCTGGCCTCCCTTCCAACACTCTTGCACCCCTCCAATCTATCCTAAACTCTGCGGTCTGCTTAATCCACCTCTCCCCTCACTACTCCCCAGCCTCGCCACTCTGCCAATCCCTTCACTGGCTTCCCATCACCCAACGACTCCAGTTCAAAACACTAACCATGACATACAAAGCCATGCACAACCTGTCTCCTCCCTACATCTGTGACCTAGTCTCCCGGTACCTACCTGCACGCAACCTCAGATCCTCACAAGATCTCCTCCTCTGCTCCTCCCTTATCTCCTCTTCCCACAATCGCGTACAAGATTTCTCCCGTGCATCCCTCATACTCTGGAACGCTCTACCTCAGCACATCAGACTCTCACCTACCGTGGAAAGCTTCAAGAGGAACCTCAAGAGCCACCTCTTCCAACAAGCCTACAACCTACAATAGCCCTCAGTCCAGTAGACCACTGCGCAACCAGCTCTGTCCTCACCTATCGTACCATCACCCATTCCCTGTAGACTGTGAGCCCTCGCGGGCAGGGTCCTCTCTCCTCCTGTACCAGTCTGTTATGTACTGTTAATGATTGTTGTACGTATACCCTTTCACTTGTAAAACGCCATGGAATAAATGGCGCTATAATAATAAATAATAATAATAATAATGAAAAATCGGATCCTGGGCAAAGGACTTAGGAGGCTTCTTGGCTCGCTTGATTGCCGACTGAGAAGTCAGGTCCGAGGGCTGATCAGAAATCGACAGAGAGTGATTGACAGCCGCTATTAAAGTGTCTTCCATATGCCTAGACTCAGAAGGGACATCTGAATCAGAGTCAGAGTCTCGGGAATCGTGACTACTAAAGGTCACGGAGCCCGAGTCAGACTGACCATCGTGTGAGTCAGACGAGGCAGAGCGATCGCAATGGCGCCTTTTGGAGACAGCCTTTTTACGTACTGGGGATTATACACCAGATGAAGGCGGGCTCCTCTGAGGGAGCTGAGCCGGGGGGAGGCTGCGGGAGCCTGTGGAAGGCTGGGATATCTGAGCGGCCAGGTCATCTAACCTTTTAGACATCAGAAGAGCCCATGCAGGGATAGCCTCATCAGACGGGGGTGCTGCCTGAATGGTGGCCAGGGCCGAACCCACAGACTGCACGACCCCCTGGTCCGGCAACGCCTGTTGTGACACTGTAGTAGGGGCATCGCTGCCCCGGCAGAGTGGATAGCTTCGACCATTGGGAAACGAGCTTCCACAGGTGGTACAAGCATAGTACAGGTCCATAGAGGATGCCTGGGAAGCTTTATCACCCTTGCGGTTTTTACGCATGTCAGCAACAAACGTACAATTAGTACTGTGAGCCTCTAGCAGTATTACACTACTGTGCGTGAGGAGCTACTAGCAGTATTAGAAAGGGACTGCTATACAGAGCTGGTATATACCAATAGTAAAGTGACATACAATGACAAACAGTCGGTATATACCTGCACTCAGAGGAAGAGAGTTCCGGCACACTGCACTGTTTCCCAAATTAGAGGAAATACACTGATTCAAGTATTCTTAATCTGTTTTTCTTTATTGAAAAAATATTGTAGTGCTGTACATGAATAGAAAGTCCGCCAGGACGTTTCGGCCCTAGGCCTTCATCAGGTCAGACAATCAGACTGGAGTATATTTATATGTGAATAAAACAGAAAAACAGATATCAGCGGGTGTAAATAATATATACAATAGTGACAATCCAGATGAAAATAACATAGTACATATCTGTAAATATATAAATCACAACAAAATGATGTATTACCGAGAATGAATACAATTATAATAGCCTGTTAACACACAAAGTGCCAGGGAGGGGCCCATAATGACGGTGTGGTATACTAAGGGGAGGACAAGTTGCTCACCCATGTCAAGCAAAGATCTTGGTAAAACAAGAAAACCCAAAAACCCAAAAGACAAGGAAGGTGACGACCCTGATGATTCAGGAAAGCCTTCTAAAGGTTAGCCTGTTGAATAAGGGCTTGTTCACACGTTGTGGATTTTGTGGAAAATCTGTAGCAGATTACTGTAACAGCAAATCTCATCCACACACTGCTGATAATTTCCATGGGAAGATAATGTTTAAATAAATCTGCAACAACTCAATTCTTTCTGCACATTTTCAGTGTGGATTTCACCTTTTGCAAAGTGTGCAGTGAAGTGGAGTTGGGAAAGAATTTTTCCCCTAATGAGGCAGTTAGCATCTGCCTAATGGGAATTTTGACTTCCTCTGGATCACCTTGTTGAGTTAGAGGTTGAGCTCGATGGACTTATGTTTGCCTTCCTTAAAAACTATGCAACTATGAAATCCATAGCAAATGAACAACAAAATCTGCAACAGAATCTACACGTGTGGACTTAACCTTATGATGTGAAAACACAGTTATATGGAATACTCTGCTTTGCTACTTGGTAAACTGATATAAGAGAGATTTACCTCCAGCCTATAAAATGTGCTCATGCCTATACACATAGGCATCATGATAACATGGATCATTGTGCCAAACAACATAGACCAGTTAAAGGGTTTGTCCGGCCTTAGGGTACAAGTCTGCAGTAATTCTGGGTGACTGCAGACTTGTGAATTCTCAGCGCAGAGTACACGCACTGTCAAGATTCTCTGGTGCTGGGCGCATGGTGCATAACCGCAAGTATGTGATTTGCATACACACAGTCACGTGTTGACTAAAAGTTTGCGGCCTCACTCACTGAATTGAGAGAGACCAGATATGTCTAGTTGGGATGTGGCCAGAAGTATGCAAATCACACACATGCTGTAACAAGACCGCTGGATCCCGGTACCGAAGAATTCTGATAGTGCGCACATTGTGCTTTGAGGAAATCACACAGAATTACTGCAGACTTGTACCCCTTCATGCTGGACAACCCCTTCATGCTGTAAAATATTATTATTATACTATTATTTTTAGTGTTATTAATATTGTTCTTATTATTACATTTTAGCTACATAATAACTTGCATACATAGATGTCTAATTATCAAAATTTGTAACTAGTTTTTGCAGAATCAATGCTCAAGGGGTTCTGTACTAATCAAATTATATATAACATAATGCCAGGACAAAAACTAAATTACTAACACCACTATGTAGTATGCATTTAAAATTGTACCTCTGAGAGTAGCAGTGACTGTGTAAGGCTAGAGTCACTTTAGCTTATGGCATCCGATGTGGGAGCATCAGATGCAATATGCTACTGACCCTCATATCACAGCTGCGGAGGAGAAGGAGAAAGGGATCTCTCCATCTTTTCCATTGTCAGCCTGTGTGTATATCACACTGCACTCGGATGTCATCTGAGTGCAATTTGATGTTTCACTCGTACCCATAAACATTGCACTTGTGCAAGTCATACGTCAGTGTGACACTACCCTAAGTAAGGTGCTGTCTGAGCGACTGCAAGAACATCCTTGTAGGACAAGTAGATTGCAATAGAGCTCAATCAGGTTAAATGGGCCTTTTACACTGTATGATTATCATGAAACAAGCATTCCCTAAACACTCATTTCATGATAATCTTGCTGTTTAAACAGGCTGCAAATCACCCAAGAAATAAGACACTTGTTCATTAGGTGAAATGATATTTCAGACTACACAAAAGATAATCATTCTTGGCAGCCTCATTCTGCGCGAATAGGACCTGTGCTGACAAAAACAATGGCAGCTTATGTGCACTGTATTACAGATCGTTCGATTTAGACAAGCTAATAAATATTTACTCATTGCTGGTCCTGTACCTCCGTAAAGAGGGCTAAAGTAAAAGCACCATAAGAGGCTCCTGCCTTTAGGATTTGGATATCATGAAAATAAATGGACCATATTACATATCTCATTAAAATAAGGAGTACATTTAATTTTCTAAACTAATCACTAACCAGATGTCAATGTTTTCATCACCAGAACCCAACCCGAAAGACAAAAAGAAACCGAAAAAAACAAGCAGTGATGAAGTGGAAGAAAGTATAGAAGAGCGGACTGATATGAATAGCGGTAGGCTTAAAAGTGTGATTCACTAATTTTTAGGAGTAGCTCACATCTGCGTATAAAAAATCGGTACCATTTTAATCCAGAAAAGTTGAACGAGTGAAATCCAATTAGTGATCCATATGTCACGCAGGTGCTATGCAAGTGTCTGATTTCTTTCTTGCCTAACACCCATATGACATCCGTATCACATGCATTTTTTTCCCAGCAGCTATTAATCTACAATCATTTACAGGACCATTAGCAGTGTTCTATGCTGCAGAATGGTAAAGTATCCATAAAAATCAGACAGCATACAGATGGCCTGTGTGCCTTCCGTTATTTATTTTGTACCTGTAGACTTGGTAGACTTGCATTGGCGAGTCTCGGATATTTTACATAACTATACACAGCATGCTGCGATTTTTTTCCTCAGGCCGAAAATAGCTGAGGAAAAAATTGCAGCTCATCATTGCTATTTATTTAATATTGCTGCAAGAGAAATCCAATTTTTCATGGGATTACACTTGGCGTATTTATGCACAGATGTGAGCAAACCCTAAGGCCACTTTCACACTGCATTCTGCTCCTCATTCAATGGTCCCGTCAGGGCTTCCATCTGAAACCCCTCAAAACATATTTAAAACGTATGTACCGACGGGGGCACTGACTATAATGGAGCAGTTGGAGTCACAGTGTGATCTGTCGTGCACCATTTTCAGGGGTATAAACGTACTGGAGGCAGACACCCAAACACAGTTTACTACGTCTGGGTGTCCACATCCAGTAGCTGTATACTCCTGAAAATGGTGCACGACAGAACACACGGTGACTCCGTCTACACCATTATATTCAGTGGCCCCATCGGCGCATACGTCCGAAACCCATTTTGCGGGGGATTTTAATGGAAGCCCAGACAGGACCTCTGAACTGGGAGAGGAATGCAGTGTGGAAGTGGCCTTAGATTGAGTCTACGTGGTGCATCCAAAAACAACACCAATGGGTAGTTCTACCACAAATTAATGCAACTTTAGATTTAATTCATAGTTTTGTGTTAGGCTATGTGCGCACTAGAAATGTGAAGTTTCTCAAGAAAATTTCTTGAGAAACTTCTGGGAGTGAAAGATTTCCGGACCTCCGGAAAAAATCCGCACCAAATCCGCATGCGGATTTGCCGCGGATTTGCCGCGGATTAGCCGCGATTTTCCCGCGGGTGGTTCCCTGCGGATGTTTGCAGGCTGTACTGCCGAAATCCACAGGGTACCTGCGGAAATAATGGACATGTTCATTTTCTCAAGAAAGTTTCTCGAGAAATTCTTCTCAAGGAAATTTCTTGAGAAAAATCCGCACAGCTATTTTTTTTTACCATAGAATTTGCTGGGAAATGTCTGCACAAAGATTGCAGACATTTCTCAAGAAATTTCCGCGGCAAATCCGCGGGTAAATCCGCGGGTAAAAAGCTCTAGTGCGCACATAGCCTTAAACTGTTGGATTTTTAACTTGATGAAAATCATATTGTAAATACTATTAGCTATCCATTATACTCCCAAGTGGTTAACATTTTTTCCAAACTGCTGCTGGGCTACAGCTCTCCTGTGGATATATTATTTTGACTAGAAGCAGGCTAGTTCTTCAAGACTAGAGATGAGCGGACAGATGACCTGTTGAAGTTTTGGTTTGGCTGGTTCAGCTGGACTTTAGATAAAGTTCTGTTTGGGACCCAGACTTGACCTGAAAATCATTAGAAGTCTCTGATTGGGCAGTTTGGGTCTCCGCCCACATTCTCCCAGCCATAAACAGAACACTTCCGGACGAGCGAGGGTGAGGTTTTTTATTTTTTTGTACACATTACATCTGATTTTACCCCCAGTGAGAGTCATTCAAACACTGCATGCGGCTCACACTGGGCTGAGCTAACTAGCAGCAGCAAGAGGACTCCGGTAGGAAAGAGTCTTGGAGAGTCAGTCGATGGTCCATCCTGTCACCGGTAGACTACTAGTGTGTGGTGACTGGCGGTGAGTCTGAGCCATAGGATAGTAGTATTTGGCAGGGAAAAGTAAATGGAATGCCTGCAGACTGCGGAGGAGACAGAGAGAGATACCCAGCCTGGAGTCCTGAGGGAGCTTGGCCCGAGAGCAGTAGCTGCATATCAGATGCCAGTGGTGTCTATTTTTCTGAGGCAGGCAGAGGAGGACAAAAGGTGGTGCAGTCAGTATAGAAACCGGTGTTTACTAGTGATTCTCCTTCAGGCTCAGTCCTGCCCGCTCTTCACTCTCTACTGTACTGAAACGAGGAGTGTTTGCAGCTTGCGCATGCGCAGTGGTATGTGTCAGCTAAAAAAAAATCACAGACGGTGCTTTATTTTGCCGGACACTATGAATAGCAGAAAAAAAGCACCTGCTTTTCATGGACTGTCTGTAAATTTATGGATGGTTGGCAACCCAGCAGCCCAATCAGATAGCTAACTATAATAACAGGGATACACTTATAAAGTGCTAAAAAAGGAAAATCTAAATCAAAGTATTGTATTTATCCTAGCACGGTGACTACATTTCTATTATTCATTTTTTTGTGATCAACTTTCTGACTCTTTGCCATTATTGCAGGTTTGTTCTTTTAACCTACCTCTAACACTTTGAGAAATTTCAAAAAAATAATGTATCTTAAAAAAAACATAAAATATGTACTGACATGTTTGTCTTATTTTTAACATTGGATACCAGGATACTAATGTAACATTTAGGGAACCTCAGTCCAACTAATTCAAAGCTCTCTGTTCATATTGACCATATAGTCAGGTTAACTTTTTATAAAATCAATCAATTACATAATTTGTTGGTAAATAGTTATTTAATCAAATGCATATATTCAAATATGGTCATATCTATAGGTTAAGACTTAGTAGTAGGAATAAGAGAGTTAAAAAATTTACATTCAAATTGTTCTTTCTATAGTCAATACTGACGAGAATTCATCCAAGTCTAACCAGAGGACCACAAAAAAACGTTCACCTTCAAGTCCCAAAAAGAAGCCAAGAAAACCAGGGGATGATACAGACGGTAACTTAATTGCAGAAATCATTATAATATATACAGTGGATCTAAATAGTCCACACACTCCTGTTACAATGCCATGCTTTTGAAGAAGAATCATTTCATAACTTTTTCAACCTTTAATGTCACCTACAATCTGTACAAATCCATTGAGAAACAAACTCACCGATCAACTTACAAAACAGCAAAAAGATCTCATTGTTTAAAGTTATGAGGAGAAAGAAAAAAAAATTCAAAGGTATTAGATGCCATGAAACAATTTGAAGATGAGCATAAAAAGTGGCTTAAATTTGTAACAACAGTGACATCTAGTACTCAAAAATCGGTGAAAACTCAAGAAAATTGGTCTGGAAGACTATGAGAAGTCCTACAGCAACATCAAAAGAGCTGCAGAAATTATTGGCAAGTACTGGTTGGAAACTGCATGAGACTACAATTTCCTGTTTCCTTCATTTTTCTGGCCCATGGGCCAGGGTGGTAAGACAATATACTTTACTAACAAAGAAAAAGATCCATGATAGCTAATTCTAGATGTGCCATCCTAATAGACTCCTACCAAAAAAACCCTGAATGCTGTCAGAAATGCAAAGGGTATTTCAACAAAGTTTTAATTTATGGAACCACATTATATGACTTCTTTCATTTTCTTTTTAATCCTTAAAGGAGTTGTCCGACATTAGCTTACCAAAAAATTTTGAGTTTATCTGTGCTGTATTGTCATATAAAACACCCCTACATTGTTATTTTTTGTTTTTCTAACTTTTGTTCCTCTTGAATTATTCCTTTATTCTCTGCAGCTCTTTGTTTACATTCAGCACAAGCAAACTGACCACTTCCTGTGCAAAACCTCAGTCAGAGCTGGCACCGCCTGGCCTCAGTGATCAGCCCCGCCCCCTGCCCGTCCTCAGTGTCCAGCCTCGCCCCCTGCCCACCCTCAGTGTCCAGCCTCGCCCCCTGCCCGCCCTCTGCACACACATTCCCTGTCAGTATTCTGCCCCAGCACTGACCTGTTATCACTCTAGCAATGGAAATAACAGACCCACATCGGGCTCTGCACCGCACACACACACAAACACACACACACAGGGCTCTGCACCCCACATCACATCAGGCTCTGCAACCCTCCCCCCGCCCACACACACAAACACACACAGCGCTCTGTACTGACTCCCCCCCCTCACAATCGTTCTGTACCGACCCCTACCCCCATAGGGAACACATGTGGGCTATATTCACATGACCATTCCGTTTTTGCGGTCCGCCAAAAAAAAGGTCAATTTTTTCACGGATGCATCCGTGTGTCATCCGTGTGCCTTTCGTTTTTTTTGCGGACCGCAAAAAATGGAAGCAGCAAGGAAGATAAATAGATGAGTAGATATAGAGATGAATAGATAGATATAGAGACAGAGATAGAGGGATGAATGAATGAATGAATAGTGGGATAGATAGATAGATAGATAATGGATAGATGAATAGATAGATAGATGAGAAAGACATATATAATGTCCTACCCCCCTGCATATTCTAAGCTGGCACCCTTTAGTGACTTTCATGTGGCACTAAAGGGTGCCTAGCCTTGTATTTAGCCAAAAAAATAAATAAATAATTAAAAAAAAAATGACATGGGGTCCCCCCTATCTATTGTAGCCAGCTAAGGTAAAGCAGACGGCTGCGGCCTGCAGACCACAGCTGGCAGCTTCACCTTGGCTGATAATCCAAAACAGAGGGCACCCCATGCTGTTATTTTAAATTAAATAAAGAATTTAAAACAAAAAACATGGGGTCCCCCCCAAATTGGATCACTAGCTGAGGTAAAGCGGACAGCTGTGGTCTGGTATTCTCAGACTAGGGAGGTCCACTGTTATTGGACACTCCCCAGCCTAAAAATAGCAGGCTACAGCAGCCCCAGAAGTGGCGCATCTATTAGACATGCCAATCCTGGCGCTTTTCCCCAACTCATCCCATTGCCCTGGTGCGGTGGCAAACGGGGTAATATATGGGGTTGATACCAGATGTGTAATGTCACCTGGCATCAAGCCCTGGGGTTAGTGATGTCACGCGTCTATCAGATACCCGACATCACGAACCCAGTTAGTAATAAAAAAAATAGACAACAAAAAAAGTTTTATTTGAAAAAACACTCCCGAAAACATTCCCGCTTTCACCAATTTATTGAAAAGAACAATCAAATCCAGGTCCAGCATAATCCAATAAGGGGGACACATGATTATCCATACCATAGTCAATGAAGAACAGAATGTTCCTCATTGGCTGGGAAAGCAATGCAGTGACCTGAGCTAACAACAATAGGTCAGCCCAGGTCACTGAAGGGGATGACAAGTGCTGCTTCAGGAGGTTAGATGAGATCATTACCTATGGTTATGATCTCCTCTTCACTCCTGTCAGCGATGTCACTGACTTCTATGCCCGCCGCGTTCTCAGCAGTATTACCCGTGACGTCACCGCTAGTGACGTGAGAACGCGGCGGGCATAAAAGGCAGTAACCGCGCTGACAGGAGTGAAGAGGAGATCGTCACAGCAGGTAATGATCTCATATGCCTCCTGACAGCAGCGCTCGTTATCCCCGCGGCTGCCAGCACTGCAGGGTGAGAATCTGCATGCGGGCAGACACACACTGTAATGAAGGCAGCCGCGGGGCTGGAGCGGGACACAGACTGCACGGGCACTCCTTCTATCCTGAGCAGGGGGCCCGATGCTGGCGGTGACATCATGGGCGGAGAGAGTACGGGGTGCGGGGGAATGTGTGGGAGGGTGCAGGGAAGGGGGGCGGGGACTCCACGCACTGTACCTGCCCAGCAGGGTGGCAACATGCTGTTCCAGATTTGCATGTCAACATGGTCCTGCCCATGTTGACATGAAATGACCGGAAGCAGCAAAATCGCAGCAGGAGCGGTCACATGACAACTCTGAATCAGGGGAGAGGGGCTGACAGCAGGGCAGGTAAGTAGTCACTATCTACTTACCTGCCCCAATGTAGCCTAATAGTGTAATAATAAAAAAAGTCAAAATAAGCCGGATAACCCCTTTAAAAGATTTCAGATTATCCTCCATATGAATAATATAGATTATGGGTGACATTAAGGTGGAAAAAGTTCTGAGGTGATTATTTTTTTGGTATGATTTTTATAGATAGCATTTTAACAGAGGTATGTCGACTTTTTATATCTAATGTATGCATTAAACATTCTACTACTTGCCATACTGTATATTTATAAATATAGATCCAACGTTTGGTAGATCTTTTAGGCCTATAGAACACAATGATCTTCAATATTTCTTAAAAAAATCTTGCTTTTTGGGTGGCTAGTGTTAGATATAAGTATCTTATTTATTCTATTCTCTGCAGTGCAATAGAGAGTCGCCTATCTCAACAAATATAGAACAAGATTACTTGTTCTATAAATTTATATGATGCAAATATGGATAACAAATAATACATGACTATAATTATTTAATTAGAGGGGTTGTTCACTAATTAAGACAACTCTTTTTCATTCCACATCTTTGCACCAGTTAAAATAAAAAAAGCTTATACTCCCGTGCCAGCCCCATTCCAGAGATGTTGGCATTCGCTCTCCCTGGGCTCACGTGAGGTTATGTCACGCATACACCACACTCAATCACCACTGGCATCCCTATTCCTCGCTTTCAGATGAATCAAGAGAAAGCCAGGGCTATGGTTGCTCGCTCACATCCCCTTGACTACTTATATGTCTGAACGCGGGGACAGTTAAGCCGGCAATGATTGGGCGCAGAACTCACGTGAGATAACAACCTGACATGAGCTCCAGTACAGTGATTGCCAACACTGCGGCATGGCATGTGAGTATGAGCTTTTTTTATTTTAACTGGAGCAAAAATGGGAATGGGAAGGGGTTGTCCAAGTAGTTTGAAAATGAAAATACAAATGAAAATGAAATACATTTCTTTGTTGAAATCAGTGGTGGATTTAATGCTTTTGGTCACTTTACATTTTTCTCAAAAGATCCTTCTGAGGACCCATCAGACAAAGGAAAAAAGAAGCCTAATTCCAAGAAACCAAACAAGAAAAAAGGCAAACCTACAGATGAAGATGATGATGGTAAAAAAAAAAAATCATGTTCAAATATGTAGTAGTCTGAATAATACAGGAACAATAATTTACTTACCCAATTCACCCTTTCATGACGGAGCCATTACAGTGCAAGTCTAAAGTGGGTGTACGGAGCAGGCTCACAGGGTAAGCCTGCCCCAAATTCGGCAGCTAATTTATTACAGTTAAGACCTTACAATCACAGGTGGAGTGGAGCTCCGCCTGTAATTGTTAACCTGTTAAATCCCGCTGTCGAACTCTGATTTAACACCTCCGGAGGCGTGTCATTTTTAACTCCCATAGACGCGCCTATGGGGTAATATGACAGCAAGCGGTCTGCTGAATACCTCCGAGCTTGTCATAGCAGCCCTCCTCTGAAAACTTGCCTGTGGCCAGGGTTCAAAGCAGACTGTGATTTTAACTATATACAGCAATGCTATATATTTGAAGTCACAGCGAGCAATCATGGAACATGATCGAATGCTATGAGGTTCAGGCAGAGAATGAATGAGTCGCGCGACCAGCAGTGACATAACTCAGGTTATTTATGGCCACAGTGGGTTCCCACAGTCCCCCACCTGTGACTGCAGGTAACCTGACCATTGGTGACTTTAGGAAACTTTTGCCAAGAGATGTACACTTTGTGCTGAAATTTTTGCACCATATTCCTGCACCCAATGTACATCTCCTGGCAAAATATCACATCACTACCACATCATACCGCATACGGTTTTGGGTGCATGAATATGGTGTACAAAGTTCATCACAAAATTTGCATATCTTGGCCCAAACATGAAAAAAAAAAGGAAAATAAAAAGGATCCGATGCCATTTTGGTGCCGTTTTCTGACAGGAGATGCAAATTTGGTGCTGAAATGTCTACACCAGATTTCAGCACCAAATTTGTACCTCGAGGTACAAAGGTGCGTTTTTTTGCCAGGAGGTATAGACTGGATGCATGAATATGGTATGAAAATGTAATCACCAAATTTGCATCTCTTGGCCCAAAAATAGAAAAAACAACACGTGTTTTCTGCCAGGAGGTGCAAATTTGGTGCTGAAATGTCTGCACCAGATTTCAGCACCAAATTTGCACCTCCTGGCAGAAAAAACATGGGTTTTTTTTGCATTTTTGGTCCAAAAGATGCAAATTTGGTGATGAAATTTTTCATGCACCCAATCAACACCTCCCAGCAAAAAAATTCAGCAAAACTGCATTAGGTATGATGCAGTAGTGATGCATTTTTTTGCAGGGAGGTATAGAATGGGTGCAGGAATATGATGTACAAATTTCAGCACCAAATCTGCATCTCTTGGCAAAAAAAATGCGGTTTTCTGCCAGGAGATATAGGTGAGTTGACTGAGTTTAATGAGGTCACCTGAGGTCCTCTGAGGTCAGGTTACCTGCGGTCACAGGTGGAGGACCGTGGGAACCTCCAGCTGCGACAGCTACTAACCTGAGTGACGTCACCACTGCTCATTTCTGTGGTCTCTGTTTTTACCATTAATCATAGATTGTAAATATTTATATTTGGAAATATGTACACTTTTTCCCATACTACCATACATTAACCTGTATACTTGTATCCTATATGTAATTGTTGCTAACAATATCCCTATCTCCTTCCATTTTAGCAACCATATGAATAAAACCAAATGATTGGTCGAAATGTCATCTTTATTGCTTGACCTTTCTAAATACTCTGCACCTTTATTAATGTATACACCTGCGTTTGTTTTTTCTCACAAATTATTTTTTGCCAATTTACACAAGGAGTGGGCAGCAAATTCTCCATTAAACGCAGAGAGATAACATATGATGTACATGTGCATCATATGTCGTGAAGGGGTTAAGGTCAAATTAAAGTTATATTCTTGTAATCTACTACACTACTACATCTCTCCAGTAGCACTGTAGTTTGGGAAATGATACAAAAGAAACATTACAGAGAATCTGTGAGCAGCATTTCATCCCCACACCACACACTATTTATATGGTCAAGTAGCTCTTTCAAAGACAAGTTTAGCATGGCCAGTCCGTTCCTCTATTACTAAAACATCAATGTTTGAATTATTATGAAAATGAGGCTGAATAACTATTGTCCCTGCGACTGTCACTCACTCCAGCTCTATTTCTAGCCCATCGCCACCTTCACCTGCTTGACTGACTGTACTGTGACACTTCAGGCAAATGAGCTTAAGCAGGAGGAGGCAGCGCTGCATGGAGAATAGAGCTGGAGTGACAAAAACTTCAGATGTACAAATAGTTCTTCAGCCTCACTTGATTAACAATTCACATGCTGATATTTCATTAACTGAGGAAAGGACTGGCCATATAAAAGTATTGCTCAACTTGTGTTTGAAAAAGCCACATGCATATATTAATACTTTGGGGTATGAAATCTGCTTACGCATTCCCTTTAAATTGACATAAAAACTTCACTTTTGCATTCCCTAACTCTTGAAGCTGATTATCCTAGTCCAAATTATTTCCAAAAGTACCATAATTAACTGCAGCTTTGAAAAGTTTTGACATTTTTTGGGAGATCCATACATGGTGATTTGAGATATTCTATATTACTTTGGGAGAATAATATTTTTTATATTTGATCCATCAAGGAAACATGAAGATTTTACCTTCTCATCAATAAGTGTTAACATTGAATCTGGATAATGCTTTAAAAATAGACTCAAAAAGATATTGAAATGCATCCACATGGATTACCTTACTCTCCCTACTGCAGGTGGATGTCATTTTACCTATATAGACAAAATATGAGTTTTGCTCCAAATTACATTAAAACCCAATATATATATATATATATATATATATATATATATATATATATATATATATATATATATATATTTTTTTTTTAAAAGCCCCCCGTCCCCCTCTGCTCTCTGAACTGGTCACCAGTCCAGCACATGGCTAATTTGCATGTTCCACCCCTTCACATGCAAATGATCCATCTATAGTAGCCGAAGCAACACTGCCGGGCCTCTCTGTTGCGGCTGTGATTGGAGCCTAGTGAAGAGGAGGGCCTGGCCGGCCCGGGGCTTACTAAAACTAAGTAATTACCCCGGGCTCGGCTGGGCTCCCTCCCTTCACCAAGCCCCCTACATCAGTCATGGTTGTAATGTCCTGATGGCGGCCCTGCGTCAATGAATATATTTGATTATTGATTAACCAATATGCATGCTAAGACACTATTGGTCCTAATAATACATCAACTATAATGTATTTATCATATTATCCTGGTACTACATGGAATTGCACATATATATTGTGATACAATCATTGATATTTTATATTTTTATATGATTTAATATTTCTTTTATAAACACTTATTGTTAAGCTTATTATATTATTTATGGGGTTTCCTCATTATATATAGTGATGGCATATAACTAGGATATGCTACCACTTCATGAACAACCTCTGGGACCTCCATAATGTAAAATTCAGGGGACATTGCATTTACAGTATGGCTTTTTCTGCACCAAGACATTCCTAGACAGTCAGCTGTGTAGAGATCTGCACCTTTCACCGTTCATTTATTTGGTGAAATACTGTGGATTCCTGCACAGCTTGGTGGTGCCACACTCTGCAGGGGAAAAACAGCCAAGGAAAGTGGTAAAACAGCACAGCATCCCCTTCTTTCTCAGGATCCTATCCGTATACTTTATCAGATGGTAAAGATCTATTATTCGAAATTCTGTCCTACAGTGCCTACAAGTAGTATTCAACCCCCTGCAGATTTAGCAGGTTTGATAAGATGCAAATAAGTTAGAGCCTGCAAACTTCAAACAAGAGCAGGATTTATTAACAGATGCATAAATTTTACAAACCAACAAGTTATGTTGCTCAGTTAAATTTTAATACATTTTCAACATAAAAGTGTGGTTAATTATTATTCAACCCCTAGGTTTAATATTTTGTGGAATAACCCTTGTTTGCAATTACAGCTAATAATCGTCTTTTATAAGACCTGATCAGGCCGGCACAGGTCTCTGGAGTTATCTTGGCCCACTCCTCCATGCAGATCTTCTCCAAGTTATCTAGGTTCTTTGGGTGTCTCATGTGGACTTTAATCTTGAGCTCCTTCCATAAGTTTTCAATTGGGTTAAGGTCAGGAGACTGACTAGGCCACTGCAACACCTTGATTTTTTCCCTCTTGAACCAGGCCTTGGTTTTCTTGGCTGTGTGCTTTGGGTCGTTGTCTTGTTGGAAGATGAAATGACGACCCATCTTAAGATCCTTGATGGAGGAGCGGAGATTCTTGGCCAAAATCTCCAGGTAGGCCGTGCTATCCATCTTCCCATGGATGCGGACCAGATGGCCAGGCCCCTTGGCTGAGAAACAGCCCCACAGCATGATGCTGCCACCACCATGCTTGACTGTAGGGATGGTATTCTTGGGGTCGTATGCAGGGCCAGCCAGTCTCCAAACGTCACGTGTGTGGTTGGCACCAAAGATCTCGATCTTGGTCTCATCAGACCAGAGAACCTTGAACCAGTCTGTCTCAGAGTCCTCCAAGTGATCATGAGCAAACTGTAGACGAGCCTTGACATGATGCTTTGAAAGTAAAGGTACCTTACGGGCTCGTCTGGAACGGAGACCATTGCGGTGGAGTACGTTACTTATGGTATTGACTGAAACCAATGTCCCCACTGCCATGAGATCTTCCCGGAGCTCCTTCCTTGTTGTCCTTGGGTTAGCCTTGACTCTTCGAACAAGCCTGGCCTCGGCACGGGTGGAAAGTTTCAAAGGCTGTCCAGGCCGTGGAAGGCTAACAGTAGTTCCATAAGCCTTCCACTTCCGGATGATGCTCCCAACAGTGGAGACAGGTAGGCACAACTCTTTGGAAAGGGTTTTGTACCCCTTGCCAGCCTTGTGACCCTCCACGATCTTGTCTCTGATGGCCTTGGAATGCTCCTTTGTCTTTCCCATGTTGACCAAGTATGAGTGCTGTTCACAAGTTTGGGGAGGGTCTTAATTAGTCAGAAAAGGCTAGAAAAGAGATAATTAATCCAAACATGTGAAGCTCATTGTTCTTTGTGCCTGAAATACTTCTTAATACTTTAGGGGAGCCAAACAGAATTCTGGTGGTTTGAGGGGTTGAATAATAAATGACCCTCTGAATAAACTTTTCACCATTTAAAAAAAAAAAAACAAAGAAATAACATTCTTTTTTGCTGCAGTGCATTTCACACTTCCAGGCTGATCTACAGTCCAAATATCACAATGCCAAGTTAATTCCGAATGTGTAAACCTGCTAAATCTGCAGGGGGTTGAATACTACTTGTAGGCACTGTATATTATTGGCAGTAATTATGCTTTGATTTGAGACCATGAGAGCAAAACTGTATTAACACATGGCTTTTTCATCAGATCCATTAAAACCGGGAAAAGGAAAGAAGCCAAAAAAGAAACCAAATTCGAAGAACACTCCCAAAAAAAAAAAGAAGGGCGACTCAGAGGAAGAAAGACAAGGTGATTATTGAGGGTCGCATGTGCATTGGTTTTCATTTAAAAAAAAATCCCACTCAATAGATTATATCAGATTTGGTATTTATCATGTTGTTGAATATTCTATTATTCTGATGCTCAACCCACTAAATTGTTAGACCCTAAGGTGTGTTCCTTGACTTAAACAGCCTTACGTTTATGTTTTATATTAACATGCCAGTTAATTAGGTAATATAAGTTGGTTACAAGAAATGCAATGCATAAACTAAATCTTCTTATGTCTTTTTAATTATTCCATTTGTTTTAATCACTCATTTTAGAAACTGTAGAGAGTGAATTTTCAAGTTCGTCAAGTTCATCATCCTCGCATACTAGCAGTAAATCAACTTCCAGAAGGTTATCAGGCAAAAACAAAAAAAAGAAGAATCCTGGTAAGAAACAAACACTGGTAATATACACTCACTGTTGCTGTAGTTTTGATGAACATATAGTGAGGTAAAAAAATACTAAATAAATACTATAATAAAATATATACTTTCTTTTTAAGAACCAGAAGATCCATTAGCACCTCCAAAGCGAAAAAAAGATCCACTTCCAACTCCTGTACCCACATTTAAAGATGAAGGCTCTGGAGATGATGGCAGTGGAATGGACTTTTCGACAACAACTAGATCAATAACAACTAGATCAGCAACATCTTTAATGGTCCATTCAACAACTACAGCATCACAGACAACTAGAGAAATAAATCAAACTGAAGCAACAGTACATACAACAAAGTCACCAACAGAAAACCCTGCTGTAACTACAGAGAAGGAAAAGACTACCTTTTCCAGTATTCTGCCAACTAAAGAAGCAACTGAAAAAACTACAAATGCGATGACTACCTCCACTCAAAGTCCAACAACCGAGGAGAGAACCACGGGAAAAAGCACGTCAACAGAAACTCCGCTTCAACAAAGTAAGGATATTAAACACACAACTGAAATGAATGATTTGGAAGCATCAGTTATTGTAACACATAATACTGTAGATGGAAACATACATGATGTAACCACAGTGCCATCACAAGATGATGGATCCATTGTGAAAAAGCTGGAAAATTATACTGTAGGCAAAGACATACCTAATTCTATGAATCCTTCAAGTGTGATGGAGATGGCTACAACACAAACAATTGATGGTAAAATCTTTATAGAACGCACATTGAATCCAGGAATTACTCAACCTGAGATAGAAAGTATATCTATTTCTGAGCTACCTAAAGAAGTAAACATGGAAACATCACCATATCGTATAAGTAAATATAATCCTGCCGATTCAACAGCAAGAACATCCACAGTTGTTACAAACACAGACAACACAGTGTCTGATAAAAACAGTACAGAAGATAGAAAAATGTCACTGGATGATATTAGAACATTTGCACAAACAACTCCACCAGGAATGAATCAGCTACTGATCAGTCCTGAGGCCACAAAATCACCAACAGAACATTTTTTAACATTGCAGAAAATGCACTCGACTGAAGATAAAAAATTCCCTTCTGTAGGACAGAGCTTCGGCAACATATTTAACATGGCTGCAATGCTTTCTGATCATGTGTTAGAGGAAAAGTTTAGAACTGTACATGTCCATATTTTAGCTGAGACACAAAATATATTCCAAGGTTTGACTGAAGTTTCACATGATTTTCCACTTGCTACCACTGATGCAGCCAATTCACGTGGTTTTCACATTACTACAGAGTTTGCTACTAATCGATTGAGGCTCTCTCCTAGTGCATCTAGAGTTACAACAGATATCAGCTATGAAAGTTCCCCTTGGACAGGACCAAAGGGCAACATAGATCCTACAGAAAAAAATGCAAATAATATTTTAAGTACATTGGTATCAAAAGAGTCAAGTCAGGAGCCAAAAACTGAAACAGACAAAAATACCCATAGAGAAGAAAAGATAAACACGCCAGACACATTGGAAACTTTAGAAATATTGCCAACTAAGCAAGCAACTTTCACTGAAGCTCAAAATGTTAATGAAAAGCAAAATGCATCCCAGCTAATAGGGAAAACATTACCTGACACTATAAAGGCAATGACTACCACTGCTGGTAGAAACAGAAATACCGCTCCATCAACAGCTGACGCCATAAGCACAGAGTCTGAAAGCCACAGCAAAACCACAGCAGAAAAAATATCAGACAAGCCTATTACTGAACCAAGCTCAGAACAATCTAGATCAACAGCAAAGGCGACCCCTTTACCAACAGAGGGGGCACTGCACTCAATAGTTCAGACCTCGAGGGAAAAACAAACGTCATTTGATACAACATACATGCAAACCACAACGAAACAAAGCACAGGCGAAACTACCCCTGAGACCCATAAAACTATAGAGCCAATAGATGATAAAACCAGCTCTGACGTGGGTACAATTGAAAATACAGGACAGAGCAGGTCAATAAGTGAGGCATCAAATCTAAGTCACACTCTTAGTATGGCAACAGAGCTTACAAAAGCTATTACAAACCATGTAGGAACACTTCCCACTACCACAAACACAGTAAAAGAAACATCACAGAGAATGGCCACTGAAACAAAAGTAACAGCTTCCATACTAGACATTCTGAAAACTACTCTATCAACCGTGCCTAGTGAGGTTTCTGACAAAGATGACCTTAAGATGACTACATATTCTACTAAAATAACTACTGAACCCCAAACTGAGCAAAATGCTAACAACAATCTTACTCCAACAACTATACCGAATGCAGATTCCATAACTGAAAGGGACATAGAATTATCCCCGACTGTTCAAAATACAGAAATAGGAAAAAGCACCACACCGATAAGTGATCATAGCCAACAATTCTCTTCCAGTGAGACAGCTATTATCTTAAAGACCACAGACATTGCTAAACAAAATAACGACCTTCCATCAACTTTAACCTCCAATAAAATAACTGAGACAAACGTATCCCCAACAGTTGACGCCAAGGAATTTTTCTCAACAGAGGGAAATGACTTTACACCTGCATCTAAAGACACTAGAATAACATTAAACACAGCACAAAACACAGATGACGTCCAGACGACTTTATCACCCAGTAAAATAACTGCAACAGAACTATCTACAGCATTTGAGAGCAAGGAATCTTCCTCATTAGCAAAAACTTATCCTACACATACATCTAAGAATAACATATTAACATCTGACACCTCACAATCAAATACAATGCAGCCCACAGACCTCACAAAGCAACAAAACACAGATGACGTTCATTCGACCATAAACCCCAGTAAAATATCTGCAACAGAATTATCCCCAACAGTTGGGACCAAGGAATCTTTCTCAGTAGAGGGAACTGGTCTTACACTTACATCTAAAGACTCTACCGTATCATCTAACACAGCACAATCAATTACAATGCAGACCCTTGATATCACTAAGCAACAAAGCACAGATGACAACCAATCGACTTTATCCCCCAGTAAAATATCGGCAACAGAATTATCCCCAACAGTTGGGACCAAGGAATCTTTCTCAGTAGAGGGAACTGGTCTTACACTTACATCTAAAGACTCTACCGTATCATCTAACACAGCACAATCAATTACAATTCAGACCCTTGATATCACTAAGCAACTAAGCACAGATGACAACCAATCGACTTTATCCCCCAGTAAAATATCTGCAACAGAATTATCCCCAACAGTTGGGACCAAGGAATTTTTCTCAGCAGAGGGAACTGGTATTACACTTACATCTAAAGACTCTACAGTATCATCTAACACAGCCCAATCAATTACAATGCAGACCCTTGATATCACTAAGCAAAAAAGCACAGATGACAACCAATCGACTTTATCCCCCAGTAAAATATCGGCAACAGAATTATCCCCAACAGTTGGGACCAAGGAATCTCTCTCAGTAGAGGGAACTGGTCTTACACTTACATCCAAAGACTCTACAGTATCATCTAACACAGCACAATCAATTACAATGCAGACCCTTGATATCACTAAGCAACAAAGCACAGATGACAACCAATCGACTTTATCCCCCAGTAAAATATCGGCAACAGAATTATCCCCAACAGTTGGGACCAAGGAATCTTTCTCAGTAGCTGGTCTTACACTTATATCCAAAGACTCTACAGTATCATCTAACACAGCACAATCAATTACAATGCAGACCCTTGATATCACTAAGCAACAAAGCACAGCTGACAACCTATCGACTTTATCCCCCAGTAAAATATCTGCAACAGAATTATCCCCAACAGTTGGGACCAAGGAATCTTTCTCAGTAGAGGGAACTGGTCTTACACTTACATCTAAAGACTCTACAGTATCATCTAACACAGCACAATCAATTACAATGCAGACCCTTGATATCACTAAGCAACAAAGCACAGATGACAACCAATCGACTTTATCCCCCAGTAAAATATCAGCAACAGAATTATCCCCAACAGTTGGGACCAAGGAATCTTTCTCAGTAGAGGGAACTGGTCTTACACTTACATCCAAAGACTCTACAGTATCATCTAACACAGCACAATCAATTACAATTCAGACTAATGATATCACTAAGCAACAAAGCACAGATAACAACCAATTGACTTTATCCCCCAGTAAAATATCTGGAACAGAATTATCCCCAACAGTTGGGACCAAGGAATCTCTCTCAGTAGAGGGAACTGGTCTTACACTTACATCTAAAGACGCTACAGTATCATCTAACACAGCACAATCAATTACAATTCAGACTAATGATATCACTATGCAACAAAGCACAGATGACAACCAATCGACTTTATCCCCCAGTAAAATATCTGCAACAGAATTATCCCCAACAGTTGGGACCAAGGAATCTTTCTCAGTAGAGGGAACTGGTATTACACTTACATCCAAAGACTCTACAGTATCATCTAACACAGCACAATCAATTACAATTCAAACTAATGATATCACTAAGCAACAAAGCACAGATGACAACCAATCGACTTTATCCCCCAGTAAAATATCGGCAACAGAATTATCCCCAACAGTTGGGACCAAGGAATCTTTCTCAGTAGAGGGAACTGGTCTTACACTTACATCTAAAGACTCTACCGTATCATCTAACACAGCACAATCAATTACAATGCAGACCCTTGATATCACTAAGCAACAAAGCACAGATGACAACCAATCGACTTTATCCCCCAGTAAAATATTGGCAACAGAATTATCCCCAACAGTTGGGACCAAGGAATCTTTCTCAGTAGAGGGAACTGGTCTTACACTTACATCCAAAGACTCTACAGTATCATCTAACACAGCACAATCAATTACAATGCAGACCCTTGATATCACTAAGCAACAAAGCACAGCTGACAACCTATCGACTTTATCCCCCAGTAAAATATCTGCAACAGAATTATCCCCAACAGTTGGGACCAAGGAATCTTTCTCAGTAGAGGGAACTGGTCTTACACTTACATCTAAAGACTCTACAGTATCATCTAACACAGCACAATCAATTACAATGCAGACCCTTGATATCACTAAGCAACAAAGCACAGCTGACAACCTATCGACTTTATCCCCCAGTAAAATATCTGCAACAGAATTATCCCCAACAGTTGGGACCAAGGAATCTTTCTCAGTAGAGGGAACTGGTCTTACACTTACATCTAAAGACTCTACAGTATCATCTAACACAGCACAATCAATTACAATGCAGACCCTTGATATCACTAAGCAACAAAGCACAGATGACAACCAATCGACTTTATCCCCCAGTAAAATATCAGCAACAGAATTATCCCCAACAGTTGGGACCAAGGAATCTTTCTCAGTAGAGGGAACTGGTCTTACACTTACATCCAAAGACTCTACAGTATCATCTAACACAGCACAATCAATTACAATTCAGACTAATGATATCACTAAGCAACAAAGCACAGATAACAACCAATTGACTTTATTCCCCAGTAAAATATCTGGAACAGAATTATCCCCAACAGTTGGGACCAAGGAATCTTTCTCAGTAGAGGGAACTGGTCTTACACTTACATCTAAAGACTCTACAGTATCATCTAACACAGCACAATCAATTACAATGCAGACCCTTGATATCACTAAGCAACAAAGCACAGATGACAACCAATCGACTTTATCCCCCAGTAAAATATCTGGAACAGAATTATCCCCAACAGTTGGGACCAAGGAATCTTTC
Organism: Anomaloglossus baeobatrachus; assembly: GCF_048569485.1. NCBI lineage: Eukaryota > Metazoa > Chordata > Amphibia > Anura > Aromobatidae > Anomaloglossus > Anomaloglossus baeobatrachus. The sequence continues at coordinate 133,834,603 of NC_134360.1, read as the reverse complement.
TCAGTAGAGGGAACTGGTCTTACACTTACATCTAAAGACTCTACAGTATCATCTAACACAGCACAATCAATTACAATTCAGACTAATGATATCACTAAGCAACAAAGCACAGATGACAACCAATCGACTTTATCCCCCAGTAAAATATCGGCAACAGAATTATCCCCAACAGTTGGGACCAAGGAATCTTTCTCAGTAGAGGGAACTGGTCTTACACTTACATCCAAAGACTCTACAGTATCATCTAACACAGCACAATCAATTACAATGCAGACCCTTGATATCACTAATCAACAAAGCACAGATGACAACCAATCGACTTTATCCCCCAGTAAAATATCTGGAACAGAATTATCCCCAACAGTTGGGACCAAGGAATCTTTCTCAGTAGAGGGAACTGGTCTTACACTTATATACAAAGACTCTACAGTATCATCTAACACAGCACAATCAATTACAATGCAGACCCTTGATATCACTAAGCAACAAAGCACAGATGAAGTCCAGAAAACTTTATCCCCCAGTAAAATATCGGCAACAGAATTATCCCCAACAGTTGGGACCAAGGAATCTTTCTCAGTAGAAGGAACTGGTCTTACACTTACATCTAAAGACTCTTCAGTATCATCTAACACAGCACAATCAATTACACTGCAGACCATTGATATCACTAAGCAACAAAGCACAGATGACGTCCAGACGACTTTAACCCCCAATAAAATAACTGAAGTGGAATTATCCCCAACAGTTGGGACCAAGGAATCTTTCTCGATAGAGGGAACTGATCCAACTCTTACATCTAAAGATGCTATGGTATTATCTAACACGGCACATTCAATAACATTGCAGACCACAGATCTCACCAAACAACTGAACACAGATGGCGTCCAGTCTACTTTTTCCCCCGGTAAAATAACTGAAATAGAATTATCTCCAACTGTTGAAAATATAGAAATGGGACAAAGTACAACACCGACAAGTGATAGTGGTCAACATGCATATTCCACTGAGAGAGCAAGTACACTGCAGACCGCAGATGTAACAAAACAACAAAACACAGATGACGGTCAGTCGACTTTAACTCCCATTGAAATATCTGTTACAGAATTTTCCCCGACAGTTGAGACCAAGGAATCTTTCTCTACAGAGGGATTGTATTCTATACTTACATCTAAAGACATTATAATATCTAACACAGCACAAACAATTACACTACAGACCACAGATATCACTAAACAGCAAAACGCAGATAACGTCCAGTCAACTTTATCCCCCAGTAAAATAACTACAATAGAAGTATCCAAAACAGTTGGGAACAAGGAATCTTCTCCCGTAGAAAACACAGATTCTGCTCAAACACCTAAAGGCATAATAATAACAGCTAACACAGGACAAACAATTACACTGCAGACCACAGATATCACTAAACAACACAACATAGATGACGTCCAGACGACTTTATCCCCAGGTAAATTAACTTCAACTGAATTTCCCCTAACTAGTGAAAATATAGAAATCAGAAAGGGCACCTCAGAATCTGTAAGTAATAGCAGCCAGCATTTATCTTCCAGTGAGCGGGATATTTTTCCTGCTACAGCAACAATATATACTAATCCCATTCACAGCACAATTACATCTGATGCAGAAGTTTCAGGAATTACATCAACAATTGAAAGACGGACAGAGAGAAAATATGAAAAGGCCCAAACATCAGATGTAACAATGGACAGTTTAGCCAGCACCACCATGCAATCAGCATTATTGTCAGAGCCCTCGCATGATGGTTTTACACACGATACTTCATTACCCAATATGACAAAATCCACTGAAGCTACAACAAACAAAAATACACCAACTTCCACATCATTTAGGTTATTGGAGAAATATTACTCATCAGCAGATTCTTCTTCAGTTAGGACTTTGTCTCATACAGACACTACTACAGATCAGGGTTTACATTCTGAAAATGAGCATGTAAACAGTGACTCAACTGACTCATCTTCAGTTACGGTGAAGGATTACTTATTGAGTACACTTCTTGATATAGATATTAGCAGAATTAACACAAGTCATGGGCTAACTACTCTACATATCACTGTAAGTCCAAAGTTTTCACAACGTCCTGATATCACCGGTAGTAGCGCTAGTAGACAGGATTTAGGTGGTAGTACTGACCAACACGTCCCTTTGAATGCGCTTTCAAATACTATGAGCTCAAGTAGATTAGTTACGAGCACATCATACATGAACTTATATAACCCTTCTTTTAATTTTACAGTGAGCACATTGAAAACTCCCCAGGATCAGAGCACAACAGGTTCTAGTGGTAAAACTCATACAACAGTCTCTGGAAAGTTACAGGAAACTACAAATACACTGTCCTATAATAGTGAACCAGTGGATCCATCCAAACACACACTTCCTATCACTGATAATGGTAAATATATGACTTCTAAACAAGCAACTGGTTCATGGCACAATTCAAATGCCCCTTCTGAGTTTACCAATAAGCCGCTTGACCAAAACACTGACTATTTCATGGCAAATACTAATATAATGCCTTTCTCTACCACAGCTACTACTCAGAAAAGTGAACAAGCACAAACCACAGTGATTACAGAATCAACCACAACGCATTCAGATAACATAATTCCATCAGAAAGCAACACAAAAGGGACGAGTATTGAACCCCAGCAAACATTGACAACTAAGCAATCTGTTAAATTGACAACGTCACAGCCCGAAGATGAGCCTGAGGTTTCTACAATAACAAACAATGATGAACAAGAACCAACTCCAACTGAAAGCCCTGTTTTTGAGACAACTAAAAATACAGATGACACCAAACTGACCACCAAGTCCATTAGCTCAACAAAAACACCAAATCCCAGAGGTAGTCCTACAAACAGGCCACTGAAACCTGCAGAGATGGAAAATATTAAACCCACCAACCCTTCCACAAATAACCCATATCATGTTTGTGACTTGCTTAAAGAAGAAGCAATTAAATTGAGGATATCAGATGATGACCTTCAACATATCAATGAAATATGTACTGAGATGCAGCAACCTAATCAACTAGTAAGTACGCCATCTCCAGACGTAAAGCAGCCTAATATAGGTGATAGAAATATTCCCTCCAGCTACCCACATCTGGTAACACCTAACTGGAATCAGCCACCTGGGACAAGAATCATTCAGATTGTAGACGAAATATATCGGAGGATGAATAATTCACCCAATGCAAATTTAACAGATGTGCATAGCTACACTATACATAGACCATCAATATGGGTATTACTACGTAATAAAATCATAAACTCAAATGGTAAGTATAATCTCAGATTTTACTTTATTTACTGTTACAGAACATTTTCATACCATATATTTAATATATTGCTTGTGATACTGGGATGTGCATCTAACTTAAAGGGGTTATCTAGGACTTTTATTTTTTCATTTGCATATGATTTTAAGAACTACCTGCCTTTTCTACCCAGCACTGATATCTGCCTGGCTTACAATGCTCGCAGACAGTTCCTGCTGATGTCATGTCAACAGAGTAGCGACTTCTCTCCACTCTGCTCTATTGATGGGTCCTCTCTGCCAAAGTCATGCTGTTTAACAGCCAGCTCCCCACTGCCTAACTGAAGGGAGCCAGCAGTCCATCACCCATGATGTTGGCAGTGACGCCCCATCAACAGAACTGAGTGGAAAAAGAAGAGCTGCTCTGTTGATAAGAGCTGAAATGAAGCCATGGAATCGCTGGCTGAGATCGTCCCCATTTAGAACAGGCAGTTACTGTAGCAACTACCTATCTGTTAGTTCTACACAAAGATACTAAAGGATTTAGATATTCTCTTTAAGTAGTAAGGTTGTTCACGCCAGCATCATGGATTCTGTTTATAGCTAAGTCATGACAGCTGTGTTGGACCTTTAATAAAAAAAAAAAAATAACATATTGGCCAACCTATTGGACTTTTATCAATTATATTATATTATATTTTAAAGTAAAAATATTGTAGCTCTGTAGATAGCTTTTCATGCCAGCAAAAATATTGGTAAGGCTAAATGGTGGAGGTCCTCATTGCAAATGTGAGCAGAGCTCAACATTATTCCTCATCCTTTTGTATCACTCTCAATTCAATTCATCTTGCTGCCATTAGGCACATTTGTATAAAATATTGTAATGCTTTGCTAAAGTTATATTTTCTATTTCTACAGCCTAGACATATACTAGAAATGTATATCTGTGCCCACAATATACTTATTATATTACCTTATATATCCTTTCTATACTAAGTTAAAGATAGAACTGGAGAACTGGATATACTACTTATAGCACAAGTCCTCTTGTCATATGTGTAAAGAATAAGACCGATGAAAATATACAGTAGAACACATTGTCATTCAGAACCGTTAATCAAGAAAAGGAATATTAATTTTTTTATGTAATTCAAAGACGCACTCCCATTACATTTTTATGGGCTAAGCCTGTGTGAATGTATATGCAGTGTAGTGTAGATGTATTATTATATTCACAAATCCCAATATTGTCCGGTTTCAAACACACTGCTCTGTTCCTTTTCTGGGTCACATGAAGACTATTCCTACTTGCTGGTGTTTATATACTGGAGGTTATATGTGAGCTGGAAGTCGCTATTATCCATATGCTCATATTGTAAAATATTCCATCTCAAACATATAGAACCCTGTGTGATTTGGAGAATGGGAACTCTATTCTTGTGACTCAGAAAAAGACCTGAGCAGTGTAGGACACTGGAAGCCAGTAATGGATGACTATAATAATACACCCACACTACACTACATATACATTTACCCAAGATTAGCCAATAAAAATTTTAATTGGAGTGCATCTTTAATAAAAGAAAAAAATGTGGGAAAAAAAACTCCCAAACACTAGATTAAATATTATGTGGCTGCACATTCACACAAAGAGAAAAGGAAGGAGTCAAAAAATGGAATTATGTCGAACTAACATGCAAATGTTCCACTCTAGACCCACAGAAGAATTTGTGCAATGGGAAGCCAGTAGATGGGTTAACTACTCTACAGAATGGATCCATGGTGGCTTTTCGGGGTAAGTCAATTGGAAAAGTTTTACTACAAAGAGTAATAGGGTAGCACTAATGGAAAGTGAACCTGTCAGCTCTCCTGACCTGTCTGTTTTAGTAAAGGCCCCGTCACACTAAGCAACATCGCTAGCAACATCGCTGCTAACGAACAACTTTTGTGACGTTGCTAGCGATGTTGCTGTGTGTGACATCCAGCAACAACCTGGCCCCTGCTGTGAGGTCGTTGGTTGTTGCTGAATGTCCTGGGCCATTTTTTAGTTGTTGTTCTCCCGCTGTGAAGCACAGATCGCTGTATGTGACAGCGAGACAGCAACAACTAAATGTGCAGGCAGCAGGAGCCGGCTTCTGCGGAGGCTGGTAACCAATGTAAACATCGGGTAACCAAGAAGCCCTGTCCTTGGTTACCCGATATTTACCTTTGTTACCAGCCTCCACCGCTCTAGCTGTCAGTGCCGGCTCCTGCTCTGTGCACATGTAGCTGCAGGACACATCGGGTTAATTAACCCGATGTGTGCTGTAGCTAGGAGAGCAGGGAGCCAGCGCTAAGCAGTGTGCGCTGCTCCCTGCTCTGTGCACATGTAGCTGCAGCACACATCGGGTAATTAACCCGATGTGTGCTGTAACTAGGAGAGCAGGGAGCCAGCGCTAAGAGGTGTGCGCTGCTCCCTGCTCTGTGCACATGTAGCTGCAGCACACATCGGGTAATTAACCCGATGTGTGCTGTAACTAGGAGAGCAGGGAGCCAGCGCTAAGCAGTGTGCGCGGCTCCCTGCTCTGTGCACATGTAGCTGCAGCACACATCGGGTAATTAACCCGATGTGTGCTGTAACTAGGAGAGCAAGGAGCCAGCGCTCAGTGTGCGCTGCTCCCTGCACGTGTAGCTACGTGCGCTGGTAACCAAGGTAAATATCGGGTTGGTTACCCGATATTTACCTTAGTTACCAAGCGCAGCATCTTCCACGTGGCGCTGGGGGCTGGTCACTGGTTGCTGGTGAGCTCACCAGAAACTCGTGTAGCGACGCTCCAGCGATCCCTGCCAGGTCAGGTTGCTGGTGGGATCGCTGGAGCGTCGCTTAGTGTGACATCTCACCAGCAACCTCCTAGCAACTTACCAGCGATCCCTATCGTTGTTGGGATCGCTGGTAAGTTGCTTAGTGTGACTGGACCTTAAGTACTTGTGTTTATGATTTAAAAAAAAAAATGGGACATCTATTGTTAGTATATCACACAGGTCTCACAATGTACGCAGTTGAAGAAGAACAATCTCACCCAGCTGTGAGACCTGTGTGATTACGGGGAGTGTCTCTCTAATCCTTCCACATGCTAATAAGCATTCTGGATCCTCCGTGTGCCGTTAGACCTACACAATGGGAATGTGGGGAGTGTGTCTGCAATTACTCCACACACTACCCAGTATTCTGAATCCTCCGTGTGCCGTTAGACCTACACAATGTGAATGTGGGGAGTGTGTCTGCAATTACTCCACATACTACCCAGCATTCTGAATCCTCCGTGTGCCTTCAGACCTACAGTATGTGAGTGTGGAGAGTGTGTCTGCAATCACTCCACACACTACCCAGCATTCTGGATCCTCCGTGTGCCTTCAGACCTACAGTATGTGAGTGTGGAGAGTGTGTCTGCAATCACTCCACACACTACCCAGCATTCTGGATCCTCCGTGTGCCTTTAGACCTACAGTATGTGAATGTGGGGAGTGTGTCTTCAATCACAGCACACACTCTGCAGCATTCTGTTTCCTCCGTGCGGTGTCAGACCTGTGCGAGCACGGAGAGTATGTCTGCAATCTCTTCACACACTAGCCAGCATTCTAGATCATCCGTGCGGTCAGACCTCTGTGAGTGAAGGAAGGAAGGAGTGAGTGCCAGGCCATGAGGGCTCCGCACTCCTTCGCCAGTGAGAATCAGTATTTGTAAGCTTCTTTGGGGCAGGATGTTTGAAACTTGCAGTTCTCTTCAAAGCAGCATCATAGATGTAGCAGATAGACACATGAGACTGAGGTTCTCTTAGCAAAACAACATAGAACAGTTTATATGATCTTCCATCTTCATGATAAACCAGGCCAAATTTCTACGGTCCAGCTGCCACTCTTTCCTGGGGTACTCCGCCTGGCCAATCCCATTAATTGTGACCTAGTCCTCCAGCTGGCGGGCCAATGCCTCCGCTTTCCCCTTCTTCTTTCTTTAGCTACCCGTGGTACTCTCACTGTTCCTGATGGCTTCTATTCATTCGACTTCCTTTGACCCGTCCGAGGTTCTCTGCCCCGACAGTCATCTACTTCCCTGGACTCTTCTAAGCCCATTCGGAGGTGAGCCCTAGGCTCCAGACCCTTGAAGGATACCACTGGGTTACCTAACGGGCTCAAGTTAAAAGGCCATGTCCTCACTCCCAGAACACCTCTGCAGAACTGGCACCTCACTAGGCCCGTCTTACTAACAAACCCGCTGGCCATCTGGATAATTTCACATACACTCTCTACTATACAGTGTGTCCACCCATATCCTGTCCACAGCCATTAACTTGAGAACGGCTGCAGCTATAGGCATAGAAGTGATGTCTAGGTATAGTAAAGTAGCCATGCACTACGCAATGAAACCACCCATTGCGCCACCTGGTGGAAAACAACGGAGTTAGAATTTTTATTTTGAAAACGGAATGAGATAGAGAAAAAAAGTGAATTACAAATTTGTAGGGCATCATCAATTCAATACGAATCGACACCTTGCAAACAGAAATGCTATGATATGAAACCCATGCCCCCCCCCCCAAAACATTGAATGCTGGTCACGCATATGGCACTCATTTAACTTTGATGCTCAAAGTGGCCACCATCAGCTGCTGCAATGCACATCTGGACTCTGGACAGCATACTATATCTTGCTGCATGTTGTGCAATATGGTAGGTGACACGTTTGCACAAGCATCTGTGATACATCGTCGTAGGTCCTGCAATGTTGATGGAGGGGTCGCATACACCTGCTGTTTCATGTGACCTCACAGAAAGAAGTCCAATGGGGTCAGGTCAGGTGAGCGTGGAGGCCACTTCACGCAGCCACCATACCTAATGACTTTTAGGAAGGTCTCCATGAGGTATCGCTTCACGTCCGCAGCCTTGTGAGTTTTACACTTTCTAATCATAGCATTTTTGTATGCAATGTGTCGATTCGTTTTGAATTGATGATGCCCTACAACTTTGTAATTCACTTTTTTTCTCTATCTCGTTCCGTTTTCGAAATAAAAATGCTAACTCCGTTGTTTTCCACCAGGTGGTGCTATAGGTGGTTTCATTATGTAGCGCATGGCTACTTTACTATACCTAGACACCACTTCTATGCCTAAAGCTGCCGCCGTTCTCATGTTAATGGCAGTGGACAGGATATGGGTGGACACACTGTATATTCAATTTATATACAATTTATACTAAATACACAAGGACAGTATGGAGGATTTAACAGTCTCATGCTGGATTATACCTGTAAAAATATTAATGGATGGACAATCCCTTAGAAGGATTTGCTGCTAATGCAAGATATCACGAGACTCCAGAAAAGCACTCATGATGTTAAAGCTGTTTTTGTTGCAATCTTTATTGTACATAGACAATATACGCTATATACAGATAAACTACACAATGTTAAGCAGAAGTTTGTAATGTTCAATATACTTGTACTGAACATTTGCAAGTTATGTTTCTTAGAAAACTAATACACTTTATAAAGATTTCACTATTTGGTTATTAGACAAGGCTATGCGTGCCATAGAGGGAGCCAGTGCAATAAGACCCTTGTCCTCTACATATGTGCTTTGCGTTCAGACACAAATGGTCTTGCAACTTAACCTAATTTTGCATAAATTCCCATAATAAACACTTCTTTTTCCTAAAATGTTGGGTAATTTCAGGTCACTACTTTTGGACGTTAAATCAAGGTGGTGTGATGGGATGTCCTCGCAAAATTACTGAAGTTTGGGGTGTTCCATCTCCAATTGACACAGTTTTTACTAGATGCAATTGTGGTGGAAAGACCTTCTTTTTCAAGGTATGAAATTGTGTAGTACGTGCTCTAAAAGATATGAGTGGCCTGAAGTCATTGGCTATACACTATGCTTACATTATACAATCTAGTACTGCTCTAGTATGTTTTAATTTCTTTTTTTCCCTCATTTTCAATGTTTCATAAGAATAGGATATGATTTATTGCGTAAAGCTGTTTACTGCAGATAGATTTCATAGTGTTTATTCTTACAGTAATCATGTCTTGGAGTTTTGGGTCAAATTTTTTGACAATCCACACAGATCACCAAAATGTTCTGAATAGGTATGCCATAAATAAATGAGTGCGCGCTAGAGCTTCCATATCTCTAATTCATTGCAATACATAAACGTTGCGCATGTGCAGTCACCTACTTTTTAGGTACGAGGGACCACAAGTCACCCATTTCTGGATCAATGTGGTTTCCTGAGCTCAGACACCTATCAATCATATATCACATCATTTCTCTCTGTGCCCTCTTAGAGACTTGGAAGCTATAAAAGAAATAATAGATATATAAATGTCACAACTCTCAGCATGCTGATAATAAAAGTGTGTATTGGCATGCATTCAGCATTGTAAAGTAGTGTGCAATTTAAAATAAAATGTGTTTATCATCCTGCTCCTTTCTAATGGTAGGGTTCTCGTTATTGGCGTTTTTCCAATGATGTGATGGATCAAGGTTATCCAAAAGAAATTATTAAGGGTTTTGGTGGACTCAGAGGTAAAGTAACTGCTGTACTGCCCGTCGCTGGATTTAGCACAAGGCCAGAGTCTGTCTATTTTTTCAAACCAAGTGAGTAGAGTATAATATATTTGTAACCACTGTTTGGTGAGCATTGAACAAATGTAAAAATGTAGAGAAGATGTTGTAATGAGCTTACACTTTAGATTATTTGCAGAAATATCTATTGAAGTATACAACATGAGCTTTTACATTTATATATATATAGGAAAAGATTACTACACTATAACATGCAAACATCCTCTTTAAAGAGAACAAGGGCTAGAACTCTAGTGCCAAATATTGTATGTAGTATTGCTAGAAAACAATACTGAATCTTTAATGGGCCTTTCCACATGACTTAGGATATCGAAAAAAACAGAACCTTCATTTTCAGGCATGTGTTCTCTCTTGCATTTGTCTTTCAAGGGCGACCAGCCTTCTTGGGGGACTTGAAAGAGTTTGTGATGTTGTAAAGATACAATATTCTCAAAATCACAGACTCAGAACGACCAACTTCTCTTACTATGGCTGATCTGGTCACCTCTTTGGCCTTCATCTGGACAACCTGCTGCCAGAGGGTTTCAGTCACTTTGGAACGGCACACCATTTTTGTAAAGTCAGTGCAAACTAAAAAGGTTAGGCTGCCAGTTAGGTCTGAAACACACATCCGTTAAACACGTGCGTGTTTGGTCCGTCTCCGTATGTACCGGAGACACGGACAAACATGCACCAATGTTAATCTATTATTGAGGTCACACGTGCGTTATTCCATAAGGTCTGTGTGTCCGTGTCCGTGATGCGTATGTGTTTCCGTTTTGCACGGAAGCATGTCCGTTTTTTGCACGAAACACGCACACACGGACTCCATGAAAGTCAATGGGTATGTGCACACAATAACATGACACGGATGCATCTCTGCATGCTCCGTGTACGTTTTGTGCTTTTTTGTAGCGATGTCGGTCATTCTTTGTTTTTCTGTCTATGTCGGTCATTCTCCCTCAGTCCGTCGGTCAGTCTCTCTCTGTCTTGTCTGTCCCTCTCTCTGTCTGTCGGTCAGTCTCCCTCCTCTCTCATACTTACCGATCCCCGATCACCGACGGGGCGCTGCACGGCTGTTCACTAAACTCCGGCGGCTTTTACTATTTTGAAAAAGCCGGCCGCTCATTAAACAATCTCGTATTCCCTGCTTTCCCCGCCCACCTGCGCCTATAATTGGTTGCAGTGAGACACACCCCCACGCTGAGTGACAGCTGTCTCACTGCAGCCAATCACAGCCACTGGTGGGCGGGTCTATACTGTGCAGTTAAAAAAATAAATAATTTTAAAAAACCGACATGCGGTCCCCCCCATTTTGATACCAGCCAGGGTAAAGTCACACGGCTAAAGGCTGGTTTTCTCAGGATGGGGAGCTCCACGTTATGGGGAGCCCCCCAGCCTAACAATATCAGCCAGCAGCCGCCCAGAAATGCCGCATCCATTAAATGCGACAGTTCTGGAACTCTACCCGGCTCTTCCCGAATTGCCCTGGTGCGTTGGCAATTGGGGTAATAAAGAGTTAATGACAGCACATAGCTGCCACTAAGTCCAAGATTAATCATTGCAGGCATCTATAAGATACCTTCCATGATTAATCTGAAAATTACAGTAAATAAACACATACACCCGAAAAAATCCTTTATTTGAAATAATAAACACTAAAAAAACCCCTCGTTTACCAATTTATTATGCCCCAAATACCCATCCATGTCCGGCGTAATCCACGGAGGTCCCGCGTCGCTTCAAGCTCTGCTACATGAAGGTGACAGGAGCGGCAGAAGAACACCGCTGCTCCTGACAGCTCCACACAGCAACTGAGGTAAGTATCGCGATCAGCGATGACGTCACTCAGGTTACTCGCGGCCACCGCTGGATCCTCCAACTGTGACTGCAAGTCGCCCGAGTGACAGCGATGAAGTCACAGGTGAGTTGCAGTCACGGCGGGAGGATCCAGCTAGCCTGAGTGACAGCAGCGCTAATCGCACTGCTCACTTCAGTCACTCAGGGGATTAGCGGTCACCGGTTCACGGGTGACCGCTAATCAGGACGCGACACAGACTAACCCGCGGTATGACAATGAAGTCGGGTGAAGTTCACCTGAGTTCATTCTCAGCGCGCGACTCTGTCTGCTGTCAGCCAACATGTAGCAACTACATTTTACATCACACAGACATTTCACACGGACAACACATACACACGTCAGTTAAGTTTCACACGCACATTAAACATGCACACACGGCTAGCATACGCAGTTCACACAGATGCCACACGGACCATAAAAACGGACACAAAAAAGGGACACGAACCCGAAAAACGGACGAAACACACGTGCGTTTTTTTTCATGGATGTGTGTTTCAGGCCTTAGGCTATGTCCGCACGTTGCTTTTTACCTGCTTTTTACCTGATTTTTTGCTGCTTTTTCAACTGCAGCGTTTAATGCCAAAATGGTTGTGTTCTGCTTTTCAAGCAAAGTCTATGGGAATTTGGGTTTCTTGTTCGCACTATGCAGTTCAAACTGCAGCCTTTTTGTTGCAGAACTTTGGTCAAAAACTCAACTTTGTAGTGCAAAACCCAAATGGCAAAAACAATTGACATGTCAATTGTTTTTGCCATTTGGGTTTTGCACTGCAAAGCTGAGTTTTTGACCAAAGTTCTGCAACAAAAAGGCTGCAGTTTGAACTGCATAGTGCGGACCAGAAACCCAAATTCCCATAGACTTTGCTTGAAAAGCAGAACACAAGCATTTTGGCATTAAACGCTGCAGTTGAAAAAGCAGCAAAAAATCAGGTAAAAAGCAGGTAAAAAGCAACGTGCGGACATAGCCTTACATAGGGTTTGTCAGGTAATTAAGGAAATTAGTGCCAGGTGCCAAATTAACACCAATAACTTACAGGGAGCTGAAAGTGTTCTCTAATTTTGATTAGTGTTCTTTTACATTTATCTCATTTACATTTTTATTATGTCTTTTACAATAAATTCAATTTATGAAATAAGCTTAACATGCTGTGAGTTTACTCATGCTAGGTTATAATCACATAGGAAGACACACCGCAACATTTATGAAATTGTGTGTTATTCTCTAATTTTGATCTTCAGTGTATAATGGGTTTGGCTTCAACCCGTGAAAACACAGCTCAAACAAATACGTGAAATTAGCATATCTAAACAAGACCGAAAGCACTGGAAGAAAACCCCAGAAACATGCTGCCGAATCATATGATTTTTCAATAATACCTCCAAAGATACAGAAAACTATATTTTTGACAGATGCTCTATAAAGAGGTTTCCAGGCCGTTTTCTTTTTTTCTGTGGTCCGAAAAACTAACAAGCAGATAGTTGTTAGCTATCTGCTTGTTCTACCTGGTGCTGGCTTAAAGCAGTCACTGACTGCTCCTGCCAGAGATTCAGCTCTTCCTCTTCTGGACTGCTCTGCCGCCTGGGCATGACTACCGACCTCATGGTGATTGACAACCAATTCCCTGCAGTTAGGCAGCGGGTAACCAGCTGTCAATAAGCATGACATCAGCAGTCACTCCCAGTCAACAGAGCAGAGAGGAAGACAAGCAGCTGCTCTATCGAAGTGATGTCAGTGGAAGCTGATGAATTGCCGGCAAGAGCGATCTGTGACCACTTTGGCACGTATTTATTAACTACCTGCTTGTTAGTTCCTAGGCACATAGTTAAAAAAAAATAAATTGTCCTAGATAACCCTTCTTAAGTAAATCTGTGATACTGTTCTCTAACACACAAGGTCATCTGTTCTTGTCATGTTTATGAAGGTCATGTCTATATACACTATAAGGTTAGGTTCACACACTGCATTTGACGCTGCATTTTTGTGCGTTTTTGCGTCAAAAAACGCACAAAAACGCACCCGCGGCAAAAAAATGCGACAAAAAACGCACGCGTTTTTGCCGCAATTTGGTGCGTTTTTTGCTGCGTTTTTGCTCACTGCGTCTTTATGCGTTTTTTATCAGTGAAAAAAAAAAGGTCTGATGTCATTTCCTTCTTCAATATGTTCTTCATTCTCCACTAGTGTATGCAGGAGAGCAGACAGCTGCAGAACTACAAGGCTCAGCATACTCCATCCAATAGTGTATGCAGGAGAGCAGAAAGCAGCTGCAGAACTACAAGGCTCAGCATGCTCCATCCAGGACTGTATGCTGGAGGGAGAGTCAGGGGGAGCAGACCTACAAGGTTCAGCATCCTCCATCCAATAGTGTATGCAGGAGAGTAGACAGCAGCTGTCGAACTACAAGGCTCAGCATCCTCCTTCTAGGACTGTATGCAGGATTTCTTTGCCCACCCAAACAAAAAAAATGACGTGGACTTCGCCATATTTTTGTATGCTAGCCGGGTACAGCAGGCAGGTACGGGCTGCCCCCAACCCCCAGCTGCCTATTTGTACCCGGCTTGGAACCAAAAATATAGATAAGCCCTTTTTTTTTTAATTATTTCATGAATTTCATGAAATAATTAAAAAAAAATGACGTGAGCTTCGCTTAATTTTTGTGTCCAGCCGGGTACAACTAGGCAGCTGGGGATTGGAATCCACAGTGCAGGGTGCCCAAGCTTTCTGGGCACCCCCGCTGCGAATTGCAGTCCGCAGCCACCCCAGAAAATGGCGCTTTCATAGAAGCGCCATCTTCTGGTGCTGTATCCAACTCTTCCAGCTGCCCTGATGCCGGGTGGCTCACTGGGTAATAATGGGGTTAGGGATAGCTGTATATTATCAGCTGGCCCTAAGCCCGAAATTCATGGTGTCACGCCAATATTAGGTATGGCCACCATGAATTTCTAGTAAAGATAAAAAAACACAACACACAGAAAAATATTTTTATTAGAAATAAAACACAACACAGCTAGTGACTCCATCTTTATTGAAATAAAGAACCCCCCTCCGCAGCAATCCTGGGTCAAGGGTCCCGCGCCGTCCAATCCGGATCCAATATCATCTGATTGGTTTGCTGGAAGGCATACCAATCAGATGATGTGTCAGGATCAAGTGCCTGAATCAAATCACACATCAGCTGATTGTATAAAAGCCGTTTATACAATCAGCAGATGCATCGGTGCAAAAAAAACCCAAAACATACTCACTTATGTGCTGATTACCGGCAGCTCCTGGAGCGAGTCTGATCCCGTTCGATCGCTGCAGGAGCTGCCAGTAATCAGGGATGAAGTATCCTGACGGCATTCGCTGACAGGTTAAGCCGGCCGGGCGCCGGTGTCAGCCAGAGACTTACGATCAGCTGACGCGTCAGGTGACTGCATCAGGTGATCCATCGCCAGGTCCTGCATCCTGCAGGCATACGTACCCGGGGAGACTGCACACACCCGGAGCGGCGATACCGGGAGGAGGATCTGGGAGCGGGCATGGCACCGGGAGCCTGCAGACAGGTGAGTATGACTTCTTTTTTTTCTACTGTTCACTTTTGTTTTCGCAGCCGCTTCCACCTCCTGCCCGTACATGACGCCGCACGGCAGCATACATGCACAGGACTGGAGGTGAAAGCGGCGGTGACGGTATCGGGAGGATTCACGCTTCTGTATTTACTGACAGAAGGAATCCTCTTCCTGTACATGTCACTTTACTACCCACCTCCTGCGTTTATAGTTGCGTTTTTGGTCTTAGAAATGCACTAAAACGCACCAAAACGCACCTATTTGCGTTTCTCATTGCGTCTTTCAACATTCCATTGCACTCAATGGATGAAAAGCGCAGTGAAAAACGCGGGAATAATTGACATGCTGCATTTTTGTGGCACCACAAAAACGCAGCTGAAAAAAAAACGCTGTGTGCAGACAGCAAAAATGAAAACTCATAGACTTTGCTGGGGAAGCAAAGTCATGCAGTTTTCTGAGCAAAAATGCACCCGAAAACTGAGCAAAAACGCCACGAAAAATGCCCTGTGTGAACTTACCCTAAGGCTATGTGCCCACGCTGCGGAAAATGCGCGGATTTTGCCGCGGATTTCTCGCGGAAAAGCCGCGGATTTCCCGAAAATCTGCAGCTCAGGCACTTCCCAGCCATTTCTATGGCATTTTGGAAATGCTGTGCCCACACTGTGGATTTTTCCGCAGCAGATTTCGTGCGGATTTTGATCCGGAAAAATCTGCAACATGTCAATTATTGTTGCGGATTTTCATCCGGATTTTGGCTTTAAAATTGGGAAAAAAAAAAAAAATCCGCATCAAATCCGTGGCAATTCCGCGGTAAATCCGCGGCAAATCCGCACCGTTGAAAAGGTGCGGATTTTGTGGGAAAGCTGCGGATTTTGATGCAGAAAAATCCGCAGCTACATTCTCCCATGGACACATAGCCTAAAGATGCTTTTTAAAAAGGTAAAGCAGAGTTTGATGCAATTGCGTGAATTTACAATCCTGTCTATAAATAATATGATTGTTTCATAGGTGGTTTTGTACAAAAATACACATTCCGGCAGGAGCAAGCTAAAAGATGCACAAAGAAGAAGCGTCCTAGCATACAATATCCAATTCAGTCTAAAAACATTCAGACTGTAAGGTATCGTTTCCCACGGAATGTAATGAGACATCGGATCCAGATACATCGGACTTTCAGTAATGTACATCAGCCTCTCGGTAATTTGCCTAAATTGTAATAATCAGCAAAGAACACTAGAAATGGGCAATAGCTATTATGTTGCTTTTTACTTTAAGATCCTTGATTGTATAACAGCAGTGTGAAGCTTCATCCTAATAATAGGATTTTATTTCCAAATCATATGACTTCATTCCCATTTCACCAAATGCGTGAAGTGTGAATACAACCTATGTGATGCATTACTTGGCTATTACATCATTAGTTATATGCATTTAGTATAACTACTTATCATTGTCTAATGTATATATTTAGGTATGCTTCATGAACAGACTACAGTACGCTTAACCTGGAGAGGTATTCCCAATAACATTGTCTCGGCTGTATCATTGCCAAATTATAAGAAGCAGGACGGTTTCGACTATTATGTCTTCAATAAAGGTGATTATCACATATTTCCACAATTATTGATAATTAAAAAAATGCTTTATAGAAATATTTTTCACAATTCTTTGCTATATATGGGTCTGTGCTTAATATGTAATTTATACACACACACATTATTTATATATATATATATATATATATATATATATATATATATATATATATAGTATATCACAAAGGTGAGTACATCCTCCCCTTTTTGTAAATATTTTATTATATCTTTACATGGCACACATTGCAGATATGACACTGATACAATGTAGTCAGTGTAGAACTTGTATAAGTGTAAAATTGGTGCCCTCTAAATAACTCAACACACAGCCATTAATGTCTACACTGTTGGCAAGAAAAATGAGTACACCTCTAAGTGAAAATAGACAAATTGTGCCTAGTTAGCCATTTTCCCTCAGTGTCATGTGACTCAGTGTTAAGCTATATGCACACGCTGCCGTTTTTGTTGTGTTTTTGATGCTCTTTTTGGTGCAGTTTTGTTGTCAGAAAGTTCTCACTTTTGACTTGCCAGCAAAGTCTATGAGAATTCAGATTTGCTGTGCGCACATTGCAGTTTTTTTTGTCTGCCGTTTTGTCACAAACTTTGACATAAAAAATGCAGCATGTTCATTCTTGCTTTTTTGTCACATTTCTGTCACACTTTCTATACTGACAAACACATGAAATGAGAATTGACAAAAAATGTGACAAAAACGCATCAAAAATGCACCATCATTACAAGCGTTTTTTTTACACTTCCAGGCTCTCTGTGACAAGCTGCAGTTTTGGTTGCAGTTTGGGTGCAGTTAAAACTGTAGCATGCGCATGTAGCCTTAGAAGATCTCAGAAGTGAATGGGGAGCATGTGGGTTACATTTGGTGTTATCACTCTCACACTCTCTCATACTGATCACTGGAGGTTCAGCATGGCTCCTCATGGCAAAAAATTCTCTGAGGATCTGAAAAAAAAAATTGTTGCTTTACATAAAGATGTCCTAGGCTATAAGAAGGTTGCCAACACCTTGAAACTGAGCTGCAGCATTGTGGCCAAGACCATCCAGTGGTTTAACAAGACAGGTTCCACTCAGAACAGGACTCGCCATGGTTGACTACAGAAGTTGAGTGCACATGCTCAGCGTCATATCCAGAGGTTGTATTTTCAAAATAGATGTATGACCGAGGCCAGCATTGCTGAAGAGGTTAGAGAGGTGGGGTATCAGTCTGTCAATGCTCAGACTATACACCACACACTGCAACACATTGGTCTGCTTGGCTATCATCCAAGAAGGGAGCCTTTCCTAAAACTGATGCACAATAAAGTCCGCTAACAGTTTTCTGAAGACATGTAGACTAAGGACATGGATTACTGGGACTATGTCCTATGGTCTGATGAGACCAAGATAAACATGTTTAGATGGTGTCAAGCATGTGTGATGGCAACCAGGTGAGGAGCACAAAGACAAGTGTGTTTTGCCTACAGTCTTGTAAATGTAAAGAGAGTGTGCACTGCCATAATACTAGAAAAGGGTGCAGCGTCAAGTACAGGACACTATATGTGGAAAAACAAAGCAAATACAGTACATAGGAGATCCGCACACCAACAAATAAATCATATATATCTTAAAATTCAAACTTTATTATATACCAAGGGGAATGTATAAAAACAATTAAAACATGAATACATGTTGACACTCCCGATAACCACAATAGGTAAATATAGTCGAGAAACCAGCCAAATAAAGTACAAAAACCTCAATCAAAAATGACTAGCAGAACCCTTGTGGAAATACAGGGTAAGGCCTCATGTGCATGCTGCATCTTTTGCCACATTCTTGCACATTTTTTTGGGTGCAGTTTTGTTCCCAAAACTGCATGCATTTCCTTCGTCAGCAAAGTCTATGAGATTTCATTTTTGCTGTCTGCACGTTGCAGGTTTTTTTTGGCTGTGTCTTTGTAGTGACCACTGTAGCAATATGTATATGCTGTATGTCCCCTAGGGGCCTCTAGGGGTCTCTCTTCTTGTATGTGTTTACAAGCAAGTGGGAACTCGCTGTTACTGCAGACAGAGTGCAGGGAGCAGATAGAGAGATGTTATGGCTGATAATACCACCTAATAAATAACCTCAAGATCTCCACTGAGTGTGATTACTGAGAGACACAACAACAGAACATGGTGGCAGCTGGGCACAGAACCTTCATGTGACACCTGCAAATCCTCAGAGCTTGTGTGTGAGACTGGGACTGTACAGAACATCATTGCAACTGTGAGTACAGATTTCCTGTCATTACCACCAGATGGAGACTGGGCTGAAGCCCCCTCAGAAACTGGATGTCTCATCATGTAATCTATCCCAGACATGGAGACACTGGAAAGAGGCGTTTTCTCTGTATGTGGATCTGACAGTGGCCACCAGTGATGACAAACGTAAAGTAAAGCTGTTTTATTACTTAATTGGGGAAAAAGTCAGAGGACTAGCCCAGACCTTACTGCCTGACACAGACCGCCTCGTCCTAGCAGAGATTGTGGAGGCATTTGATAAGCACTGTGACCCCAAGAGAAATGAGACTGTGGAGAGATACAAGTTTTTCACAAGACAGCAGGTGGATAGTGAAAATGTAGACAGATATGTAACAGAGCTGAGGACATTGGCTGCAACATGTGGCTTTGGGGAAATCAGAGATAGCCTCATAAGAGACAGAATTGTATGTGGCATTATGGATACTCGCCTCAGAGAAAGGTTACTTAGAGACGAAGAACTGACCTTAGAGAGATGCATGCAAATCTGCAGGGCTGCAGAGCTGACAAAGCGCAGCCTGAAGATGATGGCAGGCATCAGAGATAATAATGATGATGATGAGGTACATGCAGTATCTGTGAAAGTAAAGACAAGACCAAGCTCCCCTATAAGCACGATCCACTGCAAATATTGTGGTAAGAGACATGAGAGAGTCAAGACCAAGTGTGCAGCATATGGCGAAACCTGCAGGTTATGTGGCAAGAAGAATCATTTCTCAGCTGTTTGCAGGCTGGGAACAGGCAAACAGCATAGACAGGTCCACACTGTGACACCAGACACTGACAGTGCAGAGGACATTACATGGCTACAGCTGCGACCTGCAACAGAGAATGTCAATGTAATCAGGCAGCCAGTAGTCAAGCATGCCAAGCAGCTCTATGCAACCTTCCTGTTGGATGAGAAGCCCATTAGATTTCAGCTGGATTGTGGAGCAAGCTGCAATGTAATTCCAAGTGCTATGCTGAACAAGCAGGTTTCCATTGAGCCAATGGACAAGGTACTGGTGATGTACAACAAAAGTGTTCTGAAACCTATGGGGACATGTAAGCTCAAAATACGGAACCCATGTAACAGGAAAAGTTACAGAGCTGAATTTACCATGCTGCATGGTGGGAACCATGTACCAATACTGGGAGTAAAAGCAGTACAGGCAATGGACTTAATAACAGTACAGTCTCAGAACATTATGTCTGTTGAAGTTTCCCAGGATATACCAAATCCCAAACTAAATGCAGAGCGCAATTTGGACTTTCAAAAAATAAAAATGGAGTATGCTGATTTATTTGAAGGTGATGGGTGTTTTGAAGGTAAATACAGGCTAGAAATTGATAAAACCGTGCAGCCTATCAGATTACCTACAAGAAGAGTGCCTGTAGCTTTAATGCAACCACTGAAAGTAGAGCTACAAGATTTACAGAAAAGAGGCATGATAGCACCAGTCCAGAAGAGTACAGATTGGATCAGCAGTTTAGTCATAGTGCAGAAACCATCAGGCAAGTTAAGAATATGCATTGATCCGAAGCCACTCAACAAGGCGCTGAAAAGAAATCATTACCCGATGCAAACATTGGACGATGTTCTCCCAGATCTATCAAAGGCTAAAATATTTTCTGTATGTGATGTCAAAAATGGATTCTGGCATGTGGAACTGACTGAAGAATCAAGTTTATTGACAACATTTTCTTCACCATTTGGACGCTATAAATGGCTGAGACTGCCCATGGGACTAAAACCTGCTCTGGAGATGTTCCAGCAGAAATTGATGCAGGCTTTGGAAGGACTTCCTGGAGTAAAAACAATAGCAGATGATATCCTTATAGTGGGAGAAGGCGAAGATATGGAATCTGCAATCAAGGATCATGATCAGAAGATGATACAATTTTTGGACCGATGTAGAACAAAACAAATAAAGCTGAACGTGGACAAATTCAAACTGAAAATGACAGAAGTTGCATATATTGGACATCTTCTGACCTCAAATGGTGTAAAAGTGGATCCAGAAAAGGTGAGAGCAATTCAAGATTTGCCAACCCCAACTGATGTGTGTGGAGTACAACGATTTCTGGGCATGGTAAATTATCTCTTCAAGTTTTGTAAGCATCTGTCAGATATGTGTGAGCCACTGAGACAGCTAACCCACAAAGATGTGCTCTGGGAATGGACAGAAAACCAGGAAACTGCTTTCCGGCCAGTAAAGAAGGCTATTGCAGATGCAGCAACCCTGAAGTATTTCGACCCAGATCGAGAAGTGGTGGTACAATGTGATGCTTCAGAAAAAGGCCTTGGAGCTACACTAATGCAGAACAAACAGCCAATCACGTTTGAAAGCAGAGCCCTAACAACAACAGAGCAGGGATATGCTCAGATTGAGAAGGAGTTACTGGCTGTGGTATTTGGGATGGAGAAGTTTCACCAGTACACCTATGGTCGACGAGTAACAGTGCAGTCTGATCACAAGCCATTGGAGAGCATTACAAAGAAACCACTACTAAATGCCCCAAAGAGACTACAGGACATGCTGTTACGACTTCAGAAATACAATTTTGACATCTGTTACTGTCCAGGAAGAGACTTACTGATCGCAGATACTCTAAGCAGAGCATACCTACCTGTCACAAATGATGAAGAGAATGAAATTGAAACCATCAATATGTGTGACTATCTGGCGGTGTCAAAAGACAAGTTTAAGCAAATACAGACTTGTACAGAGAAGGATAAAATACTCCAGATCTTAAAGACTGTCATCTTGCAGGGCTGGCCAAAATACAAGCAGCATGCACCTAGGGAAGTTTCTCCATTCTTCCACATAAGAGATGAACTGTCAGTGCAGCAATGAATCATCTTTAAAGGAAACAGCGCTGTTATACCAGAAGCACTCAGTAGAGACATACTGGAAACACTGCACTCTTCGCACTTAGGCAGGGAAGGATGTCTACGGCGAGCAAGAGAATCTATTTATTGGCCAGGAATGAATGACCACATTAAAAACTATATAGCACAATGTGAAATATGTGCATCCTGCAGTGATAAGCAACAAAAGGAGACATTGCAACCTCATGAAATTCCACAGAGGCCTTGGTCAAAAGTTGGAACAGATGTGTTCACATGGAATGACAAAGAATACCTAATTACAGTGGACTATTTATCTAACGTTTGGGAGATTGATTTGTTACAGGACTCAAGGGCGAGAACAGTGATTAAAAAACTCAAGGCCCATTTTGCCAGGTATGGCATTCCAGATATCGTGTTCTCTGACAATGCTGCTCAGTTTACTTCAGAAGAGTTTAAAACTTTCAGCAAGAGATGGGAATTTGAACACCAGACGTCTTCTCCAAGATATCCACAGAGTAATGGCAAAGCAGAGTCCGCAGTAAAAACGGCCAAAAGACTCCTTAAAAAAGCAAAACAGGCAGGTACTGATGTATATCTGCCTATACTGGATCATAAAAACACACCCACCCAAGGCATAGACAGCAGTCCGGCACAGAGGCTCATGAGTAGACGTACAAAGACACTCATACCAACCGCTAGACATCTGTTAAAGCCAAAGTTTGTTGGGAATCATCAAAGCTCAACTAAAGAAAAATCAAGATAGGCAAGCTTTCTATTACAATAAATCTGCAAAGGATCTGCCAGATCTCCAGAGGAATGACAACATACGGCTGCAGCCAAGCAGCAAATACGACAAACACTGGCAAAAGGCAAAGGTTGTCCAGAAAGTAGGACCTCGGTTCTACGAAATTGTAACAGAAGACGGAAGAAGCCTAAGGAGAAATAGGAGATATTTGAGGAAAACACAAGAACAAGATGATTCATGGCCTTTTGAACAATATCCTGATACCCAAGATAACGAGGCAGCAAGTCCAAGCCAAGTACCAACAGTGACTGCTGACCATCAGGGTGAGACTGTTAACCAGAGACAGGCAATATCAGAAGGCACATTACCAGAATCAGAACAACTACCAGAGGTGGACATTGACTCTTGTTATGTTACTAGGGTGGGCAGAATGATCAGAAAGCCTGCGCACCTCAAGGACTATATCTAACTGTATATATTGTAATTCTCTTTTACTTGGTCAGATTAACTTGTGTTTATTAAGTTTGATTGTTATTCTTGTTTAAAGAGAAAGGATGTAGCAATATGTATATGCTGTATGTCCCCTAGCGGCCTCTAGGGGTCTCTCTTCTTGTATGTGTTTACAAACAAGTGGGAACTCGCTGTTACTGCAGACAGAGTGCAGGGAGCAGAGAGAGATGTTATGGCTGACCATACCACCTAATAAATAGCCTCAAGATCTCCACTGAGTGTGATTACTGAGAGACACAACAACAGAACAACCACAAAGATGCAGCATGTCAATTCTTTGTGTTTTTGCCAGTGTTTTTGAGGCCTGCTAGGCAATAGATTGCACTTAAAAAACACATTGGACAAAAACGTGGTAAAAATGAGGCAAAAATGCATGTGTTTTTTTGGATGCGTTTTTGAGATCGGCGCATTTTTTGGGGGGCCAAAAACATGTACCGTGTTTTTCCAAAAATAAGACCTCCCCCAAAAATAAGCCCTAGCAGGGATTTTCAGCATTTTCGGAGAAAGGCTTAAATATAAGCCCTCCCCCGAAAATAAGCCCTAGTCCCGTATCAATAATGAAGTGTCCGTGCAGCTAAAAAAGATACAGATACTGTAGGACACTTCATTATAGACAGCGGCACCCGGCAATTACACTCACCCGACACTGAGTGGCAGGACCTGTAGTGATCACACACCCGCACCCATCAGCTCTCACACACACACACACACACACACACACCACCAGATCTCACACACACACACCAGATCTCACACACAAACATCGGATCGCACACACCGTCAGATCGCACACATAAGCAGATCGCACACATAAGCAGATCGCACACACAAACATCGGATCACACGCAAACATCAAATCACACAAACACACACACACAAACATCGGATTGCACACACATCGGATCGCATACACACTCACCTCATCCAGCGACACCGATCTCTTCACGCCAGGAGAATCCTGAGAGGCAGTGCGGTGCAGCGCGACGAACAGGACCTGCGGCCGGACACGTGACTTGCTCTCATTCCCTGCTGCCGTAAGTGCTGGATGTGATGTGATGTGTGTGTGTGTGTGTGTGTGTGATCTGCTGTGTGTGTCTGCGGTCGGCTGTGTTTTTCTGTGATCGGCTGTGTGTGTCTGCGTTTGGCTGTGTGTATCTGTGATCGGCTGTGTGTGCCTGCGATCAGATTTGTGTATCTGTGATCGGCTGTGTGTGCCTGCGATCGGATGGGTGTATCTGTGATCGGCTGTATGTGCCTGCGATCGGATGTGTGTATCTGCGATCGGATGTGTTTATCTGTGATGGCTGTGTGTGCCTGCGATCTGCTGTGTGTGATCTGCTGTGTATATCTGCGATCTGCTGTGTGTGTGTGTCTGCGATCGGATGTGTGTATCTGTGATCGGCTGTGTGTGCCTGTGATCTGCTGAGTGTTATCTGCTGTGTATATCTGCGATCTGCTGTGTATATCTGCGATCTGCTGTGTGTGTGTGATCTGCTGTGTGTGTGTGTGAGAGTGATCTGCTGTGTGTGTGATCTGCTGTGTGTGCCTGCGATATGCTGTATGTGTCAGTGTGTCAGCTAGCAGCAGGGTAGGACGGCGTGCAGCACCGACCGGAGATCACAGGAGGACCTTGGAACCACACAGACGTCCTGGTCTGGTGAGTATGAGTCTCCTGGGAAGTGGGGGGGGGTCTTCTTTTTTTAGGGGGTAAACTTACCCCCAACCGTGTTTCTCCAAGAATAAGACCTCCTCCAAAAATAAGCCCTAGTGATTTTTGGGGGGGCAAAAAAAATATAAGACAGTGTCTTATTTTTGGGAAAACACGGTATCTTTGTGGTCACCACAAAGATGCAGCATGCGCATATAGCCTTATAATAAACCAATAAACCTCATGGACAAGCATAAACCTGTATGGCTGATAGATAACAAGATAGTGCCTAAAGGCCCCGTCACACTAAGCAACATCGCTAGCAACATCGCTGCTAACGAACAACTTTTGTGACGTTGCTAGCGATGTTGCTGTGTGTGACATCCAGCAACAACCTGGCCCCTGCTGTGAGGTCGTTGGTTGTTGCTGAATGTCCTGGGCCATTTTTTAGTTGTTGCTGTCCTGCTGTGAAGCACAGATCGCTGTGTGTGACAGCGAGACAGCAACAACTAAATGTGCAGGCAGCAGGAGCCGGCTTCTGCAGAGGCTGGTAACCAATGTAAACATCGGGTAACCAAGAAGCCCTGTCCTTGGTTACCCGATATTTACCTTTGATACCAGCCTCCCCCGCTCTCACTGTCAGTGCCGGCTCCTGCTCTGTGCACATGTAGCTAGCTGCAGGACACATCGGGTTAATTAACCCGATGTGTGCTGTAACTAGGAGAGCAAGGAGCCAGCGCTCAGTGTGCGCTGCTCCCTGCTCTGTGCACATGTAGCTGCAGGACACATCGGGTTAATTAACCCGATGTGTGCTGTAACTAGGAGAGCAGGGAGCCAGCGCTAAGCAGTGTGCGCTGCTCCCTGCTCTGTGCACATTTAGCTGCAGCACACATCGGGTAATTAACCCCATGTGTGCTGTACTAGGAGAGCAGGGAGCCAGCGCTAAGCAGTGTGCGCTGCTCTCTGCTCTGTGCACATTTAGCTGCAGCACACATCGGGTTAATTAACCCCATGTGTGCTGTACTAGGAGAGCAGGGAGCCAGCGCTCAGTGTGCGCTGCTCCCTGCTCTCTGCACGTGTAGCTGCGTGAGCTGGTAACCAAGGTAAATATCGGGTTGGTTTCCCGATATTTACCTTAGTTACCAAGCGCAGCATCTTCCACGCAGCGCTGGGGGCTTGTCACTGGTTGCTGGTGAGCTCACCAGCAACTCGTGTAGCCACGCTCCAGCGATCCCTGCCAGGTCAGGTTGCTGGTGGGATCGCTGGAGCGTCGCAGTGTGACAGCTCACCAGCAACCTCCTAGCAACTTACCAGCGATCCCTATCGTTGTTGGGATCGCTGGTAAGTTGCTTAGTGTGACTGGACCTTAAGATACAAAACAGCAATGAAAAATCAAAGAAAACTAGTAAGGGGGCAAGGAAAATTATCCTTATTTGATCTGAGTGCTGAATGGCACTTAAAGGGGTGGTTCACCCATTTTTTTTATTTTGTCTATGGATGTAACTTACCATTTTGGGAGTTTTCTTAATTGGTCTCTACTTCCAGTTCTGGCACTGAGCGGCGCTATCCTGCATGCTCAGTAGACCCCATGGAGCTGTGGCCGCCAGCATCCTCTGATGTCCCGTCAAGTTCCGGGCTCTCAAACTTGACGCTTACGTCAGAGGATGCAGGCGCCACTCAGATTGATTGACTTGGCTGTGGGCGGTGACCACCGCATGTCACAGCCCAGCATCGAGGTGAGGATTCGGAGGATGGCACAGTGTGGAGCAGTGAAGACGGCTGAGCGTCCGGCAGATTGGTGAGGCATGGGGAGCCAGTGTGCAGTACAGGGGGGATTTCTTCAGCTGAAATCCCCCCTGTCACCCAAGTATGTGATCACACTATTTGCCCACTGTGCTCAGCTGTCAGGAGAGCGGGCGGTGTCGGCAGTGTGATCATATACTCCCACCAGCAGCACAGGTGACCGGACGCTGCATGGGACCAATTTGCTCCACTCTGTCACCTGCACAACAAGTCCCAGAGTGGAGTGACATGCTCTGCTCTGACACATAGTGTGCTATATGTCACTATCTTGCTCCACTCTGGTACTTGTTGTGCAGGTGAGAGTGGAGAAAGTGGGTCCTATGCAGCAGAAGTCACAGAGTGGAGCAAGTTAGTGACATATAGCACACTATGTGTCAGAGCAGAGCATGTCACTTACTGTCTCCACTCTGGGACTTGTTGTGCCAGAGTCACCGCTCTGCTCTGTCACTTGTCCTGCTGCTGCACGGGACCAACTGTCTGCACTCTGTCACCTGCACAACAAGTCAGAGTAGGGCAAGTTGGTGACAGAGCACCTCCACCCCCTCTTCTCCCCCCCTCCCCCCCTCCCTAAGCCACACGGCGAGAAAAACAGTGCGAGTGGAGGGTGATAAAATATTGCATTCCATTCGGACCAATATTAGCCTGTGTGTCAGCGCACGTGAGCAATTATTTTCTCAGCCCTAATCGGACCGAGAAAACAATCACAGCATGCTGCAATTGTAATGCAAGACTCTTTCTTTTTTACCCATTCAAGTGTATGGGGTGAGAGAGAAAAAAATCACACTGCACTACCGCGAGTGCAGAACGAGAATCGCGAGAGCCGGCAACGGAAGAGAGAGGGAGAGAAATCCCTCCCACCCCTCCTCAGTGCCGGCCCGCCCCCCGCAGCTAAGGTCTGCTCGCACAGTCGGACCTCAGTCGCAGGGACACACGCATGACACTCAGCTCTGCTGTACTGAGCGTGAGCCGAGTGTCATGCGAGGGGATCACAGTAATCCACGTGTGGCCCCAGCCTGATCGGCCGACACTGGAGTCTGCTGATCTGAACTCAGCTGAACTCCTGTACACACAGCCCGCACACGGTCACATGTGATCAGCAGCAGGCAGTGACTGCTGTTAACCTGCAGCTATTGCAGCGTGTGCGGGCTGTGAGATCAAGAGTCAGCTGACTCCAGTGCCGGCCGATAAATTCTGTGTCCCGCTGCAGAAGGATCCGATAAAATAACGGTTGCATGCATTGCACATTTAATCCACAGGATCCTGTCATATGCGGTTTGCGTTTTTTTGCCTACAGGCAAAAAAACGCTGATGTGAAAGCAGCCTGCAAAATGCATGCCACACGGATGATATGGACGACACACAGACTAGGCAAGAGGGGAAAAAGCAATCTCCTGACCCCTTCATTTTATTTTTCCCAATTATTTTTATTTTTTTCACATGTTGCGCCGGCTAATAATCATAATTTCTGTACACACACTATACACATACACACACACACACACACACACACTATGGACTATATGAGAACAAGCAGAAGATGGACGCTTTCCTCCCTGGGTTGTGCAGAGCTGGCAGCTGCTGCTGTCTCTGTGTGATTGCTCTCCATGCATCCACAGGGAAGAGGCAGGGAGGAGGCTTTGGATTTTGGGTGGAGAGGAGAGCAGAGTGGGTGTGTTAGGCCAGAATCACACTTGCTAGTGCCTCGCGTGTAACTCGCGCAAGTCTCTCATGGTAGAACCCGGCTTGGCTGCACACTATGCATACAGGAGCGTCTGAGCTGCATAGAGATACATGCAACCGACCCACTCCTGTCAGGGCAGTGTGCGGCCAAGCCAGGTTCTACCATGAGAGACTCGCGCGAGTTACACGCGAGGCACTAGCAATTGTGATTCTGGCCTAAGGTACAGTGGGTGTGTAAGATACCGCCCTAGAGCCACAAAGAATTATGGGAGTTGTAGGAACTGACCAGGAAGTCAGAAGAGAGATTAACCCCATCAGAGCTGGAGCCAGCAATTAGGATGTGCTGCTAGAGCACGATAAAAGGCAACATTACTGAAAAAACATAATAGATGTGTGGAGAGGCACATAATAGCAAGGTTTATCAGAAAAAGAAAATCAGTTTTGGTAACTGGACTTCTTTAAAGATAAAGCTGTGGAGGCAGGTAAATGTCCCTATGGGGTTAGCAGGATGAATACCACTAAGGTGTAAGCTTGCTGTAGGAAGAATACTCAGGATGGAAGCATGAGGCAGAAATTACCGGAATCATGGTGGTGGGAGTGTCATGGTTTGTGGATGCATGAGTGCTGACAGCTGTGTGGAGCTACAGTTCATTGAGGATCAGAGCCTGATCCCCTCCCTTCAGAAACTGGGCCACAGGACAATATTCCAACAGTATAATGACACCAAACACACCTCAAAGATGACCACTGCCTTCCTAATGAAACTGAGGGTAAAAGGTGCTGAACTGACCAAACATGTCTCCAGACCTAAACCCTATGGAACATCTGTGGGGCCTCCTCAAAGGGCAGAGGGAGGAGCGCAAGGTGTCTAACATGCACTAGATCCATGATGTTGTCAAGGAGGATGAAAGAACATTCCAGTGGCTCCTGTGAAGCTCTAGTGCAGAGGTCTCAAACACGCGGCATGCGGCCCCTCAGGCTGCTTTGTGCGGACCCCAGGCCTGTTTCCCTGTTAAGTATCGCGGCCGGTGCGGGGGCTGCAGCCACTGTCTACAATTTGTTATATGAATGTTTTGCTGGCGCTGCGCTCTCAGAGTCAAGTGCTCTGCGTGCGCAACGCCGGCAAAACAATCATCTGACAGAAATCTCTGCCAGGGGCTGTGGCCCCTGCACCGGCCGCGATAGTCACCGGGGGCACAGGCCTGCAGCCAGCAAAAAAGCAAAGGTGAGGCAGCCGAGGGAATGCGAGACAGGTGAGAATAATGGTGTTTTTTTTTTGTTTTGTTTTTTATTTGAGTATGTGAAGGACGACACATTAACCCCTTAGCGACCTATGACGTACTGGGTACGTAATGGCTCCCTGGTACTTAAGGATCCATGGCATACCCAGTACGTCATGGCGAAATCGCAGCCCCGGTAGCTGCGATTGCTTTGCAAATACCTTAGATTCGGGGAGGAGGGGACCTCTGTCTGACCTCAGGAGGGTGGTGTCTCCTCGCCTGACCTATGGAGGCTGTGATTGGCTGACGAACGCCGCTCAGCCAATCACAGCCACTGTAATGTTTCAACCATTGAAAATGGTTGAAACATTGAAATCCAGCCATGATCAGTGCAGCTATAGCACTGATCATTGGCTGGAGCTGGGAGACCTCTGTTTCACCCGCCCCCAGCTCTGATTGGAGAAACCGGCCTTGTGACCGATCTCTCCAATCACTTGTGGATCTGGGGCCGGAAACCGCCCCCCTCAGCTTCACTTCGGCGTCTGTGGAAGCTGAGGAGAGCGATCGGTAAGTTATAGCCACTGCCCCCTTTCAGATGCCGCTGCCACTGCTCCCCGCCCCACCCATTACTACAGGATGGGAACATTACCATAGAATAGGGACATGGTGATCACATTACTATAGAATAGGGACAAGGTGGGCACATAACTCTAGGATGGGGACAAGGTGGGCACATAACTATAGGATGGGGACAATGTGGGCACATGACTATAGGATGGGGACAAGGTGGGCACATGACTATAGGATGGGGACAAGGTGGGCACATGACTATAGGATGGGGACAAGGTGGGCACATGACTATAGGATGGGGACAAGGTGGGCATATGACTATAGAATAGGGACAAGGTGGGCACATGACTATAGGATGGGGACAAGGTGGGCACATGACTATAGGATGGGGACAAGGTGGGCACAGAACTATAGGATGGGGACAAGGTGGGCACATAACTATAGGATGGGGACAAGGTGGGCACATAACTATAGGATGGGGACAAGGTGGGCACATGACTATAGGATGGGGACAAGGTGGGCACATGACTATAGGATGGGGACAAGGTGGGCACATGACTATAGGATGGGGACAAGATGGGCACATGACTATAGGATGGGGACAAGGTGGGCACATGACTATAGGATGGGGACAAGGTGGGCACATGAGTATAGAATAGGGACAAGGTGGGCACATGACTATAGGATGGGGACAAGGTGAGCACATGACTATAGGATGGGGACAAGGTGGACACATGACTATAGGATGGGGACAAGGTGGGCACATGACTATAGGATGGGGACAAGGTGGGCACATGACTATAGGATGGGGACAAGGTGGGCACATGACTATAGGATGGAGTCAAGGTGGGCACATGAGTATAGAATAGGGACAAGGTGGGCACATCACTGTAGGATGGGGACAAGGTGGGCACATGACTGTAGGACGGGGACAAGGTGGGCACATTACTATAGGATGGGGACAAGGCTGGGGACATTACTAAAGGATGGGGACATTACAAGGATGGGCATAATACTATTGGATGGGGCCATTACTATAGAGTGGGGACAAGGCTGGGGTCATTACTATAGGATGGGGACTAGGATGGGCACAGTACTGCAGGATAGGGGCATTACTACAAGGGGACAAGGATGGGAAACATTACTATAGGATAGGGATAAGGCTGGGGACATTACTATAGGATAGGGACATTATGATAAGATGGACACATTACTATAGGATGGGGACAAGGTTGGCACATTACTATAGGATAGGGACATTACTATAGAATGAGACAACTATAGGATGGGGACAGAACTACAGGATAGGGAGATTGCTACAAGGGGACAAGGATGGGGAGCATTACTATAAGATGGGGAAAAGGCTGGACACATTACTACAGGATGGGCACATTATGATAAGATGGGGACAAGGATGAGCACATTACTGTAGGATGGGGACAAGGATGAGCACATTACTGTAGGATGGGGACAAGGATGGGGCACAATACTACAAAAGGGGCAAGGATGGGCTCATTACAAGAAGATTGGGAACATTACTAAAAGATATTTTTCCGTCAATCTTGCCATATGAGGGCTTGTTTTTTGCGGGACGAGTTGTACTTTTAAATGAAACCATACATTTTACCATATAGTGTACAGGAAAACAGCAAAAAAAAAATCAAAGTGTGGAAAAACTGCAAAAAAGTGTGATGGCACAATAGTTTTTGGGATGTTTTATTCACGGTGTTCACTATATGGTAAAACTGATGTATGGGTATGATGCCTGAGGTCGGTGCGAGTTAGTAGACCCCAAACATGTATAGGTTAACTTGTATCTAAGGGGTTAAAAAAATTCACATGCTTGTCCAATAAAACTGGCGTATGTTTTGCGCCATTTTCCAAAACCCGTAGCGTTCTCATTTTTTGGGATCAATGGCTCAGTGATGGCTTATTTTTTGCGTCTCAAGCTGACGTTTCTAATGGTACCATTTTTGTGCAGATACTACTTTTTTATCGCCTGTTATTGCATTTTGCGTAAAATTTTGAGCGACCAAAAAACGTAATTTTGGCGTTTGGAATTTTTTTGTTACTACGTCGTTTACCAATCAGATTAATTGATTTTATATTTTGATAGATCGGGCATTTCTGAACACGGCGATACCAAATATCTGTATATATTTTTTTAACCCTTTAATTTTCAATGGGGTGAAAGGGGGGTGATTTGAACTTTTAGGTTTTTTGTTTAATTTTTTAAAACTTTTTTTTTACTTTTCTTTTTATTTTACTAGTCCCTCTAGAGGGCTATAGCGATCAGCAATCCGATCGCTCTGATCTATCTGCTGATCACAGCTATATAGCTGTAAACAGCAGATACGGTCACTTCCTGCTTCACTGGCCTCCGGGCCGGGTAAAAATGAAAGTGACTCGTCATAGCTGCAGGCGTCATCACATGACCCTGTGCTACCATGGCAACCACCGAAAGTCACGTGATCACTCACGTGACTTCCGGTGGGGGTGGCAGTAAGTGAAAATCTTCACCGCGCGTATATACATCTCACTGCCAGACTTTGGCAGCGAGATGTAAGGGGTTAATGTTACGAGTGGAATGCGATTCCACTCGTAACATGCAGGCACACATGTCAGCTGTTGAAAACAGCTGATATGTGCGCCGATCACCGCACCCTGCCCGCGGCTTAACGTGACACGCTCCATGACGGATAGATCCGTCCATGGTCGTGAAGGGGTTAAGTACCGTAATTTTTCGCTTTATAAGACGCACCTGATTATAAGATGCACCCCCAAATTTGGTGAAGGAAAAGAGATTTGTTTTTAATGTTAAATGGGGTCTGTCTTATAATGCCAGTGTCCATCTAACAAATCATATAGGGTATATGTCCCTCATAGCCCCCATCCTAAAATTAGCCCCTTAATTTGGACATTGCCCCCTTATATTGAATATAGCTCCTTTGTGCTGGTACACGTCCCACAGTGATAACACATGTCCCCATTGATGGCACACGTCCCCCTGTGCTGGCACACATCCCCTATTGCTGGCACACATCTCTTATTGCTGGCACACGTCTCCTATTGCTGGCACACGTCTCCTATAGATGGCACAGATCTCCTACAGCTGGCACAGGTCTCCTATGGATGGCACACGTCCCCCTGTGCTGCCCATGGCCCCCTATGGATGGCACACGTTCCCCTGTGCTGCCCATGGCCCCCTATGGATGGCACACGTCCCCCCTGTGCTGCCCATGGCCCCCTATGGATGGCACACGTCCCCCTGTGCTGCCCATGGCCCCCTATAAATGGCACACATCCCCCTGTGCTGCCCATGGCCCCCTGTGGATGGCATACGTCCCCCTGTGCTGCCCATGGCCCCCTATGGATGGCACACGTCACCCTGTGCTGCCGATGGCCCCCTATGGATGGCACACGTCCCCCTGTGCTGCCCATGGCCCCCTGTGGATGGCACACGTCCCCCTGTGCTGCCCATGGTCCCCTATGGATGGCACATGTCCCCCTGTGCTGCCCATGGCCCCCTATGGATGGCACACATCCCCCTGTGCTGCCCTTGGCCCCCTATGGATGGCACACGTCCCCCTGTGTTTGATATGGCCCCCATGCTGCTGCCCATAGTAAAATAAAAAACTCTTTACTTATCTTCTCCAGCGCTGTCCTCCCTCCATGCTGCTGAGCTACTGCACTTCCTGCTTCTCAGTGCCTGTTATGTGATCGGCACAGCAGAATTACATCATCTCTGCGTGCCTGATCACAGCGGCAGCAGGGAGACCGTGGAGACACGCTGGAGGAGATAAGTAAAGAGTTTTTTATTTATACTATAGGCAGCAGCATGGGGGCCATATCTAACACAGGGGGGGGCATGTGACATCAAAGGGGGGCGCAAGCACATATACAGCCCATCATCGCGGTGCGGTTTCAGCAAAACGGTGATGGACAGTGGCAGTGCATATTATATGAGCGGGAGCAGGAGATCTCCCGCTGCCTCCTGCAGCCTTCACCAGCCTGCCTCAGCGTCCAGCACTGCTCCAGAGCTGCCCCCACCTCCCTGGGCCCTGCAATATATAATCCGTATATTCGGATTATAAGACGCACCCCCTACTTTCCCCCAAAATTTGGGGGAACAAAAGCGCCCCTTATAAAGCGAAAAATACGGTAAATATATTTCTAAAGGTCCTATTGACATGAATTTCTTATTTCTTTAGTGATATGTAATAATGAGAAATAACACAGGAAAAAGTATTGAACACGCTTACTGAAATGTATATAATACTTCGTACAAAAGCCTTATTTCATGATAACAGCTTCAAGATGCCTCCTGTATGGAGCATGTATTGCTCAGGTGTGATTTTGGCCCCTTCTTCCACATATACATTCTTCAAATCCTTCTATGAACTCTGAACTTTAGTTTCTTTTAAAACATTTTTTTTATTGGAGTCAGCTGAGGTGATTGGCTGGGCCATTCATCCAGCTTTATTTTCTGTGAAACCAGTTGAGAGTTCCCTTGGCTGTGTGTTTGGGATCATTGTCTTGATGAAATGTCCATCATCATTTCTTCATCATTCTGGTAGATGACAGCAGATTTTTATCAATAATATCTCTGTATATTTGTTCATTTATCCTTCCTTCATTTATATGAAGTTTGCCAGTGGCGTATGCTGAAAAATAGCCCCACACCATGATGTTTCTACCTCCACACTTCATTGTCTTAACCCCTTCATGACATCTGCAGTACATGTACAATGCTACGGGAGATACGTTCCCACAAACTGCTGTACATGTACGGCACTATGATCACGCTGCCCACATGCGACGCTGGCAAAAACACCAACAGGTGTCAGTTATGTATCATAACTGACACCCTATTGTAATGCCCATGAATAGTTCTATCACTGATCAAGAGCATTTAACCCCTCTGATGCTACTGTTAATAGCGACAGCAGGCACTGCTCTACTTACCAAAGAGAGGGAGCTCATTCTTTTCTTACAGCTACACAATGCAATTGCATTTCCCAAATAAGAACCGTGGGGTCAACCAGGTATGGTGGTCTGTGAAGTCCTGCCTTAAGCGAGACCTGGCACCCCTCTTGTAAATAAATAAAAATTTAATCTCTGAAAACCTCATCTTGTTCTTCAAAACATAAGGCCACACTCCGCTCTATCAGTGGAGAAATGAAAAAAAAAAATGACAGCTTTCAGAATGAAGCAATGCATAAAATGGATTTTTTTTTATAAAATTGTTTTTATTGTGTAAAAGCGCCCAAGAATAAAGTTGTCTCATCAATTTTTCTGCACTGTGAACGGCATAACAACAAAAAACAGTGGAGGTGGAGGTGTTACACTGCAGGTAGGATCCGGGTGCCACTCGGAAAGACTGGTGTTGCGTTGGCTGGCCCCAGGGATATGGGAATGACAGTCTCTGGTAGAGAGTTGCAGCAGCAGTTGATGTAGAGGTTCTGTCTGGGATGGATGGGCGGATGGATGGTACAGCAGCTGGTGTAAAGGTTTTGTCCGGGATGGATGGCAGCAGCTGGAGACGATACCTCGTGGCAACAGGTATCATGGAAGGCGGCCGATGTGGTGGCACACAGCAGCTCGTAGTGGGAGCGGCATTCTGCAATACAGACAGGTATAAACAGTATGTCTAGCACAGCAGAAAAGCAACAGCAGCACAGGGCAAGGGGACCTGACAACTAGCAATGACTAAACTCATTGCCCAGGCACCTAGCACAGGGCTGGGGGTTCTTTAAGTACCTACAGCTTCCCAGCTGACCTGGGAGCACTTCCAGGTTAGGAGGGCGCTGGCCCATTTATGAAATATGAAAAGGGGCATGGCCACAGGCGCGCCCTACAGGCAGAGACTGGAGCTTTGCAAGGTAAAGTACACAGATGCTCCGTGTGGCCGCAGCATGAGATAGAGATGGGATGCCCACAGCAGGACCCCAGACAGGTGATAAATGCCAGCGTCCTCGCCGAGGGAGGGGGAACAGGAGCATGTGAGGACACCGGCATGGGCATTACAGTACTTCACAATTTTCAAATTTATATTTTTAAAATATTTAGAAAACCATGTATCATTTCCTTTACACTTCACAAATACTTGATACTTTTTGTATATCACATAAAATTCCAATAAAACACATTTAAATATGTAGGTGTAAAGTGTAAAACTATGGAAAAGCTCACACGGTATGGATACCTTTTCAAGGCCCTTTATATGGTCATATTCTTTATTAATAAGGGAGCTACATGACTTCCTGTTCCTGCGCTGGCTGAAGAGCAGTGAAAGTGAGGAGCTCTGCAGTACCCTGACCAAAAATCACCCCTCACACAGCAAATACCGAGAATCCCCCACATAGATAGGGCACTGGAACAGCTGATCAGCTTACCAGCCAAGCGATGGAGCGGTATGTCCTCCGGAGCGGCGTGGGAGCGCAGAGAGAGATAACAGAGTCGGCGGCGCAACAAAACTTCAAAGATGGCAGAGGGCTTTGGCGGTCAGGCAGCTCCTGATGCACACCGCAGGAGACAGGAGATAAGGGAAGCTGCAGTGAGAGATCCCACTCTGCATGACAAAGAGGTGAGCTGTACCCATGTAATGGAGGGCCACAGAGGAGGCATGGGAGATGAAGGAGACCTGGAGTACGGCACAGCACAAATCCTGAGGCAGGAAGAACCACACGATAAAAATGCAGATCCAGGCATGGAAAGGAGTGTAGAGACAGAGCAGGAGGCTGCAGACCATGACAAACACGGTGCTGCAGCTCCTGACACACTGCCTATGCAGGACTGTGAAAACGAAAGTAAAAGTGGAGAGAGTGAAGCACATGGAGTAGGACATGGCATACAAAAACAAACAAGAGTTTCTTCAACTGGACCTGTAGTAATAAATTATAAAGACATGGCCCAGGAGGTTGCAAAATATTTAAAGGCCGAAATAACCCTTTCAGGGCATCTTGAATTGCTGAGGCTATGATTGGGGCTAACAGATGAGGTTGGGCAACAAGTGAAGCAGAATGCCATGTGAGCAGACTGGAGGATGAGGTTGAGCAAAGGAGTAGGGATGTGGATCTCTTGGGAAAAAAATGTGCACATCCTGGTGGATCGGATAGAAGACCTGGAAAATTGATCCCGCAGGAACAAATTGCGGTTAGTGGGTCTCCCAGAAACAATACAGCAAAGGCAGCTGCAAAGAATCTTTGAGGATGACCTTCCGTCCGCCCTGGGTCTGGAACCCAAGAGAAGAGTGGAAAGAGCGCATAGAGTGGGACCGCCAAGAAAAAACGCAGATAAAGCTGGGCCCCAGAAGCCGAGACAAGCTATTGCAAAATACCTAGACTTTAATGATAAAGAGGACATAATAAGAGCCTTTCGGAAGTGTAAACAACCCCTGATGTTCCAGGATTACAAAATTGTCTTTTTTAATGACTTCTCAGTGGAGGTTACTAAGCGACGCAGAATGTTCAGTGCGAGCTGCACCAAATTATATAGGAACCAGGTGCAATTTCAACTGATCTACCAGGCCACCTTGAAAATATGGTGCACGGATGGCACAAGAAAAAACTTCCAGGACCCTAAAGCTGCGGAGCTCTACATAGACTCTCTCTTAGAGAAGGAAAGTGAGGAACGGCAGGCAAAAAGATCATCGCCAGACCAACCCAGAGGAAAAGAACAAGCTTCGGAGGATGGAGACCGACCAAGCCACAACAGTTTATCGCCAAAGACGCAAAGGCAAAGACCTCCTAAGACATTCCATAAGGGTGACACCAGCCAAAAAGAGAGCAAGCAGGTGGAGAAGTCCAAACCAACGAGATGAGATCGGCTAACATGGCCTCGGTGGATAGAAGCGGTGGAGAAGAAAAACGCAAGGACACGTGAGAGGGGGTTCACATTTTGGAGAGAAAAGGGGTGGAGAGATTTCCCTCCCCCCCTTTTTTTTTTTTTTTGTCTCTCCTTCGCCTTGCCTAACCACATTACACAAGGTCGGGGGGGGTGGAGTGTAGAGCCAGAAAAAAGGGAGTACTAAGACACATTGGTATTTGTTTGCAATGTTAAAGTTTGTGATATTATTGATAGTTGTAGTAGCATTTGGGGTATATTGTTAATGGGAAGGGTTAAAAGGGGGAATCACACAGCAGCACGAATATTGACAAATAAGAAATCGCAGGGGACGTTCACCCACCAAAGGGAATACCAGATGCATAAGTAGCCCAGAAATACCAATCACATAATATGAAGGTCATCTCATGGAATGTTAAAGGGTTGAAAGCACCAGGAAAGTGTATGATGGTATTAAGACATCTCAAAAAGTTAAAGGCAGACATAGCGCTACTACAGGAAATGCACATGAGGAAGGAGGACTTTTTCAGGCTGAAGAAAATGTGGGTGGAAGAGGTAGTGGGGTCACCATCAGAAGGGAGGAAAGCAGGGGTACTCATACTGATGCACAAAAATTTAGCATACAAGGTGAAGGGAGTGGAGCGGGACTCGGAGGGCAGGTGGATGGCGCTCACATTAGAGGGGGTGGAGGGCACACTGACAATTCATAATGTATATGCACCAAACACTGAACAGAGGCCCTTCTATGCTAAATTGAGGGTAAGATTGCTCCATGGAGACTGACAAAAGACAGTTGTGGGAGGAGACTTTAATTCAGTGTCTTCGCTGGTAGAGGATAGAAAAGAAACAAAAGATGGCCATACAGAGCATAGGAACAGACCAACACCCCTGTCGGAGCTGGTGGCAGATCTAAGTCTGGTAGACGTATGGAGAAAAGAGTTCCCTAGCAAAAGAGTATTCTTTCTATTCGAACCCGCATCAAACATGGTCTAGAATTGACTGTTGACGAGTAGTGATTTGATGGATAGATGTAGGGGGGCTAAGATAGAAGACAAGGTAATATCCGACCACGCGCCAATATCATTAGACTTAGCTGACCATTATCCTAGGGGCGCTGACTTTATTTGGAGGTTCCCCTCCTTCTTGTTTAGGGATCATCAGTTTGTAACAGTAATGCAGGGGTGGTGGAGTGACTTTGAATACCACAATGCGTCAGAGGAGATGAAGCCGCAGCTATATTGGGAGGCTGGAACGTGGTAATGAGAGGGCACTTGATGGCATGAGTGTTTGGGCTTAAAAAGCAAGTGAATGCAAAGTTTAATACCACAAGTGCCCAATTACGTGCTGCGTATACAGAATTCTTGAGTGATGCTTCAATAAGAAATCGAGAAAAATGGAAACAAGCCAAAAAGAACTTTGATATGTGGGCAGAAAAACGAGAACTCATGAGAAAAACACAACTAGACATAGATTTGCGGCGCTTTGGGGATAAGGCAGGTAAACTTTTAGCTAATTTAGCTAAGGGGCGGCAAACTAGGAGCACTATCCTAAAGCTAAAAAGGAAAGATGGGAATATTGTTACTGACCCAGTAGAGATAGTTAGTGAATTACAAAGCTTTTATTCAAAACTTTACACCCAAGAGGAGGCTGGGGAGCGAGACGGTAATGCCTTTCTTGAGAGAATAAATCTTCCTAGACTAACAGCGGACCAACTGAGTGATTTAAATAGACTTATCACAGAAGGAGAGGTCCAGGTGGCCATTAAGTCTTTGCCGTCGGGGAAATCTCCGGGTCCGGACGGGTATACAGGGGACTTTTATAAAGCCATGGCCCAGCAGATAACCCCAATACTAACAAAATGGTATAATTTATTACAGGGTGGTAATCTAATAGAGGGGTCAAATCTAGCACATATTAGCCTCATACCGAAAGACAGGAAAAATCCGGAAAACCCAGCATCATATAGACCAATTTCCCTCATCAACCAAGATATAAAAATAATTTAAAAAATTATGGCGAATAGACTAGCAGAAGTCCTGCCAGCAATAGTAGCTCCGACGCAGGTTGGTTTCATTAAAGGGAGAAGCGCAGTTACAAATATCAGGCGGACGCTGTTGGCGATCGACGCCGTAGGCAAAGATGTGGAGGAGAGAGTGAAGCCGGCGCTGGTGAGTCTGGATGCGGAGAAGGCGTTCGACAATGTGCAGTGGGGCTGGTTGGAAAAAGTATTGGACAAGGTGGGCTTGGAAGGTCAGTTCAGAGCCTATATAAGAGCGATTTACACCAACCCGCTGGCGAGAGTGCAAATACCGGGCCACTTGTAGAGCGTTTTCTCGTTTCAAAAGGGGACACGCCAAGGGTGCCCATTATCTCCGCTACTCTTTGACCTGGCGTTGGAACCATTGGCACGTTTACTAGAACAACATGGACCATACAAAGGAATTAAGATAGGGAGCAAAACTCTAAAAGCTGCAAACTTTGTAGATGACATTATACTTTTTATGGACGAAGTGGGGAGAGACTTGCCGAGGGTACTAGACTTGTTGGATGAGTTTGGTACTTTTTCTGGGTTTGTGTTAAATAAAGCGAAGTGCGAGGTACTTTATCTTAGGGAAAGAGATGAACAGAAAAACAGAGGTGAAAAAGTGTGCGATATCCCCTTAGGCAAAAAAGCATAAAATACTTGGGTATAAAAATGGGACGGAAAATAGATTGGGTGTATAATTTGAATTGCCCCCCGGTAATAACTAAAATAATCACAGAGCTGGAGAGATGGCAGAACCTACCTCTTAGTCTCCTGGGGAGGATATACCTATTGAAGATGATGAGTATCTCAAAACTACTATATCCCTTACAAACCATCCCAATGTTGCTAAAGCATAACGACATACGGAAAATAGAAGTAGCAATTAGAAAATTCATATGGAAAGGTAGTCTCCCCCGAATAAAACTGCAAACCCTTATGATGGCCAAGGAGGAGGGAGGCACAAATTTACCAAATATACGGGGGTACAATCTAGTTTGTATGGCCAGACATATAGTGGATTGGTTGAAAGATACTTCTTGGCATTCGGATGTGGAATAGGAAAAAGCGTATGCTCACCTGTGGAACATAGTAGCACTCTTACATACACCACAGGGCCTCCTTCCCACTAAAATCAAGCAAACAGTGATCTTCCGAGATACAATTGCAGTGTGGAAAGAAATAAGGAGGAAGTTAAAACTATCATGGCGAATTTCCAAGCATTTGCCATTATGGGGGAACCTCACCTTCACGGCTTTGAGGGAAAACAGCTTGTTACAGGAGTGGAGTGAAAAAGGGATACAAAAGGTGGCACATTTGCCTCATAAGGAAGAAAACAGATGGATGAGGCAAAAGGAGATAGTAGATAAATTTGGGCTGAGGGCACACCAGGCGTTACAATACGGGCAAATAAAGGGGTTGGTAATGTCCCTACTGGTGCGGGTCGAGGAAGAAATGCGTAATAATGTCATGGACAACTTTCTTCTTCCCATGGGAGAAAAAACAACCATAACAGCATTATATAGACGATTCAAAAAGATTTTTATCCAGAAAGAGCCAGATCAAATTTTTAAAAGTTGGGTGCAGCAATTGGGAGGGACAGGTATGGATATAGGACAACAAATTTTAGATGGATGGAGAATCTTGAGGAAAAGTGTACTGAGCGAGGTGTGGAGGGATACGCAGTTCCGAATTATGCACAGGGCAATCATAGCATTCAACATCCCGGCATCAGTTGTAATGAGGGAACGCAAAATACATTGCCCAAAATATAAGCTCAGAGATGCAGATCTTTTCCATGGTCTTTGGGACTGCCCAACAGTAAGAGCTTTATGGGAAAACATAAGAAATATGTCAGAGAGCTTGTGGAAGAAAAACATACCTCTGAGTCTACTTAGATACCTATTCCACTGTGAGTCAGGCGAGGGTGAGAAATCTATAGAGGGAGGGGGGGCTAGTCCGATTTTGTTTCACTCTATATGCCTAATGGTTAAACGATTAATCCTAAAGCACTGGCTAGATGACCGGCTACCTGAATTTGGCGAGATTATCGGGCAGCTTAAAGCCTTACTCAATCTAGACTGGCGGGAGGCAGAACGAAGTAAGGAGCAAGGAATTAAAACATTTATAACAAAATGGAGGGCATTTTTGCTGCGCTATCACACTGAAAC
Organism: Anomaloglossus baeobatrachus; assembly: GCF_048569485.1. Classification (NCBI taxonomy): domain Eukaryota; kingdom Metazoa; phylum Chordata; class Amphibia; order Anura; family Aromobatidae; genus Anomaloglossus; species Anomaloglossus baeobatrachus. The sequence continues at coordinate 133,792,351 of NC_134360.1, read as the reverse complement.
AGAAATAATTAACTACATGACACCATTTAGATCAACGACATGGTATTTACTGGAGGACATAAATGGCTCGTTAGGAAAGTTGAAAGTACCCATAGATAATTAGAAGGAAGAAGAACTATGCCATTAGACATAAAGAATGGGAGTTGGTATTTCCGGGGTGGAGTGGACCACCTCTATAAAGTCAGAAAAGAAGCTAGCTACGTCGGTTGGGGGGACGGCTAGGGAAGTTCAAGGTTCTTGATTTATAGTTTAAAGAGAGATAACACAAAAGAACACAATGTTATTATGACCCAATTGTGATTAATGTCTATCTCATGTTTATGTTATGATATGTTAAAAAAAATAAAAATTATTGGTTAAAAAAAAAAGGGAGCTACATAAATAGAAAGTCATGGAAAACTTTCTTAGGGTATGTGCATATGTTGAGTATTGGGATGCAGCAATGTTTTCATGCATTTTTCACCTGTGTTTTTCTAGTGGTTTTGGACAGAAATGAATGCTATGGAGATAGTAGATAGAGACAGATAATATGTATAGACAGAGAGATGTAGAAAGACAGACATAGATGTGCAGTCATATAAACATGTAATTGCAAAAGCCCCATACATATAATAACATTGCACCCTGTGAAGCTTATGGAACAGCTTTTTACAATTAAATAAATAAGTGAAAAAAGTACATCGGCATCCAGCCCTAGTTTTGATAATCACCAAAGGTAAAGCAGACAGCTAATATTGGGCTGGGAAGGTCCATGGTTATTTGGCCCTTCCCAGCCTAAAGATACCATCCTGTACCTGTCCCAGAAGTGGCATATCACATTACATATGCCAATCCTGTCACTTTGCCTTGACTCTTCCAGATTGCTCTGGTGTGGTTGAAATTGGGGTAATAGTTTGGGGGTTGATATCAGCTGTGTAGTACACCCTCATTACTAACCTAAAAAGTAAAGAAAAAAAGGTCACACAGAAAAATTCTTCTATTAAATAAACACTCCCCTGGTTCACCATTTTATTAAAAAAGACAAAAAAACAAACATGCAGGTCCGACGTAGTACAGGGCACCTGATGTAGTCTACAAACACTCAACGAGATCCAGTGATTCTCATGAGCGGTGACATCAGGAACATCACTGCTCATCACTCTGATACCTAAACACTGTGATGAGCGGTCACGTCACCATGAGTCGGGAGTGGTTGCTGCACAAAGTCTATGGAGCCTCGTTGTGGGAACCCCTGGGCTACGTTGGACTTGGGAACTTTGCTTTCTAATAAATTGGTGAACAAGGGACAGTGACTTGTTTCTATTTCTCTCTTTTTCCATTTATGAATAATGTTGGAACCTTGGACTATGTCAGGCCTGCATTATTTTGCCTTCATTTTTTATAAAATTGTAAACCAAGGAAAGTGTGGTGAAGTGTTTATTTAAACAAAATATTCTTGTGTGATTTTTTTCCTCTTTTTATTTACTCGGTTATAAATGGGTGTGTCTAATAGACGCCTCTTCATTACTAACAGCATGGCTTGATGCCAGCTGACACTACACAGTTGACATCAGCCTCAACTACCATTATCCCTATTGCCAACGCACTAGTACAGTCGCGAAGAGCCGAGGTGAAGCAGCAGAATTGGCACATCTAATGTGATGCACTACTTCTAGGGTGGCTGCAGGCTGATATTTTTAAGCTGGGAAGGGCCCAATAAACATGAACCTTCTCAGCCTGTTAATAGCAGCTAACATCGGTCTGCTTTACCTTTGTTGGTTACACAAATTGTGGGAGACCCCATGTCATTTTATTTAATCATAAAAAGCTGTCTAATAAGCTCCACAGGATGCAATTTTATTGCTGTCTGTTGGTCTCTCTGTCTATCTATTTCTAATATGTATCCCTATATTTCCGACAGAAAAAAGAGGCTCTCTTCTCTAATGATTAATGTAAAAATCCTCTATTGGTTCATGAATTCAAAGCGATTTTATATATATATATATATATATATATAAAGCATTTTAAAAAACAGGGAAATGTGTGGGGTGCAAATACAGTCCCAAGGCACAATATGAAAACAATGTTCTCTAAATCAAACCTCCACGTTTGTAATAGATAATAGATATAACATGGAAAGGTATACACACACATATAATATAATAGATGATAAATTGATGCATAGGGTAAATAGGTAATATATAAATAAAGACAAAAAAGTAAACAATGCATGTGAATAATTGCTCCAAAAGGTGAAAGTGTGGGAGTCTCACAAAAGGAGAACTAAGCCATTTCAAGTAAAGGAGCAGACCAAGGTGCAAAATCAAATAAAAACCACACATAACATTGTTTAAAACACCTGTAAACAATGAAGGGGAGTAGTTACTATATGAATATGCCCCAGTGACACCCAGGGATCATTTGATACTCATATTGAAATGGAGGCCAAATAGGTTATCTACCTAAGTAGCGTTAACTGCTGTCTAAAAACACATGCAAAAATGAAAGCAAAAACACTATAAAAGCTGAATAAAAAAAAACCAAAGCATATTCCGTAATCATTTTAAAACCTGGGGTTTTATAGTGCTTTTGACTGACTTCAATGAATTGTATGAGTGAAAAAATGCTGCAAAAACATTGAAAGAATTGCCATTGTGCAGATTGTTTTCTGTACCAAACCTGCAGATCACAAATAAGCAATGTGTGGTTGACTGTGTGTGAGACACTTCAGGATTCTCACTGACTTCAGGTTTTGTGACAAATCTGTACTCAAAAACGCACCACAAACGTGATAAAAACGCAGCGTGTGCACACAGCCTTAATACGATGGATAGGAGGTTGTTCATTTTAGTTTTTTTTACATTTTTCATCATTAAAAAGTGCTTATATGTACTGATAGACGATTTTTTTTTCTTTTAGAAAAATATTACAACATTAATATGTCAAGCAAAACAGCCGTGAAACCTCCACCTGGCTCGGAGCAGAGTATCTCAAAGGACTTTTACAACTGCAAAGAATGAGAGGACACGACTATAACAGACATCTACATTATCAATAATGGACTCTGCTTTTTACCTTAAAAACAATACAGCATTCTGATACATGCTAAAAACAAGATTATTTATTATACAACTACAAAAACTAATTCTGTATAACAACCCACACCTTTTGGAATAATATTTATTTTTTTTTAACTACGTGATTCACAATCATCGTAACTTGCTTTTATAAACCATGTGAAATCAAACATATTTTGAAATTGTAAAATCTTGTTATTGTTATTTTAAGGTACTAATAGTTTCAGATTGTATGTCATAGGTAAAATCAAGATTCCTGAACATGCTGTAACCTCTTCTGCACTAACGTTTTAGCAGTAAATAATGCTCTAATTAAACTTTATAAAACCTGAGATTTTTTTTTGTGTTATTCTGATATCAAGCTAGAAAGATTTTTATAAACACAAAAAGTATGTATCAAAAATTCTGGAATGTTTAGGGCTATTACTACATTGCAGTACATCACATTGTGATATTTCTGTGAAAAAAAACTTACGAAAGTGAACGTGTGAATGCATGTTTACATATTATGTGTTGTTGGATGTTTCAAAACATTTAATGCAATCAGATTTTTCTTCCAATAATATAACTGGCCACCTCCAGCAGCGCCATAGACAACCAGTGGAGCAGAAGTACGAATGCTTAACCTTCACTTCATTCATCTGTTCTTGGGACCAGGATCAATGGGAACCCAATGGTCAAACTACCACAGATCAGTAACTAAAAAGTGGTTCAAGCTTTGTACAAATCCTTCAGATGGATAACCGCAATTATTCTAAACTGAAGCTACAACTTCAGGCTTACTAATAAAAGGGGACAATTAGAGAATCAAAGAGTAAGGCCACTTTCATAAAATGTACTTTGATCAGTACAGGGGCATGTAAAGGGTTGGTCACTCTTGGTCAAAATTACTGCTATTGTCAACATTTAGTCAAGTTAAAGATTAAATGATTTCTATAAGGCATAGCGTTAAAGATGACACATTTCCTTTGTATTTTAGGCAAAAAAAATATATGCATATTTTCATCTTTTACATTTGAAAAATTATAAAAAAGGAAAATGGGCCGATGCAAAAGTTTGGGCACCCTTGGAGATCTGTGTCCTCATATAACTTTGACCAAGGTTTCAAACCTTAATTAACCAGTTAGGGTTATGGCTTGTTCACTTTTATTAGAGATGAGCGAGTACTGAAATATTCATAATCACTATACTCATAACGAGTACTTTGTAATACTCGCGTATTCGTTCTGAATAGCGAATACATTGCAAGTCAATGGGAAATACGAGTAATTTTCTGCTGGACCCAAGAGGTCTGGGTGCCTGAGGAAAAGGCTGAAATGGATGGGAAAGTGTTGAAACTGAATGGGGAGAGTCTGGAGAATATGTCTGCAAGCATTTCTGACTCACACATGGTTTCTGAGAATAAGGATGTCATAGAAATGCAAAACTTTTACAGATGCACAAGAACACCTACCAAACCTAACCTGAATTGCATTTTACAGGCCAAAAAGGTTAAGAAACAGTTTTTCTTGCATAATTACATATATATAAGGCTAACTAAACCGGAGGGGGGAAAAAATATCCCTTTTAGCGTTTGTTCACACGTAGTGTTTTGGCTTTTTTTTACTTTTAGAATTGGGAGGGCCCTGACTTATACATTTTGTAGGTCCCTCGGTCATGCAAAATGTCTAGTTATCTATTCCCCGGCACTTTACAAGGCCAGCTAGAACGTGCCCGTTGGTATGTTGATCTTTCACCTGAGGAGTCACAAGGGGTCTTGTAACATATGTTTTGGAGGGACTGCTGTTACTTATACATTTCGTGGTCCCTCCTCATTGAGACTCAGATAGTGGAATACATATTCCATAGCAGTTTACAGTGTGCTCATTGTAGCATTTGGCTTTACCCTCCTCCTCTTCCTCCATGTCATTCTGTGGCCTTCAATTAATGTTTTCAGAGGGACTGCAGATGTCAGGAAACCTGAGCTTGGTGAGCACCAAAACGTGGCCCAGTAACATACATTTGGGCGATCCCTCCCTCATGGAGACTCAGATAGTGTGGAATACATATTCCATGAGAGTTTGCAATGCACCAATTGTAGCGCTGGGCTTTACCGTCCTCTCCTCCTCCTCCATGTCATTATGCAGCCCTCAATTCAAGTTTTAAGACATCCTGCAGGTGGCAGGAAACCTGAGTTTGGTGAGCACCCAGAGGTGAGCCAATAACATACTGTATGTTTAGGACGGACTGCTCTTACTTATACTTTTTGGCATATCTGGAAGAAAAAGAAATTAATTGCACATCCCAAAATCATACTTTGATCTAAAGCCACTAGGCAAAAATTAAATACCTGAACATGAGGTTCTTGGTTTAACATTCTCACTGCCACTTCACAGCGAACCTCTCAATGGGTCTCTAAATCGGTACCTCAAAAGTGCAGCTCCATGCGTCAACCGCCACGGTGGCGGCGGCAGTGCACCAGCAGGGCAGGTGACCTGATGCCTCACAACACTCATGCTGCAAGGCAGAGTCCCCATGACTCCAGGCCACACCGCCCCACCAATGCAAAACCACCACAACAATGGCCACCACACAGCACCAGCACTCTCTGAAAGGAACTGTACACTCACCTTCTACAAGCTCCCAGTGTGTGAACTGGGAGAAAACATTTCAGAACCCTTCTTTGCAGTCTCCTGCTAATTAAAAACGCCTTTGCCAAATTGGAGGAGTGCTTGACTGATGGACTAGTGAATTGCGCTCCTGGTAACCTAATAAATAAGACACCACACACTGCGTGACATGGATTAAAATTTTGGCCACAGCAGCCCTTTATTTTTTATAAGAAAAAACATCAACAAGAAAAACAAGATTATCGGCCCAGAGATGTGGTTGTTATAAATCCCAGCCCCATATCCCCCTCCGCCGTGTACACCTAGCTCAAGGGGGAATCTGGGTATACCCCTTGATCATTTTCCTTGTGTCCGCTGAGCTCCTCCCCAGGGACCCATCTATTCCACTGTCCACTGAGCTCCTCCCCAGGGACCCATATTCCACTGTCCGCTGAGCTCTGGCCCAGGGACCCCATTAAAAACATAATTCTCCAACCAACAAAGAGGGGGTTTAAACAACCACATCCCGCCGCCAAATGCTGCTGTAACATACAATATTAAAATGTTAATACAATATTAATATGTTGATATGACATTGTCAATTTGGATACATTACTGATAACAATTGATACAATACTAATAATGTTGATAAAATACCGATGATGTTGAATACCAAAACATTGTTAGAATATTGACAGTGTTGCAATGTCCTGATATTGATACATTTCCCTTTATTATAGGGAGGGTGGGTGGGACAACTGCTGGTTCAGTCTTTGAGTCCAGGACAAAGGAATGACACCTTAACATGGGACCTATTTCTTATATGGCCCCTGCCCCCCATCTCTCCTCCTGCTCGCTGACCCCCCACCACATTCCTTAGGTAAAAACCCCATCCCTTACTCCTTAACCCTTTCCTGGATCTATCACTGCCTCAGTCATGTACGTTACGGCTATCTGCCTTCACTCTGCTTGACTGATGGACTAGTGAATTGCGCTCCTGGTAACCTAATAAATAAGACAGCACACACTGCGTGACATGGATTAAAATTTTGGCCACAGCAGCCCTTTATTTTTTATAAGAAAAAACATCAACAAGAAAAACAAGATTATCGGCCCAGAGATGTGGTTGTTATAAATCCCAGCCCCATATCCCCCTCCGCCGTGTACACCTAGCTCAAGGGGGAATCTGGGTATACCCCTTGATCATTTTCCTTGTGTCCGCTGAGCTCCTCCCCAGGGACCCATCTATTCCACTGTCCACTGAGCTCCTCCCCAGGGACCCATATTCCACTGTCCGCTGAGCTCTGGCCCAGGGACCCCATTAAAAACATAATTCTCCAACCAACAAAGAGGGGGTTTAAACAACCACATCCCGCCAAGACTCGCTCTTGTGACACCTTACAAGAGTGAGTTCCTCCACAACTTAATGGCTCGTTCTACTCCTTCTTGTATTCCCAGCATCCATATATCAATGCCAATGTCATTAAGATGTACCTTATCATCTCTCCAAAATTGTTCCTTTGTATTTTCAAGCATCTGGTGACGTATGGCCACCCCTCCGTTTTCCAACACAAATTTTGTTATTTTTTTATTAACCTTTATCCTTGTATTATTGATGCGAGCCACTGATCGCGCTGTTCTCCACATTTGTCTAGCTACTATATCCGACCAGACCACCACTGTTTCTGGGTAAGACCTCCATAAATTCAACATATCAAGCTTTATGTTCCTAACTAAATGTCTTGATGTTCTTATTGCTAAATCATTACCACCTAAATGGATAAGTAAGACGTCCGGGGGGCGGTAGAACTCCACATGATACTGGATTTCTTTCAACAGCTGATGCCACTGCATTCCCCTCTTTCCTATCCATGTCACCCGTGCCAAGGAACTGGGCAACCCCAACTGTTTGCCATTAGGCCTGACTGCTGCACGTAAGGCCCCCCAAAAAACAAATGAATGTCCCATGATCCAAACCAGGCATTGCTGTTCAGCTAAAACAAAAACAAAAACACAATTATCACACAATTGTCTAAATGAAGACACAACTACTATAAGATTACCAAAATGTACACATATATATACATGTACGCCATTTATAATAAATGCAATCTAATGTAACTCTTAAATCTGCTCGATTCCCATCTCCCGATTTTTTTAACTATGTCAGGCTCTAAGCCCCATCTAGCAGCTTCTGTGGCTGCTCCTATCCTAAATGAGTGTGAAGTGAATGCATTTGGAGACTCTCCCAATATTGTCAGGCATTTTTTAAGAACTGCTGTGAATTGAAATTGTGACAATGACTTACAATCCTCATGAATTAGTAATTGGCCTTATTGAGACATAGTTTCTAAAACAGATGACCGGGCAGGCCCTGGAACCGCTTAAAGGAAACAATGTGATCCATTTTCCTCTACCCTGTTGATCAGTTTTTGACTTTGCCAGAAAACATTCCAATCTGTCTGTGTACTGATGCACGTCCTCGGCTTGTAGACCCCCTCTGTCTGTGTACTGATGCATGTCCTCAGCTTGTAGACCCCCACTTCTGGTGGAGCTACTCGACACTAACTCGCTGATTCTAAAAGCTCCAAAAAAAAGGCCAGTGTGAATGCACAACTAAAGAGTAACACTTCAAACGGACTGCTACAGACTCGGCCTAGTACACTCAGTATCTGCTGCAATAACTGGAAAGAAATCGGACGCCGTTTATCTCTGGTCTTCTTACAACTTTTTCTGTAACCCTTTAGGGCCTGCTTAACTAAAAAATGCTTTGTGTAATCAGTGAAGTCGTGCAACTTAAACCAAAAAGCTAATCCAGACATTTTACTATCGATACTGGACAATGAAGTACCGTCCACAAAGGCCCTGCTAATGTAAAATAACAACAAGGAAACATTGTCATGTACACTGGCATCATGTGCCACTAGAGCACACAAGTCTTCCCATTCCCTCCATGCTGACTGGTACCTCTGCCATGTGCTTACACCCACAGACCGTTCTATCAGAGCGTATGCGGTGTCACTGGCAGTGACCACAGAAAATCCGGACACTTCTTGCCTTGTACCTCTGCCATCGGGGCTAACGAACGGAATCTGTCCCACTGAAAACGAGCCCGAGCATCAGCCACAGAATTGCAAACACCGGGGACATGCACAGCTGTAATCTGACAATTTGACTTTAAACAGCGCAGCACTAGATGACGCAGCAAAGTAACAACAGGCAGGGAAGAAGCTGATTGTTTGTTGATGACTTCTACAACTCCCAAATTATCACAATGAAATCTCACTTTTCGGTTTTGGAAAATATTGCACCAAATTTCACAAGCAACCACTATGGGGAACAATTCAAGGAGTACTAAGTTTCGTGTTAACCCATTGTTTCTCCAACTCTCTGGCCACCTATCTGCACACCACTGTCCAGAACAATATGCACCAAAACCAGTTGACCCCGCTGCATCAGTGTGGATGTCTAGATCAAAATTTGAAACCGGTGGTCTGATCCACAATGACCTCCCATTAAACTCCATTAAGAACTGTTCCCATACCGCCAGATCGTCCTTTAATGTTCTAGCCAGCCGCACAAAGTGATGTGGAAAGGTTATGCCTGAGGTAGCTGCAGCTAGGCGCCTACAAAAAACTCTACCCATTGGAATAATGCGACACGCAAAGTTCATTTTTCCTAACAGCGATTGTAGATCCTTTAATCTGATCTTACGGTGAGATCTAGCTTCTCTGACTGCCTCCAGCAGATCACTGACCTTGTCATCCGGTAATCTGCACCCCATTGTCTCACTGTCAATCAAAATTCCTAAAAACTTGATAAGTGTAGACGGGCCTTCTGTTTTATCTGATGCTAACGGTACTCCGAAACGCTTAAAAACCGACTGAATCGCTGACAATAATGAAGCACAAACAAATGACTTTGGTGGACCAATACATAGGAAATCATCTAGATAATGCAGGACAGAACGCACGCCGGCTTCCTTCTTTACTACCCACTCCAAAAATGTGCTAAATGATTCAAACAAGGAGCATGAGATGGAGCAGCCCATCGGTAAACACAAGTCTACATAAAACCTTCCCTGCCACTGACAACCCAAGAGATGGAAGCTTTCTGGATGGACTGGTAAGAGTCTAAAGGCAGCTTCAATGTCTGTTTTTGCCATTAAAGCTCCTCTGCCGTACTTCTGTACCCATGCAATCGCTGTATCAAATGAAGTATACGAGACTGTGCAAAGTTCCTGATCGATTCCATCATTAACTGAGCTTCCATGAGGGAAGGACAGATGATGGATCAGCCTAAACTTATTGGGTTCCTTCTTTGGGACCACTCCCAATGGAGAGACTCTTAAGTTTTCTATTGGCATTTTGGTGAATGGGCCTGCCATGCGGCCCAGGTCAATTTCTTTGTTTAGTTTTGTGGAGACAATGTGAGAATATGTATAAGCTGAAGCAAGGTTACGAGAACAGGTTAATGGGCCTGAAGTAGATGGGATTTTAAAACCTTCTGAGAAACCCTCCCCCAGCAATTGTGCTGCTTTTCTATCTGGGTACCTGCTTAGATAGCCCACCATCTCCCCGAGTCTAATTGGGGTTTCCCCCTTTTTGGTTAATCTCTGCTGTTGGGGTTTTATTTCGTTTAAAGCATTTTGATAGGCTATGGTTTCCACTACAGAAGGTGCATTCATGTCTGTACCTGCATGTGTTTCCGAATCTGCACTGGCTATCATTGAACTGCCAGCAGCAACCTTTTCTGTTTGCTGCCGACAATCCGATTGCTGATGATCTGCCGACATAGCCCTGAAAGGGCTGATTAACCCCACGTGGCGCTGTCATGAGACGCATCCATAAACCAATATCTTTGTGATCCCAACGAATCCCTTGGCGACCAGCCTTTCGTTGGCGAAACTGCTCATCATAGCGCAGCCATGCTAAACCTCCATACACACGGTGCGCCTCCCCGATAGAATTCATGTAACAAAATAAGGCAGAGCAATGTTCAGGAGTTTTTTGGCCTATTACACTTGCTAATATGGCAAAAGCCTGGAACCAATTGGCAAATGTTTGGGGGATGAGACAATACCGTCTTTCTTGTTCCTCTCTTTTCCTCTCATCAAACCTTACTCTATCCAAGTTATATTTTTCTAAGGGCAATAATGAAAATATTTCCACATATTCGTCGGCCCAAATCTTCTCCCTAACCTCCTGTTTCAAATGAATTCCTAGAGGACCCTCAAAACATACATATAATTCTCCTTTTGCTGCATCAGATAATGTAACCCCTTGTGAAATTACTGCGTCCTCCTGTGTCTCTGGATCAGCACACAACTGACTTACCACCTCCGATGTCCGGCGACCATTTCCACACCATGCAGCAATAGGAGAAGAAGTTATGGGTAAGCTAGACTGACTCAAAGCCTCCTTAACCCCTGACACTAATTGCTGTACTACTGAATTAAGATCCCATCCTACATTGCCGGGAACTGTACCCCCCAACCGCGCCCACTGGACTCATTACAGGTGTTGTTACACTAGATATAGGACAAGAAAAAGTGTTCTCACCAATACCTGGCTGCGTCCTAGGTTGACCAGCCGTCCGTGACGTATTAGTTATAGTCTCTACAGCCCCTTCATTATTGAAGTGCTGCGTGCTGCTGCCCTCTAGTGGGGAGTCGTTATCTGTGTCATAGTCAATGTCTGGAATCTCTTCTGAGTCTTGTAGCTGTAGATTTATTGCTTGACTCACATCCTGAGCCGGCCGAGGAAGTCTTTGTCTGGTTAAAGTACTTTTGCGCAGTTGTCTTTTTGGATTCCTACCACTCCTCGTGTAATGAGAACCCGGATCCGGAAATGTTGTGTGTCCTAAGCCCATCCCCCCGTGTTGGTTCAGTTCCTGGGGTGAGGCCGTATGATGTCCTCTAGAATGATGCAAAGATTGTTGAGGAAGTTCTAAGGATTCATGGTGGGCTGTCGTCACGTCAGTTGTAGCTTGTGTGGCTGCTTCTCTGGCTGGCACATCAGTAGAGCTGGACTTTCTCCTTGCACTTCTTGGTGTCTCTCTGGTTAGATGATCTGGCTCTTTTCTCTGTACCTTGTTATTCTTGTACTGTAGTTTCCTTCCTGGTTTGTAAGAAGGATCAGAGGCCGTGCTGCGCTTTGCTCTTTTCCTAGAAGTAACAGAAGGACTTATGATCCTATTGTGAGTCCTATTGGCCATTTCAGAAGTTAGTCTCTCAGGAGGTATTGATCTTCTTAGAGTTTGATGTTCAGAAAGTTCAGAAGGGACAGATGTTGTATCCCGGGCACTCTTCAGCAATTCGTCTAGCTGGGCCTGAATCCATTCGGGCCTACACGTCAAAGCCGCAGCCTGAACAGTCTTCAGCAAGGCATCCATACTGCTGGTTCAGTCTTTGAGTCCAGGACAAAGGAATGACACCTTAACATGGGACCTATTTCTTATATGGCCCCTGCCCCCCATCTCTCCTCCTGCTCGCTGACCCCCCACCACATTCCTTAGGTAAAAACCCCATCCCTTACTCCTTAACCCTTTCCTGGATCTATCACTGCCTCAGTCATGTACGTTACGGCTATCTGCCTTCACTCTGCTGATCCAAGTAGGAAACAGAGGGGGATGAAATGCAAAATAGCCACCTGGAAGAAAAAGACATGACTCGCACATCCCAAAATCATACTTTGATCTAAAGCCGCTAGGCAAAAATTAAATACCTGAACATGAGGTTCTTAGTTTAACATTCTGATCAGACTGTACGAAGCCCATGTCTCGGCAAACCTATGAGTGGGTCCCTAATCTATGTCTCAAAAGTGTTGCGCCATGCGCCAACCGCCGCAACAGCGACAATGCACCAGCAGGGCAGGTGACCTGGTGCCTCACAATACCGATGCTGCAAGGCAGAGTCCCCATGACTCCAGGCCACACCGCACCACCGATGCAAAACCACCACCACAATGGCCGCCACACAGTACCAGTGAAAGGAGCTGTACACTCACATTCAACAAGCTCCCAGTGTGTGAAAAAGGGGTTCTGTCATTTTTACTCCCAGTTCACACACTGTGAGCTTGTTGAAGGTGAGTGTACAGCTCCTTTCACAGAGTGCTGGTGCTGTGTGGTGGCCATTGTTGTGATGGTCTTGTGTCGGTGGGACAGTGTGGCCTAGAGTCATGGGGACTCTGCCTTGCAGCATTGGTGTTGAGGCACCAGGTCACCTGCTCTGCTGGTGCATTGTAGCTTCTGCAGTGGTTGACGCACGGCGCCGCACTTTTGAGGCATAGATTAGGGACCCACTCAGAGGTTCGCCGTGACGTGGCAGTGGGCTTCGTACAGTCTGATCAGAATATTAAACTAAGAACCTCATGTTCAAATATTTAATTTTTCCTTAGCGGCTTTAGATCAAAGAATGATTTTGGGATGTGCGATTCATGTCTTTTTCTCCAGGAGTACTACTTATACTGTTGTGAATACATTTTCCAGTTTTGGGCTCCCTCTTGTGGTCAGTGCTGGCGGTGCAGTTGATGTGTGGAATGAAAGCCACACACCTGTGGAGGACTGGTAATCAGGTATTTCTGATTGGGCTATATAACTGAGCAGTTTTCTCCTGTTACTTGCCGGTGCTCAGTGGATATCCTGTGTTAAGGACTTTTTGGAACCAGTCCTGTTCACTACCAGAACTCCTCTCAGATAAGTGGTCTTTGTACCCCTGCTTATTGTTTCCACTTTCTTGCTGTTTTTTCTGCTTTGATACTAATGCTTGATTCCTATTTTGTCTTTGTGGAGTTCTTGTTGGAATTGGATCATTCCCTGCTGGGAGTGTCCGTATACTTAGCTCCATGATTCTGCAATGTGTTTTGTCATGCTTGGTATTAATTCAGTCCCTCATCTATATTAGTGTTTTTGGATTCCAGTAACAGTGTGCTGATATAGTGGGGGAGAGGTCGTGTGACCTCAGGGATTTTTCCATATCAGACGTGCTGGTATTTATTAGGGTTTTTACAGCTGCAGACAGTTGCTCCTTCCTATCCTTTCCTATAAAGATAGTTTGGGCCTCACCTTTGCTGAATCTGTTTTTTCTAGCTTTTTATTGTGCTTTCCTATATCACCGTAGTGTCTTTACATGTGGGGGGGCTATCTATTCTTTGGGGATTGCTCTGAGGCAGATTAGCTTTTCTAGTACTTCTCTCTGTAAGAATATTTACTTCTCCAGCTGTGTCGAGACGACTAGGTCATCGTAGGCTCGACCCACGACTACTTCTAATTGCGTGTCAGGATTAGGTCTGCAGTCCTATAAGGTTCCAGCCACTCTGTTACCTTTTGGGTTTCCGTATTTTTTGATCCTCCTTGGTCCCTGAATCATAACAGTAGCACCGGCCTCACCTAGTTTCCAGGGTACTCAAAAGAAGTAGAGGAGAAAAAAAAAATGTGTCAGAATTTTTTTTTTGTGTTTGTTTTTTCCTCTTTATCTCTGGGTGCTGTGGAGGATCTTGTGCGGTTATGGATGTCACACAATTAGCTGGACGAGTTGATCAGCTTATGTCTCAGGTTAAGGATATATCCGATTATCTTGCCCAGACACTTGCTGTAGAACCTAAGATTCCTTTACCGGATTTGTTCTCTGGGGATCAGTCTACATTTTTGAACTTCAAGAACAATTGTAGGTTATTTTTTGCCTTGAAACCTACGTCCTCAGGGTCTTCCAGGCAGAGAGTTGAGATTTTTATCTCTCTGCTGCGTGGTGACCCCCAGGATTGGGCTTTATTCCCTGGTGCCTGAAAATCCTGCTCTTACTGATGTGGATTTTTTTTTTCAGGCTCTGGGGTTGTTCTATGATGAACCTAATGCTATTGATCAAGCCAAGAAAACTTTATTGGCTTTGATCCAGGGTCAAGAACCTGCAGAGATATATTGTCAGAGGTTTCGTAAGTGGGCGGTCCTTACTGAGTGGAATGATGCGGCTCTCTTTCGGAAGGGGTTGGCAGAGCCTGTAAAGGATGTTATGGTGGGCTTTCCTGTCCCCTCTGGTCTCAATGCCTCTATGTCATTGGCCATTCAGAATGATATAGGTTTACGTGAAAGTAAAACCATGTGTGCAGAGGTTTCGCTATCAGAGCGGTCTCTGGAGCCTATGCAGTGTGATAGGGTCCTTTCTAGGGCAGAACGGCAAGATTTTAGATGGCGTAATAAGCTGTGTTTCTTCTGTGGAGACGCCTCATACTATTTTTGTCTGCCCTAAGCACATGAAACGATTTGCCCGTTCGTTTACTTTTGGCGGTTTACAATCTACGTTTCTTTTGTCGGTTTCTTTGATCTGTTCCCTATCATTTTTGGCTATGGCTTTTATTGATTCAGGAGTAGAGTTGAGTGCGGTCCGCGGTTCGTGGTTCTCCAGTTCACGGCTCGAGTGATTTTGGGGGCTGTTCTAGATCGAACTAGAACTCGAGCTTTTTGCTAAAGCTCGATAGTTCTAGATACGTTCGAGAACGGTTCTAGCAGCAAAAAAAACAGCTAATTCCTAGCTGGCTTTCCGCTGTAATAGTGTAAGTCACTCTGTGACTCACACTATTATGACATTTCAGTGTATAGTGTGTGGGAACAGCGCATTCAGATCACTGTTTTTTTTTTTTTCCTTGTCTTCCTTCCCTAAGCGCGCGCGTGTAGTGGGGCGGGCCAGCATGTCAGCCATTCCCAGACACACACACAGCTAAGTGGACTTTTAGCCAGAGAAGCAACGGCATGTGTGATAATCCTATGTCCATGTGACATGTCCCTGCATTATAAAACCGGACATTTTCCTCCAGCACGCCATTATCTGCCTTCTGCGTCTTTGGTGTCAGACATCACTGGCGCAGCTCCTATCGCCGATACTGCTGTGTACGCTCCATACACAGCGCTGTACAGCATAGGGATAGCACTTTCTATCAGTCCTTTTAAGGGCTCATGCCGGCAGGGTCAGAGCCATAGGTGACAGGTCCATGAAAACAGAGTTTAACAGCTACACAAGATGACAGCATCTGTGTAGCTAAGGTCAGGGATTTCCTCGCTGCATTTCCCCATTAGGAGGGATAGAAAGGCAGGCTTCCTTTCCTCTACCCAGAGACCCACAACCCTGCCACTGTACCCTTCTGCCCTTTGCACACTAAAACTCATTGTTACTAAGCCATTATACTAGCAAACACTGAGTGAACTTAGTGGCATCCTAAACGTGGCTATTGGACTTCTGTATAGTCCCACTAGTGCAACGATATTTGCAGCACGTCTGCCTGCATTGCACACTCCAACTCATTGTTACTAAGCCATTATACTAGCAAACACTGAGTGAACTTAGTGGCATCCTAAACGTGGCTATTGGACTTCTGTATAGTCCCACTAGTGCAAAGATATTTGCAGCACGTCTGCCTGCATTGCACACTCCAACTCATTGTTACTAAGCCATTATACTAGCAATTTATGCTGCCAGTTTAAGGGCCGTAGTTGCATTGTCAGGGATAATTATTCTTTATTATTCTGCTGTTAATAAAGCTATACCACCCGCTGCAATCTATACCACCTCTCAATTTTTACTACCACATTTTAAGTGCACAATCTTGTCACAATCAACATGAGTGGCAAAATGACAGATGCTGGTGGAAAGGGGAAGAGGCGTGTTGGAAAAGGAAAAAAAGGGTTTGTCCGTGGGGAAGGTGGCAAAGCTCCATTAACATCTGCTGAAGATAGACCATCTACCAGCAAAAGTAAGATGTCTACTACTTACCGTGGACAATCCGATGTGCTCCCTTTTTTATAGACACGAACAACAGGAACAAAGGTAGATGATGGCCAAAAAAGGAAAATACTTGAATGGATCTCAAGTGGTCCAACAAGTGCCCTCTCAGCCACCTCAACTGCCGCATCCAAAAAACACCAGTCCTCTGAGTTGTCATCCCAATCAAATTTGCTTTCTCCCAGCTCTGAAGTCTCCATCAGCCCTGCACAGTATAGTGGAACTGAGATGGCTGAGTCTGCAGAGCTGTTCAGTCACACTATAGCCTGGGAATCAGAGGTCTGCTCCCAAGCTACAGTGAGTATAGACCAGGAAATGGTCTGCAGTGATGCCCAGAACCTTTGTGACTCTGATTCAGGCCGTGAGGACCAAGTTTCTGAGCATAATGTTGACCCTTTTTCCCAAACTGTAACACCTGTTGTTATAGACAATGAGGAACATACTGATGACGATGAGACGCAGATACCAGATTGGGATGACAACTTAAATATTCGGTCAGGGCAAGAAGAGGCTCGGTCTGTCTGGGAGGGGAGTGCAAACACAACAATTGATGAGGAAGTTCTAGATCCCACCTACTGTCAACCCACAGTCAGGCACTCGAGGAGGTCAACAGAGGCGGTGGAGGAGGATGCAACCGACGACGAAGTTACCTTGCGCCTTCCTGGACAGAGTCGGAGCACTGGTAGCACGTCTACAACTGCATCATCAGCCACCACTCTGCCTCTGAGCACTAGTCGGGGGGGCTCAGCAGGTCGCATGCCCTCTAAGCCTTGCCTAGCCTGGTCCTTTTTTGACATAGAAAAAGATCGCCCAAATTATGTGATGTGTAAAATTTGTCGTGATTCTGTTAGTAGAGGTCAAAACCTCAGCAGTTTGACAACTTCTTCCATGAATCGTCACATGAATAAATATCATAGGTCCCAGTGGGAAGCTCACCGTGCTGCAATGTGGCCTAGCTGAGCGAACCATCCATAGCCTGCCCCTTCCAGTGCATCCGCACGCTCTTCATCTTCTAGGACTGTGGGGACAGCTGTCACACCTGGTTTTCCACGCACAACTTCCACCACTGTAACCACAACAGGCAGTTTGCTTGGTAGGTCGTCAGTTGGTTTGGAAGGGGAAACAAGTGCGCGTGTACAGCTCTCTCAGACATCGATAGCACCAACTATGAAGGCAACATCATGTCTCCGACTGCACTTTCCTCACAAACCTGCATTTTTCCAGGGACACCCTACTCAACACCGTCTACATACAGCAGCCAGATCTCTGTCGCTCAGATGTGGACAAATAAAAGGCCATTTCCTGCGACCCATGACAAAGCTAAGAGGTTGACTTTATCCCTCTGTAAGCTCTTGGCTACCGAAATGCTACCTTTCCGCCTGGTGGACACACAGGATTTTAGAGACCTTATGTCTGTCGCTGTGCCCCAGTACCAGATGCCCAGTCGACACTACTTCTCTAAGAAAGGTGTGCCCGCGCTACACCAGCATGTCGCACACAACATCACCGCTTCCTTAAGAAACTCTGTGTGTGAACGGGTGCATTTTACCACCGATACTTGGACCAGTAAGCATGGACAGGGACGTTACATGTCGCTGACTGGGCACTGGGTAACTAGATGGTGAAGGGTCTTGCTGCACAAGTCTTGCCGTCCCCACGACTTGTGTGTCAATCCTCTGTCTGTCCAAGTTCCGCCACTGCTTCTGCCTCCTCCACCTCATCTGTGTCCTCCACCTCCGCCCCAAGCCTGCCTGGTCAGGCCACTAGCGTTCTCACTGCGCAGAAGGAATCACGCACCCCTCATTACTATGCTGGCAGCAGAGCGCAACATCATCAGGCGGTCTTTAGTTTGACATGTCTTGGGAATAAGAGTCACACAGCTGAGGAGTTGTGGTCAGCTCTGCGGTCCGAGTTTAATAAATGGTTGTCTCCACTCAACCTACAGCCTAGTAAGGCCGTGTGCGACAATGCTGCAAACCTGGGTGCGGCCCTTCGCCTGGGCAAGGTGACACATGTACCTTGTATGGCTCACGTGTTGAACCTTGTTGTCCAGCAATTTTTAACACACTATCCCGGCCTAGATGGACTTCTGACCAGGGCACGAAAACTGTCTGCTCACTTCCGCCGTTCAAGCGCCGCAGCTGAGCGACTTGCATCGCTCCAGAAGTCTTTCGGCCTGCTGGTTCATCGCCTGAAATGCGATGTGGCGACACGCTGGAATTCGACTCTCCACATGTTACAGCGACTGTGGCAGCACCGCCGAGCCCTGGTGCAATACGTCATGACGTATAGCCTGGGCCAACGAGATGCAGAGGTGGGGCAGATCACCCTGATGGAGGGGTCGCAGATCAAGGACCTATGCACCCTTCTGCACAGTTTCAACATGGCGACGAATATGTTTAGCGCTGACAATGCCATTATCAGTATGACAATTCCAGTCATTTACATGTTGGAGCACACGCTAAACACTATTCGGAGTCAGGGGGTGGGACAACAGGAAGGGGAGGAACTACAGGAGGATTCATATGCGCAAGACATAACATCTCCAAGGTCCAGACGTTCATCATCACCAACGTGGCAGGCATGGGACCATGGGGGACAGGGATCAACAAGAGCGCATGGTAGCAGGCGAAATGTTGAGGAAGGTGCAGGAGAACATGAAGAAATGGAGGCCGAACTGTCCATGGACATGGAAGACTCAGCGGATGAGGGAGACCTTGGCCAAATTTCTGTGAAAGAGGTTGGGGGGAGATGTCAGAGAAAGAAAGAACGGTTAGCACCTCTATGCCACAAACACAGCGTGGACTTGGTCCGCATGGCTGCGCAAGACACATGAGTGCTTTCTTGCTGCACTACCTCCAACATGACCTTCGTATTGTCAAAATTAGAAGTGATGATGACTACTGGCTTGCCACACTATTAGATCCCCGGTTCAAGTCCAAATTTTGTGACATAATTCCAGCCATAGAAAGGGACGCACGTATGAAGGAGTATCAGCAGAAGCTGTTACTCGATCTTAGCTCGGCTTTTCCACCAAACAACTGTGCAGGTGCAGGGAGTGAATCTCCCAGTTGTAACTTGACAAACATGGGTCGGTCTCGTCATCTTCAACAGTCTACCCGTACCAGTAGGACTGTATCTGGTGCTGGTAACAGCAATTTTATGGAATCTTTTCATAATTTTTTTAGACCTTCCTTTGCAAGGCCAACAGAGACAACAAGTCAATGGCTGGAGAGGATGATACAGGAGTATCTCCAAATGAACATCGATGCCATGACTTTGCAAATGGAGCCTTGCTCATTTTGGGCTTCAAATCTTGAAAAATGGCCAGAGCTCTCCACTTACGCCATGGAGATTTTGTCGTGTCCAGCTGCCAGCGTTGTCTCTGAACGTGTCTTCAGTGCTGCTGGGTGTCTGCTGACAGATAAGCGCACGCGTCTGTCCAGTGACAATGTGGACAGACTAACGTTCATCAAAATGAACAAGTCATGGATCCACAAGGAATTTACAACCCCTGTGTCATCCTGGGGAGAGTAAATGCTTGTGGATTTGGAATGTGCTTGATGCAAATCAAAACATCCTGTTTGCAACTAGGGCACAAGTGCTGCCACTGATGGGGTGTCTGTGTGGCCCAATTTTTTGAAAAAAGGGAGACTCCGCTTGGAGTAACCCTTACTTACATTGTTTTTAAAA
Source organism: Anomaloglossus baeobatrachus (assembly GCF_048569485.1). Lineage (NCBI taxonomy): Eukaryota > Metazoa > Chordata > Amphibia > Anura > Aromobatidae > Anomaloglossus > Anomaloglossus baeobatrachus. Next base: position 133,772,243 of record NC_134360.1, on the reverse strand, counting down.
ATGATCCAAGATAAACAGAGCTGGGATCAGGAAAGACTTAGCTACCTACCCCGGTGTCATCCTGGGGACAGTTAAGAATGGCGTATTTTTGAATGTGCTTGATGCAAATCAAAACATCCTGTTTGCAACTAGGGCACAAGTGCTGCCACTGATGGGGTGTCTGTGTGGCCCAATTTTTTGAAAAAAGGGAGACTCCGCTTGGAGTAACCCTTACTTACATTGTTTTTAAAAATGATCCAAGATGAACAGAGCTGGGATCAGGAAAGACTTAGCTACCTACCCCGGTGTCATCCTGGGGACAGTTAAGAATGGCGTATTTTTGAATGTGCTTGATGCAAATCTAGCTGTAAAGTTTACAACTAGGGCACAAGTGCTGCCACTGAATGGGTGGGTGTGTGTGGGGCCCAATTTTTGGAAAAAAGGGAGACTCCGCTTGGAGTCACCTTGCGGTGTTTTACATGATTTTAGAAGGGCGTACCATGCCTATATTTGTGTCTCATCCTCTTTTTCCTCGTTACGCTCTTTTGTTTTCGCATGAGAATTTGTTCTTGTCACTTTCCCATGTGTTTGTGTTGTGTTGTGAGTTGTTTGTCACCTTTTGGACACCTTTGAGGGTGTTTTCTAGGTGTTTTTATGTGTTTGTGAATGCCTGCCATTGTTTCCTATGCAGTTCGAGTTCGGTTCGTCGAACGTTCGACAAACCGAACTCGAACGGGACCTCCGTTCGGCGAACCGAACTTGAGCCGAACCACGACCGGTTCGCTCATCTCTATTCGAGAGCTGCTCTGAACTTGATGGATTTTGGGTTTGCTGAGCGTTGTGATTTTTACCTTTGCCTGCTCCTATCCCTTTCAGGGGTATTGATGCTACTCCTTTAGCTGAAAATAAGCCCCAGTTTTGGACCCAGGTGACGATGCGGGTCATGCCTGACAATCAGGAGGTTAAGTATTTGGTCTTGCATAATTTGCATGACATTTTTGTACTGGGATTCCCTAAGGGGTGCTTCACACACAGCGAGCTCGCTGCCGAGATCGCTGCTGAGTCACGCTTTTTGTGACGCAGCAGTGACCTCATTAGCGATCTCGCTGTGTGTGACACTGAGCAGCGATCTGGCCCCTGCTGCGAGATCGCTGCTCGTTACACACAGCCCTGGTTCGTTTTCTTCAAAGCCGCTCTCCTGCTGTGACACACAGATCGCTGTGTGTGACAGCGAGAGAGCGACAAATGAAGCGAGCAGGGAGCAGGAGCCGGCGTCTGACAGCTGAGGTAAGCTGTATCCAAGATAAACATCGGGTAACCAAGGTGGTTACCCGATATTTACCTTAGTTACCAGCCTCTGCAGCTCTCACGCTGCCTGTGCTGCCGGCTCCGGCTCTCTGCACATGTAGCTGCATTACACATCGGGTTAATTAACCCGATGTGTACAGCAGCTAGGAGAGCAAGGAGCCAGCGCTAAGCAGTGTGCGCGGCTCCCTGCTCCCTGCTCACACTGGTAACTAATGTAAACATCGGGTAACCATACCCGATGTTTACCTTAGTTACCAGTCTCCGCAGCTTCCAGACGGCGGCTCCGTGCAAGCGCAGCGTCGCTTGCACGTCGCTGCTGGCTGGGGGCTGTTCACTGGTCGCTGGTGAGATCTGCCTGTTTGACAGCTCACCAGCGACCATGTAGCGATGCAGCAGCGATCCTGACCAGGTCAGATCGCTGGTCGGATCGCTGCTGCATCGCTAAGTGTGAAGGTACCCTTAGTTGCAAGCCCATAATCCAGTTCTTGATTGGACTTCTTTATCTGTGACTAGTTGGGGCTGCCAATGTGTGCATAGTGATACTCCTGTTTTGGCTATGTCATCTCAGACACGTCCCTGACTATTTGGCGGATTTCATGAATGTATTTAATGAGACAGAGGCTGCGTCTTTGCCTCCACATAGGAACTATGATTGCGCTATTGAATTAGTGCCTGGTTGTAAATTTCCTAAGGGATGGCTTTTCAATTTATCTGTACCTGAACATGTTGCTATGCAGACTTATATTAAGGAGTCTTTGGAGAAGGGTCACATTAGACCATCATCTTCACCTTTGGGCGTTTATTTCTTTGTGGCAAAGAAGGATGGCTCATTGCGGCCCTGTATTGATTATCGTTTCCTTAATAAAATCACGAATAAATATCAATATTAAATATAAGTGTGGTGCTGATGGATGATAGAACCTGCGGTGAGGTCTATGTTTTCTTTGATGGACCATTAGGGGCACATCTGAAGCAGGAGGTAAAATATAAAATATAGAAAAATGAGTATGCAGAGATATTTTCTTTGTTGTCACTTGAAAAGTTTAATCTAGATCACATAAAGCCAGATGAGCGTAAGAAGGAAAAAGAAGAACAGCGAAGATGTCATTTGATTTCTTAGACTTTAGAACTCTGGCTTCAGGTTTTTCCAATTTTGGCCAGTGTAATTGATGAAAAGATGCCTGAAAACTGTTCAGTCCTTTTTGACTACTTAGATGGGATAGAAGGTGCCTATCAAACATATAGGGGTTTTGGATGGATGCGATATGATGATCAAATAAAGCCTTATTTTCGCTGGGACCACAAAGAGCTTAGTTTGTGGATGCCGTTGACGATGGCACCTCGGGCTGCCTCACAGTCCTTTCCTGGGGCCATGCTACGATGTGACTGCCTGTGTCAAGCAAAGCTATGAAAGGACTCCCAGCGAGAGGCGTAACACAGAGGAAACACCAGGGTAGTCACCTCCTAACACTCAGACTGTGATTCAGATGTTTTGCCCTGGTCCACTACAGGTTCCCCTGAGCTTACTCTCCACTTCAGCTCCAAGACTTCTGCTTCACTTCTCAGGCAGTACAGGAGCTACAACCCGACTGCACTCCTCTCCCTCCTTCCACCGACTGACTCAACTCCTCCCCTCCTGCTCCTTTAGTTACACTGGGGGGGGGTAGGTGCGGCTGCTACACTGTACCAGTGTGGGATCAGGTGGTTCCAGGGAGGTTTAACTCTTTGTGACTACCTGGTTTTGTCAGGGCATCATATTCCCCCTTGGTTAAACAAAGACCGTCCGCGGGCTGTCCAGACACGGACGTTTTTTATTTTTCAGGAAAACTGCAATGGACCACTGGGTAAAACATTAACATTTTATCCCCCTAAGGGGAGGCATTTTTGCTTACAATGTTGCTGAACTGTCCTTCCTGCCAGTCCATAAAACAACATTTTTACAACTGCTGCCGCTCCCAATACGGGGCACGGGTTCCGTGCTCCGCCTCCTGCTCAGGAGCCAGGCCCACTCGGATGCCCTCGGCGCCGGCTACAACCAGCCTTGCTAACTGCAGAGAGCCCCAATGCTCAGTGGCCTGCTCCTACTCTCGGCAGGTGCCCTCCCGCTGTTCCACAGCCGGGACGGGGTATTTGAGAGTGGCTGGCACTGCAGCTGGGGGAGATTTCAGGACGGGGCCGCCTCCGTTGCGGCCGGGCAGACTGCCGGAGCCAACGTCATCACCGTTGCGGCCGGGTGGACTGCCGGAGCCGACATCATCACCGTTGCGGCCATGCTCGGGGCCGGGTGAGATGTCACCGGGGTTGCAGCCTGCTGTGACATCTTGACGCTCTTGTGTACAGGAACGGAATTTTGCAGAGTCCTGGCGTCCCTGCATTTTACAGTTTTGGTTACATGCTACATACAGATTCTTCACCCGCCCCTTGGTCTTTTACCAGCACTTCCTTGTATGGCTGGTTAGTTTTGTTTTACGACCTCGGGATTTACCTTCTGGCCGTGTTCCCAGGGGGAGGGGCTTCAGCTTCGCGCCCTTTCTCGGGGGAGAAGACGCTGGACTGTAGTTTTTCGCGCCTAAAAATGGCGGCAAATACGGCGACTTCTGAAAATTTCTCAACGGATCACCGCTGACTGTTCAATTCAAGGCACACTTCCACCAGGTGGGTGGATGGGTTTGAATCCTGTTCGTGACGCCAAAAATTGAGGTGTAGTGCCCCGCTCTCAGCAGCTGAGCTGCTCGGATCCGGTCCTTTTATAGGTGGCTCAAGGGTCTCCGGACCCGGGGGTCTCACAGTCACTTCAATTGAAAAGGGGGTTATGGTGTATGGGATTTTGGAAAGTTTGTACGTGACGCCACCGACGGTATGTGGTAAATGTGGTACCACCGCTGCCATTGAGGGGACTCCCAGGGGCGTTGGGCTGGCAGCTGGATGTTGTTAACCCTCCGTGGGTAGAGATGGATGCCCCGGGGCCCAGTGGGAGTTGTGGTGGTGGCAGGGATTGCAGGGAATGGTACACTCACAGCTCAGTTGTCCTGGTGTTGGATGAGGCTGTATTGATGTGGAGAGTCAGGAAACACAGAGTCCAGTACTTAACCAGAAATTGCCGGTGTCCGTAGGCCTTTGCTATGGGGGTGTTCGGATCCCACACCCAGTATAAGAAGCAGGGCCCTCTCTCTCTCCTACACTCTAGCTAAAAGTCACCTTCTCTGTTTCGGACAAGGGAAGTCCTCTCTTTGCACAAGTCCGGGGTCCCGTGCACACTACCAGCGGGCCACTACCCTGCCCCGGTCCACTACAGTTTCCCCTGAGCCTACTCTCCACTTCACCTCCAAGACTTCTGCTTTTTCTTTGCTTCACTTCCCCTGCAGCACAGGAGCTACAACCCCTGTCTGCACTCCTCTCCCTCCTTCCACTGACTGACTCAACTCCTCCCTTCCTGCTCCTTTAGTTACACTGGGGGGGAGGTGCGGCTGCTTCACTGTACCAGTGTGGGATCAGGAGGTACAATGGAGGTTTAACTCTGTGACTACCTGGTTTTGCCAGGGCGTCACACTTTATCTTTACAATACATGAGCTGACTTCAGCAGCCAATAGTTGGTGGATGGAGTGAGGAGAGCAGGCAGGTGAGTCACAAACATAGAGATTGTTACCAGGCCCAAAGGTACAGGGGACACGCCAACCCCAGCTCCTACTTCAGCTGGATGTGCGTCTGAGGGCGCACATCCAGTTAAAATGCATCACAGCACATAGACCCGCTGGGTCCTACACTGCGATACACGCTGCCGGGCAAACAGTGGCTGGCAGCTGACGCCCATACCATGACTGGGGGCAGCGCATGGTAGTACTGTCATGCTCTATAGCACACACTCCGATGTCATCTGTAGGCCACTCCGCGCTCACTACAGAGAACACTGGGAGATGTGGGAGCTGAGACAAGATTAGTAGAATTTTTTTAAAATTTTTACTTTTTTTTAATTATACATTAGAGACAGTCCCAGACTATATATATATATATATATATATATACACACACACACACAAGGATGGGGGACATATATACCAGGATGAGGAACATATACTGTATATCAGGATGGGAGACATATATATTAGGATGGGCCCAAGATGTGCGACATTTTTACTAGGATCAGCCCAGGATTGGATAACTATATACCAGGATGGGGACGTTATATACCATGTATACCAGGATGGGGAACATGTATACCAGTATGGGGGACATATGTACCAGGATTGGGAACATTACTGCATAATGAAGGGGGGGAAGGGGCAATTAATATTTGTAAGAAAAAAGACCTCGCCTCTCCTCGTGTAGGTGCTCTGGAGAAATTCAGTCAGTAAAAAATGGGGTAACTCCGGCACACTACTAATTTCCCATAAGAATCAAGAAGACATAGTAAATTGAAAAAATCTTTTTTCTTTTATTTTGCTTGTGAGATAGTGAAGAAAGTGCTGTACATAAGTCCGCCGACGTTTCGGCCAATAGGCCTTCCTCAGGTCGGACAAAACTGCGTATTTGCAATAGTGGAAATACAAAATAAAACAAAAAGACATTAATCAATACAGGTAATAAAGGATATGTAAATACAAAGGTATACATAAGTTGGTACATAGTGGGGTACAAATAGTCAATGGGGAGACCATGATACAGTATCAAGGGTGTTAGTCACCATACAGGGATTATGTCATGATTAAGGTGAAACTTCACCAGAGAGATAGTATAGGTACGTAAAGGTCAGATTGGTATTTTAGGCTTATAAGTGAGGATGTGGTCCTATGATGAACGTGTGTCTGGAGTCAGTTATGGCACTAACGACGTTTAGTAGTAATATATTTTTTATATCGAGAGGATAGGTGTGATCGGGGATCGCTCACCTGGAGAGCAGCAGGAGATGAAGCAGTAGAAGTGAAAGTAGATGTAGATATACTAGACCTGTAACGTGAAAGGATGACTGATGAGAATGCGTTGAGAAAAGGAAAAAGGGAAGGTTAGATAGTTAGAGGTATCATACCGTATGTTTGAACAGCGGGGTGAACGCTGTTATACACAGGAAAATATGTAGTTCTAATGAGAGTAGTGGGTCACTCTGAAAACAAAGATATTATATTAGGGTATATTATAAGGTATAGTGAGTATTCACAGAGTGATAAGAGTTCTGAAACAAATAGGGAATACCTCTTGTCAGTAGGGAAAAAATGAATATAGTGTTCCTCTGGTGGCCGTAGTGTGACTACCAGAAAATAAATGTAGGGGGTCACCAAGCTTCGTCAAACATGACCAGAGACCTATGTGTAAAGATGAATGGAATCACAAAGGGAAATATAGTGGGAGGATAAGAGACTGCGGGAGCAAAAGAGTTATCTATTCAGTCACCTGTGTTGAGGCAAGCTTCCAGCACGCTTTAATGTACAAAGATAATTATGCTTCCATGTTCTATGTATACTGTCAATACTCTTAGGTGCTCAGGAATCCTGTTATTCCAAGGCAGCTGTAGCTGTGTCATATTTCAGGTGTAAGAGGAGACAATAGGTGTTAGAAAGGGGTGACCACGTGGGCATCAGCCGTAGGGGCGGAGATAGGGTCAGATCACTTCGCGAAAGAGAATCTTGTTGGATTTATACCTTGGGTAATCTGACCTTTACGTACCTATACTATCTCTCTGGTGAAGTTTCACCTTAATCATGACATAATCCCTGTATGGTGACTAACACCCTTGATACGGTATCATGGTCTCCCCCATTGACTATTTGTACCCCACTATGTACCAACTTATGTATACCTTTGTATTTACATATCCTTTATTACCTGTATTGATTAATGTCTTTTTGTTTTATTTTGTATTTCCACTATTGCAAATACGCAGTTTTGTCCGACCTGAAGAAGGCCTATTGGCCGAAACGTCGGCGGACTTATGTACAGCACTTTCTTCACTATCTCACAAGCAAAATAAAAGAAAAAAAGATTTTTTCAATTTACTATGTCTCCTTGATTCTTATGGGAAATTAGTAGTGTGCCGGGGCAATTAATATGTCTTTATAGGATTTAGAACGCTACAGGTGCCTAGTCGTCTGACCAACGTCCGGAGGGGGGCTAGGTCCAACTTTCACACTGGGGCCCATCGCACTCTAGTTACACCACTGACAATGACTGTCCAACATTCACACCAGACTGGTCACATAGGTATGACGTCATGGAAGGTCCTGTAACCTGGGGGCACAGCAATGATCGGACACGGAAGCAGAATCGGATGGGAGACAAAGTCTGCAGGAGGTGTCGCGGGAGCAGTCAGTATAATGACAATCTTTATTATTAACTATATTCTTTATTTTACAGCCCCATCCCATAACTGTAAAGTCCAAGTTCGGTGTTCAGACGCAAGTTCGCGTTATCTCAATCCCGATCTTTACAAAACGTTCGGATGGGGCTCCCGAACGCAAAAATTGGGGGGTTCGCCCATCACTATATAAGAGACCATGCATCTGGGGAAATCAAGCATCCACCATATTTACTCCCGCCTCCCTATCCAAAAAAACAGAAATAATTTCTATTTTCATACCTATAACAACCTCTGCTGCTAGTACAAACAGATGCACATCTGGAGGAAATATATATTTACCTTATGCTGTAATACTCCACACAGTCTGGAGTCAGAAGATTTTTATTTAGTTTAAGTACTGCAGGACTGGCACCAACAAAGTGATGCTTTTGACTAACAGAAGCAACACCTCAGCTTCTCCAGAGACTGGCTCCATCAAAGTGGACAGCATAGCTATGAGCTATACCGGCATTAGGAGGAGTGAAGAGCAGATGTTTATAGCAGAAGGGAGTGGCTGCAGCTGATGTTACTACTGCCTGTTAGATCACCACAGAATAGAAATGAACCTTAACCCCTCAGGACCAGAAGGAACTAAATACGCTCTAACTCAGGATAAACGACAAGTGGGCACTAAAGCAGACCTGCAATTAACAATATGCTGTGTCCTTCTGATCCCAGATGCCACCAGAGATCACATCATGCTGCGGCTGCCGGATTTTACGCCAAAATGGGAAGGATCTTTAGCGGGTACTCAGAAAGGACTGTGTTGGCATTTCAATAAAAATAAATGTAATTTTGGAACATCATGGGTATAATTAAGAGCACACTGTGCTCTAAATGCATCATTGCACATTCTTCTGTCCTTGATGCTGGATTTTAATAAATTTTGATTAAAGAAGATCTTTATACAATTTTACTGGATACCACAAGAGTGCTGGATTTATTTTCCCTTGTTTGCAATCAGCGATGCCGTGTTGAGTCTCTGCACCTGCTTTGTAGCGGAGTTGGCTTCTTCTCCTGCATTATCTTGCAGATTTAAATATGAATGTTAAGGTTGCAGGGGAGCAAATAGCTATTCTAGGTGTTTTAGAAAGGAAATGGAAAACAGGGAGAAGATGCATGTAAAAGGGACGACACTGGTGAGAATAGATAGGATGGACCCACATCTATAAATACTCGGACAGGGAAGCAGCCGCATTTGCAGAATAGATTGTGTTATGGCTTTAGAATCCCTTCTGTAATGGAGCACTTCAGTCTGCAATTTGACATCTGCAACATTGTGGCCTGAAGTTTTTTCCGAAAAGTTAGCAAAGAAGATAGAGTTGAGAAGAGTGGCTGGCCTATTCATGGACTGCCTCCTACCTCATTTAAGAATTTCACCATTAGGTTTAGTCCCCAAAAATGATACTAACAAGTTCCATTTGATCCATTGCTTATCATACCTGAAAGGGTCGTCAATGAACGATGGGATCAAACCCAAATTGGTTTCATTGTCTTTTGTTTCTTTTGATAGAGTATTGAATGAGTTTCACGGTTTGGTAAGGAGGCCTTTGTAGCCAAATCAAATATTGAAGTAGTTATTTGTTTATTACTGGTTCATCCAGATAGTTTTCATTTGGTGAGCTGCTAGTGCAAAGTAGGATTTTTGTGTACTCACCGTAAAATCTCTTTCTTTGAGTCTTCATTGGGGGACACAGGACCTTGGGATCTTGGGTGTATGCTGCTGTGACTAGGAGGCTGACACTAAGACAAAAAGATGTTAGCTCCTCCCTAGCAGTGTACACCCCGAACCGGAGGCGGATCCCTACCAGTTTTGTACACAAGCAGTAGGAAGAGAAACAGAACAACCATATTTAAGTCAAAAGTAATAACTAATAATATGTAGTAATCGATAACATGTAAAAATCAATACATGTAGTAATCAATAAACTGTACTCCGGCCATATGTAGACCGGGACAAAACCTACAGAAACAATTAGGCAAAATGCCTAAACAAAAATCAGGGTGGGAGCTGTGTTCCCCAATGAAGACTCAGAGAAAGAGATTTTACGTTCACTACACAAAAATCCTTCTCTCTCTCTCGTTTCATTGGGGGACACAGGACCTTGGGACGTCCAAAAGCAGTCCCTGGGTTGGATATTTTTCCCATTTTATGAATAGAAATAAAAATAGCAACAAAAAGAGGATAATATCCTCCAAAAATTAAGTATTACTCACAGCAAGTTGTACACACTGCAGCCCAACTTGCTGTGAGTAATACTTTACGAATAGACAGCTCCCCTTGAGAGTGTCTACTACATGTAAAGGACGCACTACCTCTAGAGGTGTGCGACTGCTGCCTGCAAAACTTTTCTCCCCAGACTGGCGTCCGCCGAAGCCTGGTTGTGTACCTGGTAAAACCTTGCAAAAGTTTGCAGGCTAGACCACGTGGCGGCTCTGCAGACCTGCGCAGCTGATGCCTGATCGCCCAAGATGCTCCCACCACGCGGGTGGAATGTGCCTTTACTCCCCGCGGAGGTGACTTGTTCCTGATCCTGTAGGCCTCAGATATGGTCGGCCGGATCCTTCTTACAATCGTAGCTTTGGAAGCAGACATTCCCTTTTTGGGGCCTAGAGGAAGTATGAACAGCGCATCCAACTTGCGAAACGGAGCAGTTCTTGACACGTATGTTCTGAGAGCACGAACCAGGTCCAGAGAGTGCAGTGACCTTTCAAAGCTGTGTGAGGGGCCTGGGCAGAAGGAAGGGAGCACAATCTCTTCATTCAGATGGAAGGGCGACACCACCTTCGGCAAAAAAGAGGGAGCCGAGCGCAGCACCACCTTGTCCTGGTGAAAAATCAGAAATGGGGACCGACAGGAAGATTGATGATTGATTACTTAGTAAGAGTGGTACAACAATGATGATATTTTTACAGAGTGCTACTCAGATCTTGTTCCCATTGTTCCATTAAGGGCAGTTTTGAAGGTCAGTTGGCATATTAAATGTGGAATATAGCCAGGAGATTATTCCTTTCCCAAAGGGACTGTTGGTAGAGAAAGACCCCAAAAAGGTGGGAGGCGCTCTTGTCCATGTCGCGTGTTCGCAAAGTGTAAAATCGTTTTAAGTTTCATTGCTTCCCGAGGAGGTGGGTTGTACTTTTAGGTGAAGTCTGAGCTAGACAGTACTTTATTGTCAATGTTCCGAATGTGTTGCAATGTGGTAATCCCTGTGAGTTTCCACCACACAAAAGCCAGGTGTTCCAAACCAGGGGGAAACACTGGATAACATCGGATGTGTGCAGAAATCAGAGAAGACTCCCTATTATTTGGAAGTTAGGAAGGAGTGGGCCCCAGTACTTCTGGAACTAAAGGTGCCTCTGTTGTACCAGGGCAACATTTTTCAAGTGAGGTCCCTTAAACACTAAATAAAGGAAAGATGCAAAAAAATTGCCGTGTGCCACAGTAGGGGGGATAAGAAAAGACACCATTTGGTAATGCGACACTGTGACGGGGTATGCGACAGAGCAGGCAGGGACACCAGGCCGATGAACAATCCAACAAGTTTTATTGAGGCGGGGAGCATAGAACATCAAGAGGAAAAAAAGGATGATCCAGCTCAGCTATGTGGCAAGGTCCGGCATGCACGGATAACACTCTGGCAGTGCAGGGATCCAATAGAAAAAAAAAACAATCCAGCTTCCGGAATAATATAAAATCTTGTGCAAGCTTTATTTTAAAGGACGTAAAAATTATAATTACAATGGACAAAATAGGGAGCCCATGTGCGGCTATGCGTTTCGAACGCTGCTTGCGTTCTTTATCAAGCCTGAGTAAGCTAATGTTACCCACAAGCATTTAAACTCACTCTTACCAATGGGAGGGATGAGTTTAATCAGAAAGCACCGGGTAGATAACATACAAAACACATAATACAAAAATTCCACAATAAGTGAACAAAGAAAATTATATACAAAAGAAAAAAAAAATTGTCATATGCACGAACATACAAATATTTTTATATAAAAAAAAATCACATAAAACACTCTTTTATTCAGGATGTGCATGCAAACATTATCTACCAATATTTAATAATGAAACATGACATCTCGTCTCAGATTAAGGGGCCCTTTGCACACTACGACATCGCAGGTGTGATGTCGGTGGGGTCAAATCGAAAGTGACGCACATCCGGCGTCGCTGTCGACATCGTAGTGTGTAAATCCTTTATGATACGATTAACGAGCGCAAAAGCGTCGTAATCGTATCATTGGTGTAGCGTCGGTCATTTCCATTAATTGGGAAAGACCGATGTTACGATGTTGTCCCTCGTTCCTATGGCAGCACACATCGCTGTGTGTGAAGCCGCAGGAGCAAGGAACAGCTCCTACTTGTGTCCCGGCCGGCTATGCGGAAGGAAGAAGGTGGGCAGGATGTTTACGTCCCGCTCATCTCCACCCCTCCGCTTCTATTGGCCGGCTGCTGTGTGACGTTGCTATGACGCCGCACGACCCGCCCCCTTAATAAGGAGGCGGTTCGCCGGCCAGAGCGACGTCTCAGGGCAGGTGAGTGCATATGAAGCTGCCGTAGCGATAATGTTCGCTACGGCAGCTATCACCATGATATCGCAGCTCCAACGGGGGCGGGGACTATCGCGCACGGCATCGCAGCATCGGCTTGCGATGTCGTAGTGTGCAAAGTGCCCATTGACCATTGGGTATTCCCAAATGAAATATCCAAAAGGCCTCACGAGTGAGAACCTGATGTTGGATATCATCACCACCACGAGGAGAAATTTTAACTTTTTCCAAACCAAAAACACACAAGGAATCAGTATTGCAATTGTGATGTGAAAAAAAATACCTAGATGCTGATGAAAGGTTTCTAGTTGGAATAACAGTGCCTTTGGAATTATAAATATCCCGGATATGTTCATTAAATTGCACCTTGAGTTTTCTCACTGTACAGCCAATATAAAGTAAATTACAACTGGTGCACTTAATGCAATAAATCACATTAGTGGTGTTGCAATTAATGAACCTAGAAATAGGATATGTGGCAGTCTCACCAGTGTTAGAAAATGAACTGCATGGTAAGGGTATGTGCGCACTAGGCGTTTTTTTCACGCTGCGTTTTTATGTGCATTTTTGTCTCAAAAAACGCACCCGTGGCTAGAAAAACGCACACACAATGCCATTAAAGATTGTTGATGAAAAAAAAAAAAAGGTGTGATGTCATTTCCTTCTTCAATATGTTCATTGTATGCAGGAGAGCAGACAGCTGCAGAACTAGTGTATGCAGGAGAGCAGACAGCAGCTGCAGAACTACAAGGCTCAGCATCCTCCATCCAGGACTGTATGCAGTTTTTTGCCCAAAAAGAAAAAAAAAATGACATGGGCTTCGCCATATTTTTGTATGCTAGCCGGGTACAGCAGGCAGGTACGGGCTGCCCCCAACCCCCCCCCAGCTGCCTATTTGTACCCGGCTGGGAACCAAAAATATAGAGAAGCCCTTTTTTTTTAATTATTTCATGAATTTCATGAAATAATTAAAAAAAAAAAAATGACGTGGGCTTCGCCTAATTTTTGAGTCCAGCCGGTTACAACTAGGCAGCTGGGGATTGTAATCCACAGTGCAGGGTGCCCAAGATTTCTGGGCACCCCCACAGCCACCCCAGAAAATGGCGCTTTCATAGAAGCGCCATCTTCTGGCGCTGTATCCAACTCTTCCAGCTGCCCTGGTGACGGGTGGCTAGCTAGGTAATAATGGAGTTAGGGCTAGCTGTATATCATCAGCTAGCCCTAAGCCCGAAATTCATGGTGTCACGCCAATATTAGATATGGCCACCATGAATTTCTAGTAATAATAAAAAAAAAACACAACACACAGAAAAATATTTTTATTAGAAATAAAACACAACACAATTAGTGACTCCATCTTTATTGAAATAAAGAACCCCCCTCCGCAGTAATCCTGGGTCAGGGTCCCGCGCCGTCCAATCCGGATCCAATATCATCTGATCGGTTTGCTGGAAGGCATACCGATCAGATGATCTGTCAGGATCAAGTGCCTGAATCCCATCACACATCAGCTGATTGTATAAAAGCCGATTATACAATCAGCTGATGCATCAGTAGAAAAAAAAAATAATACTCACTTATGTGCTGTGCTGATTACCGGCAGCTCCTGCAGCGATCAATTGGACAGGAGTCTGATCCTGTCCGATCGCTGCAGGAGCTGCCGGTAATCAGCTGATGAAGTCCCCTGACGGCAGGATCAGCTGATGGCCGGCCGGGCGCAAAAAAGCCGGCGAGACTACGATCAGCTGATGCGTCAGGTGACTGCATCAGGTGGTCCACCGCCAGGTCCTGCAAGCAAGGTCCTGCCCCGGGGAGACTGCACACAGCCAGAGCGGCGGTACCGGGAGGAGATGGGAGCGGGCATGGCACCGGGACCCTGCGGACAGGTGAGTATATATGACATTTTTTTTTTCTACTGTTCACTTTGGTTTTCGCCGCTGCCTCCACCTCCCACCCAGACATGGCGCCGCACGGAGCTGACATGCACAGGACGGGAGGTGGACGCAGCGGTGACAGTACCGGGAGGATTCATGCTTCTGTGTTTACCAACAGAAGGAATCCTCTTCCTGTACACGTCACTTTACTGCCCACCCATTGCGTTTATAGCTGCGTTTTTAGTCATAGAAACGCGGATATATGCGTTTTTCATTGCGTTGTTGAACATTCATTGAACTCAATGGGTGAAAAACGCAGTGAAAAACGCAGAAATAATTGACATGCTGCATTTTTGTGGTCACCACAAAAACGCAGCTACAAAAAAACGCTGTGTGCAGACAGCACTTCTGAAAACCCATAGACATTGCTGGGGAAGCAATGTCACTGCGTTTTCAGCACAAAAACGCGGTAAAAAACGCCGCTAAAAACGCGGCAAAAACGCCTAGTGCGCACAAGGCCCAAGGCAAATTCACATGTGCGGCATCATGAGGTACCGCACCCAAAAAATCCTGTATGTTCAAGCCAAGTAGAAACAGGTTTATTTTTTTTACAAAAAAACTGGGTGAGAGAATGTTGCCTAATGAAGGTGCTTTTTTAGTAACCACATTGCACCTTGATTGTAATATAGTTGCAAGAAGAGGGTCATCATTTAAAACAGGTAAGTAGCATTTAATAATATGCTTGATGTGATTAAATTGTGTGCTATGTTGTAAAGATAGCACTATTTTATTATGTGGTTCAGCATTACTTTTGTTTTTATTTTTACATTTAGATGAATTTTCTGAAAAATTATCAATTGTTCGCGTTTTTTATTTTCTACTATTTTGCGTGCTCTCTGAAGTGTCCAGGACGGATAACCCCTTGCATTTAATCTAGATTCAGCTGATCCTACTTCATTACTATAGATGGAATGCTCACTGCAGTTTCGTAGAACCCTAGTAAATTCATCCACTGGCACAGGTTTAATCGTATGATTAGGATGGCTGCTTTTAGCATAGTTACATAGTTACTAGAGTTGAGCGCGGTTCGTGGTTCGTGGTTCTCCAGTTCGCGGCTCGAGTGATTTTGGGGCATGTTCTAGATCGAACTAGAACTCGAGCTTTTTGCAAAAGCTCGATAGTTCTAGAAACGTTCGAGAACGGTTCTAGCAGCCAAAAAACAGCTAAATCCTAGCTTGGTTTCTGCTGTAATAGTGTAAGTCACTCTGTGAATCAAACTATTATCACATTTCAGTGTATAGTGTGCGTGAACAGCGCCTTCAGATCACTGCTGTTTCTATAATGGCCATTTTTTTTTTTTTTTTTCTTGTCTTCCTTCCCTAAGCGCGCGCGTCTTGTGGGGCGGGCCAGCATGTCAGCCAATCACAGACACACACACACCTAAGTGGACTTTGAGCCAGAGAAGCAACGGCATGTGTGATAGGATCTGCATGTCACATGTCCCTGCATTATAAAACCGGACATTTTCTTCACGAACGCCATTATCTGCCTTCTGCGTCTTTGGTGTCAGACATCAGTGTCGCAGCTCCGTCCTCCTGAGTCCTATAGCCGATACAGCTGTATGCGCTGCATACACAGCGTTAGACAGCTTAGGGAGAGCACATTCTAGCAGTCCTTTTAAGGGCTCAAAGCGGCAGGGTCAGAGAGCCATAAGTGACAGGTCCTGCAAACAGCAACAGCGTCTGTGTAGCCCAGGTCAGGGATTTCCTCCCTGCATTTCACCATTAGGAGGGAATAGAAAGGCAGGCTTCCATTCCTCTACCCAGAGCACCACAATCCTGCCACTGTACCCTCTTGTCCTCTGCACACTCCAACTCATTCTAAGTAAGCCATTATACTAGCAAACACTCAGTGTACCTAGTGGCATCCTTTACGTGGCTATTGGACTTTGCTATAGTCCCACTAGTGCAAAGACATTAGCAGAGCACATCTGCCTGCATTGCACACTCCAAGTTTTTTAAACTAAGCAATTTTACTAGCAAACACTCAGTGTACCTAGTGGCATCCTATACGTGGCTATTGGACTTTGCTATAGTCCCACTAGTGCCAAGACATTTGCAGAGCACGTCTGCCTGCATTGCACACTACAACTTTTTTAAACTAAGCAATTTTACTAGCAAACACTCAGTGTACCTAGTGGCATCCTATACGTGGCTATTGGACTTTGCTATAGTCCCACTAGTGCCAAGACATTTGCAGAGCACGTCTGCCTGCATTGCACACTACAACTTTTTTAAACTAAGCAATTTTACTAGCAAACACTCAGTGTACCTAGTGGCATCCTATACGTGGCTATTGGACTTTGCTATAGTCCCACTAGTGCAAAGACATTTGCAGAGCACGTCTGCCTGCATTGCACACTACAACTTTTTTAAACTAAGCAATTTTACTAGCAAACACTCAGTGTACCTAGTGGCATCCTATACGTGGCTATTGGACTTTGCTATAGTCCCACTAGTGCCAAGACATTTGCAGAGCGCATCTGCCTGCGTTGCACACTCCAACTAATTATAACGAAGCCATTATACTAGCAAACACTCAGTGTACCTAGTGGCATCCTATACGTGGCTATTGGACTTTGCTATAGTCCCACTAGTGCAAAGACATTTGCAGAGCACGTCTGCCTGCATTGCACACTACAACTTTTTTAAACTAAGCAATTTTACTAGCAAACACTCAGTGTACCTAGTGGCATCCTATACGTGGCTATTGGACTTTGCTATAGTCCCACTAGTGCAAAGACATTTGCAGAGCACGTCTGCCTGCATTGCACACTACAACTTTTTTAAACTAAGCAATTTTACTAGCAAACACTCAGTGTACCTAGTGGCATCCTATACGTGGCTATTGGACTTTGCTATAGTCCCACTAGTGCAAAGACATTTGCAGAGCACGTCTGCCTGCATTGCACACTACAACTTTTTTAAACTAAGCAATTTTACTAGCAAACACTCAGTGTACCTAGTGGCATCCTATACGTGGCTATTGGACTTTGCTATAGTCCCACTAGTGCCAAGACATTTGCAGAGCGCATCTGCCTGCGTTGCACACTCCAACTAATTATAACGAAGCCATTATACTAGCAAACACTCAGTGTACCTAGTGGCATCCTATACGTGGCTATTGGACTTTGCTATAGTCCCACTAGTGCAAAGACATTTGCAGAGCACGTCTGCCTGCATTGCACACTACAACTTTTTTAAACTAATCAATTTTACTAGCAAACACTCAGTGTACCTAGTGGCATCCTATACGTGGCTATTGGACTTTGCTATAGTCCCACTAGTGCAAAGACATTTGCAGAGCACGTCTGCCTGCATTGCACACTACAACTTTTTTAAACTAAGCAATTTTACTAGCAAACACTCAGTGTACCTAGTGGCATCCTATACGTGGCTATTGGACTTTGCTATAGTCCCACTAGTGCCAAGACATTTGCAGAGCGCATCTGCCTGCGTTGCACACTCCAACTAATTATAACGAAGCCATTATACTAGCAAACACTCAGTGTACCTAGTGGCATCCTATACGTGGCTATTGGACTTTGCTATAGTCCCACTAGTGCAAAGACATTTGCAGAGCACGTCTGCCTGCATTGCACACTACAACTTTTTTAAACTAATCAATTTTACTAGCAAACACTCAGTGTACCTAGTGGCATCCTATACGTGGCTATTGGACTTTGCTATAGTCCCACTAGTGCAAAGACATTTGCAGAGCACGTCTGCCTGCATTGCACACTACAACTTTTTTAAACTAAGCAATTTTACTAGCAAACACTCAGTGTACCTAGTGGCATCCTATACGTGGCTATTGGACTTTGCTATAGTCCCACTAGTGCAAAGACATTTGCAGAGCACGTCTGCCTGCATTGCACACTACAACTTTTTTAAACTAAGCAATTTTACTAGCAAACACTCAGTGTACCTAGTGGCATCCTATACGTGGCTATTGGACTTTGCTATAGTCCCACTAGTGCCAAGACATTTGCAGAGCGCATCTGCCTGCGTTGCACACTCCAACTAATTATAACGAAGCCATTATACTAGCAAACACTCAGTGTACCTAGTGGCATCCTATACGTGGCTATTGGACTTTTGTCAATTCACAGTATTGGAACGTTATTTGCATGACATCTGCCTGCATTGCACACTCTAACTTTTTTAAACTCAGCCATTATACTAGCAAACACTCACTGTACCTAGTTGTATCCTAAACGTGGCTATTGGACTTTTGTCAATTCACAGTATTGGAACGTTATTTGCAGGACATCTGCCTGCATTGCACACTCAAACTTTTTTAAACTCAGCCATTATACTAGCAAACACTCACTGTACCTAGTTGTATCCTAAACGTGGCTATTGTACTTTTGTCAATTCACAGTATTGGAACGTTATTTGCAGGACATCTGCCTGCATTGCACACTCAAACTTTTTTAAACTCAGCCATTATACTAGCAAACACTCACTGTACCTAGTTGTATCCTAAACGTGGCTATTGTACTTTTGTCAATTCACAGTATTGGAACGTTATTTGCAGGACATCTGCCTGCATTGCACACTCAAACTTTTTTAAACTCAGCCATTATACTAGCAAACACTCACTGTACCTAGTTGTATCCTAAACGTGGCTATTGTACTTTTGTCAATTCACAGTATTGGAACGTTATTTGCAGGACATCTGCCTGCATTGCACACTCAAACTTTTTTAAACTCAGCCATTATACTAGCAAACACTCACTGTACCTAGTTGTATCCTAAACGTGGCTATTGTACTTTTGTCAATTCACAGTATTGGAACGTTATTTGCAGGACATCTGCCTGCCTTGCACACTCAAACTTTTTTAAACTCAGCCATTATACTAGCAAACACTCACTGTACCTAGTTGTATCCTAAACGTGGCTATTGTACTTTTGTCAATTCACAGTATTGGAACGTTATTTGCAGCATGTCTGCCTGCATTGCACACTCAAACTTTTTTAAACTCAGCCATTATACTAGCAAACACTCACTGTACCTAGTTGTATCCTAAACGTGGCTATTGTACTTTTGTCAATTCACAGTATTGGAACGTTATTTGCAGCACGTCTGCCTGCATTGCACACTCAAACTTTTTTAAACTCAGCCATTATACTAGCAAACACTCACTGTACCTAGTTGTATCCTAAACGTGGCTATTGTACTTTTGTCAATTCACAGTATTGGAACGTTATTTGCAGGACATCTGCCTGCCTTGCACACTCAAACTTTTTTAAACTCAGCCATTATACTAGCAAACACTCACTGTACCTAGTTGTATCCTAAACGTGGCTATTGTACTTTTGTCAATTCACAGTATTGGAACGTTATTTGCAGGACGTCTGCCTGCATTGCACACTCAAACTTTTTTAAACTCAGCCATTATACTAGCAAACACTCACTGTACCTAGTTGTATCCTAAACGTGGCTATTGTACTTTTGTCAATTCACAGTATTGGAACGTTATTTGCAGCACGTCTGCCTGCATTGCACACTCAAACTTTTTTAAACTCAGCCATTATACTAGCAAACACTCACTGTACCTAGTTGTATCCTAAACGTGGCTATTGTACTTTTGTCAATTCACAGTATTGGAACGTTATTTGCAGGACATCTGCCTGCCTTGCACACTCAAACTTTTTTAAACTCAGCCATTATACTAGCAAACACTCACTGTACCTAGTTGTATCCTAAACGTGGCTATTGTACTTTTGTCAATTCACAGTATTGGAACGTTATTTGCAGGACGTCTGCCTGCATTGCACACTCAAACTTTTTTAAACTCAGCCATTATACTAGCAAACACTCACTGTACCTAGTTGTATCCTAAACGTGGCTATTGTACTTTTGTCAATTCACAGTATTGGAACGTTATTTGCAGCACGTCTGCCTGCATTGCACACTCAAACTTTTTTAAACTCAGCCATTATACTAGCAAACACTCACTGTACCTTGTTGTATCCTAAACGTGGCTATTGTACTTTTGTCAATTCACAGTATTGGAACGTTATTTGCAGGACATCTGCCTGCCTTGCACACTCAAACTTTTTTAAACTCAGCCATTATACTAGCAAACACTCACTGTACCTAGTTGTATCCTAAACGTGGCTATTGTACTTTTGTCAATTCACAGTATTGGAACGTTATTTGCAGGACGTCTGCCTGCATTGCACACTCAAACTTTTTTAAACTCAGCCATTATACTAGCAAACACTCACTGTACCTAGTTGTATCCTAAACGTGGCTATTGTACTTTTGTCAATTCACAGTATTGGAACGTTATTTGCAGCACGTCTGCCTGCATTGCACACTCAAACTTTTTTAAACTCAGCCATGATACTAGCAAACACTCACTGTACTTAGTTGTATCCTAAACGTGGCTATTGTACTTTTGTCAATTCACAGTATTGGAACGTTATTTGCAGCACGTCTGCCTGCATTGCACACTCAAACTTTTTTAAACTCAGCCATTATACTAGCAAACACTCACTGTACCTAGTTGTATCCTAAACGTGGCTATTGTACTTTTGTCAATTCACAGTATTGGAACGTTATTTGCAGGACATCTGCCTGCATTGCACACTCAAACTTTTTTAAACTCAGCCATTATACTAGCAAACACTCACTGTACCTAGTTGTATCCTAAACGTGGCTATTGTACTTTTGTCAATTCACAGTATTGGAACGTTATTTGCAGCACGTCTGCCTGCATTGCACACTCAAACTTTTTTAAACTCAGCCATTATACTAGCAAACACTCACTGTACCTAGTTGTATCCTAAACGTGGCTATTGTACTTTTGTCAATTCACAGTATTGGAACGTTATTTGCAGCACGTCTGCCTGCATTGCACACTCAAACTTTTTTAAACTCAGCCATTATACTAGCAAACACTCACTGTACCTAGTTGTATCGTAAACGTGGCTATTGTACTTTTGTCAATTCACAGTATTGGAACGTTATTTGCAGGACATCTGCCTGCCTTGCACACTCAAACTTTTTTAAACTCAGCCATTATACTAGCAAACACTCACTGTACCTAGTTGTATCCTAAACGTGGCTATTGTACTTTTGTCAATTCACAGTATTGGAACGTTATTTGCAGGACGTCTGCCTGCATTGCACACTCAAACTTTTTTAAACTCAGCCATTATACTAGCAAACACTCACTGTACCTAGTTGTATCCTAAACGTGGCTATTGTACTTTTGTCAATTAACAGTATTGGAACGTTATTTGCAGCACGTCTGCCTGCATTGCACACTCAAACTTTTTTAAACTCAGCCATTATACTAGCAAACACTCACTGTACCTAGTTGTATCCTAAACGTGGCTATTGTACTTTTGTCAATTCACAGTATTGGAACGTTATTTGCAGGACATCTGCCTGCCTTGCACACTCAAACTTTTTTAAACTCAGCCATTATACTAGCAAACACTCACTGTACCTAGTTGTATCCTAAACGTGGCTATTGTACTTTTGTCAATTCACACTACTGCAAATCTATGTGCAGCACCTCTGCATGACAACCTCGTGCTCTGTTTTTAATAAGCTATAATGATAGCACAAAATACTGCCATTTTGTGGCATCATAGAACTGGCTGTTGTATTCCATTAGTGCCCCACTGGTGACAAGCTATTTCTAGCACCTCTACATCACACCCTCATGCACATTTTGCTACGCTAATGTTATAGCAAACTCATGGAATTCATTGCTGCATTTCATAATT
The DNA here is from genome assembly GCF_048569485.1 of Anomaloglossus baeobatrachus. NCBI lineage: Eukaryota > Metazoa > Chordata > Amphibia > Anura > Aromobatidae > Anomaloglossus > Anomaloglossus baeobatrachus. The sequence goes on along the minus strand of NC_134360.1, from coordinate 133,750,388 downwards.
CGGAGGGATAGAAAGTCAGGCTTCCTTTAGCTTTTCCTTCTGTTCATAGACAGCATCTCCAAGACAAATTTCCCCTCCACGTCTAAGTGTGGAGAGGCAGCTAGTGCGCATGCGTGTGCCGATGTACCCCAGCTGCAGCATAATTACAGTGTTTCGCCTAGTGAGTATGCTCAGCCTGACTGTGGCATTCCTGACGCTAAGTTTTCATTTCGGGATACAGCGCATGCTCCCACACTAAGTGTGAAAAGCCTCTTTGCACAGGTGCTTGCATTCCGTGCCGGGTATAAGTCCTGTTTTGGGCATAGACACCATGCTAAAGCTGATAGTCTTTTTTCAGAGACTGTATTTCATGCTACTGAGCATGCTCAGGCACTTCCTGCATCAGAGACTAGGTCCGGTAATGAACTCTTTGGCCCTGGCCCTGATGTGGGGGACCCATATAGACCACAGGGCATCAGGTGTCCTCCCAAATGGCTTGCAGAGGCCCACACCTATGACTTGTCACCGCATTATTGATGCTCAGACGATGACTGGTGAGGTGTTTGGGTCATGGCAGCCATGAGGTCATCATTGAAGTTGCGTTTCCAAATAGGACGCTAGTTATGCCACTCATGACGTGTCACTCTACTTTTGTCTCCAGGAGGTGCATTGTGGTTCACCCTGGTTTGGGGCGGACCCAGGTTATAAAAGGGGCTGGAGCCAACAAGGAGGTGCGCAGTCTTCTATTATGCTCCGAAAGAGCACACCTCCATGTGTTGAACCCATTGCGGCTTTAGGCCAGAGGTAGGCAGGGATCGGGTGTCGATGCAGGCCACCACCACAGTTGGTAACGCAGAACGGTTAAGACCAGCTCCTGTCCTAACAGTCCTGCTTGTGCAGCCCAGTGGCATTAACAGGCCTGCTGCTGCTGATGCGCCTGCTGTCCACAGGTGTGGCCCCTACGCACACGGTCAGCGTACTCAATGGCCCCTGTGTTGTTAACAGGGAGTTCCTGGGCTGGGTGGGCATGTGGACCCTGTGACGCTAACAGGGCTCACAGTCTCCAGATCCGAATGGCGTCTAACTCGGTTCAGGCTACTATTAGTTTCATAGCCACACAGCTCTGTATCCTCCACCAAACCTTCAAGTTGCCAACCTCTCCTTTTCCAACTGGGAGCACGGTGGACACTGACTGCTGATGGGGATATATACCTTTCTCTTTCTTTTCTTATTAATTTTCGTTATATAGCGGTCACAGATTATATACCACTTTATCCAAATCTGCCAGTCCCACTGTAACAGATGTTGTTTCTTCAGCAAATGTTACAGTTGCTTAACCACCAAATCCACGGACCAAAACTTTTTTCCCCTTTCCAACACACCTGTTCCCCTTTCCAACAGCATCTGTCCTTTTTCAACTCATTTTGGGATATGACCAAAAGTGCAACTGTGCAGGGACACCGTACTCAACGCCATCTCAGCACAGCAGCCATCCCTCGGTCCCTCCGATGTGGACAAGTAAAAGACCATTTCCTCCTATCCATGACAAAGCGTTGAGATTCACTCTGTGCAGCACTGGTGTTTAGTGGACAAGTAGATCTAAGATTGCGTACCACATTCTGCAGATACTCCTGTATACGTGCGTCTATTTCTATGGCAGGAATTAGTTCGCCAAATTTTTTCTTGTACCGGGGATCTAACAGTGTGGCAACCCAGTATTCAGGATTAGTTCAAATTCATACAATCCGAGGGTCATGTAGGTAGTGCAGCAAGAAGGCGCTCATGTGTCTTGTGCATCCAGGAGGACCAAGTCCTTGGTGTGTTGGTGGCAGAGAGGTGAGAATCGTGCATCCTTCCTCTGCCCTCTCCCCCCAACCTCGCACAACCGAAATGTGAGCAAGCTCTCACTCATCTGCTGAGTCTTCCATGCCCATCGCCAGTTCGTCCTCCATTTCTTCATGGGCTCCTGCACTTTCATCAACACTTTTTGCTGATACTATGCGCCCTTGTTAATCCCTCTCCCTCACCATGACTGCCGCATAGGTGCCGCTGACCATCTGGACCTCGTAGATCTTGTTATCCCTTCCGCATATGACTCCTCCTGTACTTCCTCCCCTTCCTCTTGTCCCAACACCTGACTCCGAATAATAATTACAGTGTGCTCCATCATGTAGATGACCAGAATTGTCACGCTGAGAATGACATTGCCAGTGCTAAACATCTTCGTCGACATTTCAAAACTGTGTAGCAGGGTGCATAGGTCCTTGATCTGACACCACTCCAGCAGCGTGATCTGCACCACCTCTGGATCAAGTTATCCCAGGCTATATGTCTTACCGTATTTCAGCAGGGCTCTGCGGTGCTGCCACACACGCTGCAACATGTGCAGATTCCAATTCCTGCGTATCGAAACATCGCATTTACGGCGTTTAACTGCCAGACCCTAAGACTTCCGGAGTGATGAAAGTTGTTGAGCTGCTGTGTGCGCACGATGGAAGTGAGCACATAGCGAGCGTGCCCACTGCACAAGGCCATGTAGGCCGTGATGGTGTTTTAAAAATTGCTGGCGAATTCGGTTCAACACGTGAGCCCTAAAAGGCACGTGTGTCACATTGCCCTGAGGATGGCCCGCAGCCAGGTTTGCATCATTGCCGCACACGGCTGTTAAGTCACCAACGGAGTCCGCTCCGTCAATTTGTACTCCGGTCGCCAGGTGACAACGTGTTCCTTTCATGAATAGTGCTGATGATGGGAGAGTAGTCGATGCCAGCGGCGCAGGTGGACGCAGGTTATGCTCACCCACTGGGCTGCATTACCTTGACAGATGCAGAATCTCTGGCTGAATGTAGCTGGTGGGTATCTCACAGATGAAATACCATCATTCAGCTACAACCAATGGGAAGACACCACACCCTTTTTTATGCCCATCCTGTCTGCAGACCACTGCCAGACATAGCTATGAACCTCTGGTTAATTTTACCCCCAGTTCAGTTTTATGATTTTGTGTGCTTGTTACCTGACTACTTTTCCTGCTTGCTGTTTATGTACCTTGTTGGCCGATACGCATTTCACCTCTGCTTGTTTTCTGATTCTTTCCTGGCCGTCCCATTCTGTTCCTGTTCCTCAATTAATGTTTTGACCCTGCCTGACTACTATTCTCTGTAATAGCGGTGTGACTCACATTTCCCATACATTTCAAAGTAAAACTTTGACCGCCTGATGGCATTGAGCTCTGCTGCCAGCATAGTAAGGAGGTGTGTGGTAGTCCTTGTGCGCAGTTGCAAGGAAGGGTGGCCTGACCACACAGGGTTTGCGCCAAGGTAGAGGACCCACACGAGGTTGAAGAGGCAGAAGCAGTGTATTAACTTCTACATACAGAACAAGGATTGAAACAACTCGTGGGGACGGCAAGACTTGTACAGCAGACCCTTCTCCATCTCTCACCATAGTTTGCCAGTGCCCAGTCAGTGACATGTAATGACCCTGTCTATGCTTACTTGTCCAAGTATCTGTGTTGAAATGCACCCTGTCGCACACAGATTTTCTCAAGGAAGTGGTGATGTTGTGTGCGACATGCTGGTGTAGCGCGGGCATGCTTTTCTTGGAGAAGCAGTGGTGATTGGGCATCTGGTACTGGGGCACAGCGACAGACATAAGGTCTGTAAAATCCTGTGTGTCCACTACGCGTAAAGGCAGCATTTCGGTAGCCAACAGCTTACAGAGGGATAGAGTCAACCACTTAGCTTTGTCATGGGTCGCAGTAAGTGGCCTTTTATTTGACCACATCTGAGGGACAGAGATCTGGCTGCTGTCTGTAGACGGTGTTGAGTAGGGTGTCCCTGGAAAAATGCAGGTTTGTGAGAAAAGTGCAGGCGGAGACATGATGTTGCCTTCATCTTGCCTTCAGATCTGTTCATCTTGTATCATTTTTAAAAAACACAGCAAGCAAGGGTTACTCCAAGCGGAGTCTACCTTTTTTCCCCAAGTTGGGCACACAGACACCCCATCAGTGGCAGGACTTGTGCCCTAGTTGCAAACAGGATGTTTTGATTTGCATCAAGCACATTCCAAATCCACAAGCATTTACTCTCCCCAGGATGACACAGGGGTAGTAAATTCCTTCTGGATCCATGACTTGTTCATTTTGATGAACGTCAGTCTGTCCACATTGTCACTGGACAGACGCGTGCGCTTATCTGTCAGCACACACCCAGCAGCACTGAAGACACGTTCAGAGACAACGCTGGCAGCTGGACACGACAAAATCTTCAAGGCGTAACTGGAGAGCTCTTGACATTTTTCTAGATTTGAAGCACAAAAGGAGCAAGGCTCCATTTGCAAAGTCATTGCATCGATGTTCATTTGGAGATACTCCTGTATCATCCTCTCCATCCGTTGACTATGTGACACACTTGATGTCTCTGGTGGCCTTGCAAAGGAGGGTCTAAAAAAATTATGAAAAGATTCCATAAAATTGCTGTTACCAGCACCAGATACGGTCCTACTGGTACGGGTAGACTGTTGAAGATGACGAGGCCGTCCCATGTTTGTCAAGTTACAACTGGGAGAATCACTCCCTTCACCTGCACGGTTGTTTGGTGGAAAAGCCGAGCTAAGATCGAGTAACAGCTTCTGCTGATACTCCTGCATACGTGCGTCCCTTTCTATGGGTGGAATTATGTCACAAAATTTGGACTTGTCCCGGGGATCTAATAGTGTGGCAAGCCAGTAGTCATCATCACTTCTAATTTTGACAATACGAGGGTCATGTTGGAGGTAGTGCAACAAGAAGGCACTCATGTGTCTTGCGCAGCCATGCGGACCAAGTCCACGCTGTGTTTGTGGCATAGAGGTGCTAACCGTTCTTTCTTCCTCTGTCATCTCCCCCCAACCTCTTTCAACTTAAATTTGACCAAGGTCCCCCTCATCAGCTGAGTCTTCCATGTCCATGGACAGTTCGTCCTCCATATCTTCATGTCCTCCTGCACCTTCCTCAACATCTCGCCTGCTACCATGCGCCCTTGTTGATCCCTGTCCCCCATGGTCCCATGCCTGCCGCGTTGGTGATGATAAACGTCTGGACCTTGGTGATGTTGTTGTGTCTTGCGCATATGAATCCTCCTGTAGTTCCTCCCCTTCCTGTTGTCCCACCCCCTGACTCCGAATAGTGTTTAGCGTGTGCTCCAGCATGTAAATGACTGTAATCGTCATGCTGATAATGGCATTGTCAGCGCTAAACATATTCGTCGCCATGTCGAAACTGTGCAGAAGGGTGCATAGGTCCGTGATCTGAGATCACTCCATCAGGGTGATCTGCCCCACCTCTGCATCTCGTTGGCCCAGGCTATACGTCATGACGTATTGCACCAGGGCTCTGCGGTGCTGCCACAGTCGCTGTAACATGTGGAGAGTTGAATTCCAGCGTGTCGCCACATCGCATTTCAGGCGATGAACCGGCAGGCCGAAAGACTTCTGGAGCGATGCAAGTCGCTCAGCTGCGGCGCTTGAACGGCGGAAGTGAGCACTGCAGACAGTTTCCGTGCCCTGGTCAGAAGGCCATCTAGGCCGGGATAGTGTGTTAAAAATTGCTGGACAACAAGGTTCAACACGTGAGCCATACAAGGCACGTGTGTCACCTTGCCCAGGCGAAGGGCCGCACCCAGGTTTGCAGCATTGTCGCACACGGCCTTACCAGGCTGCAGGTTGAGTGGAGACAACCATTTATTAAACTCGGACCGCAGAGCTGACCACAACTCCTCAGCTGTGTGACTCTTATTCCCAAGACATGTCAAGCTAAAGACCGCCTGATGCCGTTGCGCTCTGCTGCCAGCATAGTAATGAGGGGTGCGTGATTCCTTCTGCGCAGTGAGAACGCTGGTGGCCTGACCAGGCAGGCTTGGGGCGGAGGTGGAGGACCCAGATGAGGTGGAGGATGCAGAAGCAGTGGCGGAACTTGGACAGACAGAGGATTGACACACAAGTCGTGGGGACGGCAAGACTTGTGCAGCAGACCCTTCACCATCTATCACCATAGTTACCCAGTGCCCAGTCAGCGACATGTAACGTCCCTGTCCATGCTTACTGGTCCAAGTATCGGTGCTGAAATTCACCCGTTCACACACAGAGTTTCTCAAGGAAGCGGTGATATTGTGTGCGACATGCTGGTGTAGCGCGGGCACACCTTTCTTAGAGAAGTAGTGGCGACTAGGCATCTGGTACTGGGGCACAGCGACAGATATAAGGTCTCTAAAATCCTGTGTGTCCACTAGGCGGAAAGGCAGCATTTCTGTAGCCAACAGCTTACAGAGGGATAGAGTCAACCTCTTCGCTTTGTCATGGGTCGAAGGAAGTGGCCTTTTATTTGACCACATCTGAGGGACAGAGATCTGGCTGCTGTGTGTAGACGGTGTTGAGTAGGGTGTCCCTGGAAAAATGCAGCTTTGGGAGGAAAGTGCAGGCGGAGACATGATGTTGCCTTCATCCAAAGTTGGTGCTATCGATGTCTGAGAGAGCTGTACACACTCACTTGTTTCCCCTTCCAAACCAACTGACGACCTACCAAGCAAACTGCCTGTTGCGGTTACAGTGGTGGAAGTTGTGGGTGGAAAAACAGGTGTGACAGCTGTCCCCACAGTCCTAGAAGATGACGAGCGCGCGGATGCCCTGGAAGGGGCAGGCGGTGGATGGTTGGCTCCACTAGGCCGCATTGCAGCACGGTGAGCTTCCCACCAGGCCATATGATATTTATTCATGTGACGATTCATGGAAGAAGTTGTCAAACTGCTGAGGTTTTGACCTCTACTAAGATAACCATGGCAAATGTTACAGATCACATAATTTGGCCGATCTTTTTTTATGTCAAAAAAGGACCAGGCTAGGCAAGGCTTAGAGGCCATGCGACCTGTTGATCCACCCCGAATAATGCTCAGAGGCAGAGTGGTGGCTGAGGATGCAGTTGTAGACGTGCTACCAGTGCTCCGACTGTGTCCAGGAAGGCGCCAGGTTACTTCGACGTCGGTTGCATCCTCCTCCACCGCCTCTATTGACCTCCTCGAGTGTCTGACTGTGGGTTGACAGTAGGTGGGATCTAGAACTTCATCATCAATTGTTGTGTTTGCACTCCCCTCCCCCTCAGACCGAGTTTCTTCTTGCCCTGACCGAATATTTAAGTTGTCATCCCAATCGGGTATCTGCGTCTCATCTTCATCAGTATGTTCCTCATTGCCTATAACCACAGTTGTTGGAAAGGCAGCATTTTGGTAGCCAACAGTTTGCATTTTATGAAAGTCAACCTCCAAGCCATGTCATGCCCTTCTAAAAGCATGTATAACACAGCGAGGGGACTCCAACCACAGTCTCCCTCGTTGCCACTCACTGGGCCACACACACCCCACTTGACTGGCATCGGTTGAGCCCCCTTTTGAAAAAGAAAAAGATGCTTTGCATGAAGCACTCTCAAAAATACGCGTGCCTTTCCCGTCCCCTGGCTGACCCCGGGGAAGAAAAGTCCTCTGAGAGCCATGACTTGTTCATCTTGGTTCTTTTAGAAACACAGCGAGGGGACTCCAACCACAGTCTCCCTCGTTGCCACTCACTGGGCCACACACACCCCACTTGACTGGCATCGGTTGAGCCCCCTTTTGAAAAAGAAAAAGATGCTTTGCATGAAGCACTCTCAAAAATACGCGTGCCTTTCCCGTCCCCTGGCTGACCCCGGGGAAGAAAAGTCCTCTGAGAGCCATGACTTGTTCATCTTGGTTCTTTTAGAAACACAGCGAGGGGACTCCAACCACAGTCTCCCTCGTTGCCACTCACTGGGCCACACACACCCCACTTGACTGGCATCGGTTGAGCCCCCTTTTGAAAAAGAAAAAGATGCTTTGCATGAAGCACTCTCAAAAATACGCGTGCCTTTCCCGTCCCCTGGCTGACCCCGGGGAAGAAAAGTCCTCTGAGAGCCATGACTTGTTCATCTTGGTTCTTTTAGAAACACAGCGAGGGGACTCCAACCACAGTCTCCCTCGTTGCCACTCACTGGGCCACACACACCCCACTTGACTGGCATCGGTTGAGCCCCCTTTTGAAAAAGAAAAAGATGCTTTGCATGAAGCACTCTCAAAAATACGCGTGCCTTTCCCGTCCCCTGGCTGACCCCGGGGAAGAAAAGTCCTCTGAGAGCCATGACTTGTTCATCTTGGTTCTTTTAGAAACACAGCGAGGGGACTCCAACCACAGTCTCCCTCGTTGCCACTCACTGGGCCACACACACCCCACTTGACTGGCATCGGTTGAGCCCCCTTTTGAAAAAGAAAAAGATGCTTTGCATGAAGCACTCTCAAAAATACGCGTGCCTTTCCCGTCCCCTGGCTGACCCCGGGGAAGAAAAGTCCTCTGAGAGCCATGACTTGTTCATCTTGGTTCTTTTAGAAACACAGCGAGGGGACTCCAACCACAGTCTCCCTCGTTGCCACTCACTGGGCCACACACACCCCACTTGACTGGCATCGGTTGAGCCCCCTTTTGAAAAAGAAAAAGATGCTTTGCATGAAGCACTCTCAAAAATACGCGTGCCTTTCCCGTCCCCTGGCTGACCCCGGGGAAGAAAAGTCCTCTGAGAGCCATGACTTGTTCATCTTGGTTCTTTTAGAAACACAGCGAGGGGACTCCAACCACAGTCTCCCTCGTTGCCACTCACTGGGCCACACACACCCCACTTGACTGGCATCGGTTGAGCCCCCTTTTGAAAAAGAAAAAGATGCTTTGCATGAAGCACTCTCAAAAATACGCGTGCCTTTCCCGTCCCCTGGCTGACCCCGGGGAAGAAAAGTCCTCTGAGAGCCATGACTTGTTCATCTTGGTTCTTTTAGAAACACAGCGAGGGGACTCCAACCACAGTCTCCCTCGTTGCCACTCACTGGGCCACACACACCCCACTTGACTGGCATCGGTTGAGCCCCCTTTTGAAAAAGAAAAAGATGCTTTGCATGAAGCACTCTCAAAAATACGCGTGCCTTTCCCGTCCCCTGGCTGACCCCGGGGAAGAAAAGTCCTCTGAGAGCCATGACTTGTTCATCTTGGTTCTTTTAGAAACACAGCGAGGGGACTCCAACCACAGTCTCCCTCGTTGCCACTCACTGGGCCACACACACCCCACTTGACTGGCATCGGTTGAGCCCCCTTTTGAAAAAGAAAAAGATGCTTTGCATGAAGCACTCTCAAAAATACGTGTGCCTTTCCCGTCCCCTGGCTGACCCCGGGGAAGAAAAGTCCTCTGAGAGCCATGACTTGTTCATCTTGGTTCTTTTAGAAACACAGCGAGGGGACTCCAACCACAGTCTCCCTCGTTGCCACTCACTGGGCCACACACACCCCACTTGACTGGCATCGGTTGAGCCCCCTTTTGAAAAAGAAAAAGAAGCTTTGCATGAAGCACTCTCAAAAATACGCGTGCCTTTCCCGTCCCCTGGCTGACCCCGGGGAAGAAAAGTCCTCTGAGAGCCATGACTTGTTCATCTTGGTTCTTTTAGAAACACAGCGAGGGGACTCCAACCACAGTCTCCCTCGTTGCCACTCACTGGGCCACACACACCCCACTTGACTGGCATCGGTTGAGCCCCCTTTTGAAAAAGAAAAAGATGCTTTGCATGAAGCACTCTCAAAAATACGCGTGCCTTTCCCGTCCCCTGGCTGACCCCGGGGAAGAAAAGTCCTCTGAGAGCCATGACTTGTTCATCTTGGTTCTTTTAGAAACACAGCGAGGGGACTCCAACCACAGTCTCCCTCGTTGCCACTCACTGGGCCACACACACCCCACTTGACTGGCATCGGTTGAGCCCCCTTTTGAAAAAGAAAAAGATGCTTTGCATGAAGCACTCTCAAAAATACGCGTGCCTTTCCCGTCCCCTGGCTGACCCCGGGGAAGAAAAGTCCTCTGAGAGCCATGACTTGTTCATCTTGGTTCTTTTAGAAACACAGCGAGGGGACTCCAACCACAGTCTCCCTCGTTGCCACTCACTGGGCCACACACACCCCACTTGACTGGCATCGGTTGAGCCCCCTTTTGAAAAAGAAAAAGATGCTTTGCATGAAGCACTCTCAAAAATACGCGTGCCTTTCCCGTCCCCTGGCTGACCCCGGGGAAGAAAAGTCCTCTGAGAGCCATGACTTGTTCATCTTGGTTCTTTTAGAAACACAGCGAGGGGACTCCAACCACAGTCTCCCTCGTTGCCACTCACTGGGCCACACACACCCCCACTTGACTGGCATCGGTTGAGCCCCCTTTTGAAAAAGAAAAAGATGCTTTGCATGAAGCACTCTCAAAAATACGCGTGCCTTTCCCGTCCCCTGGCTGACCCCGGGGAAGAAAAGTCCTCTGAGAGCCATGACTTGTTCATCTTGGTTCTTTTAGAAACACAGCGAGGGGACTCCAACCACAGTCTCCCTCGTTGCCACTCACTGGGCCACACACACCCCACTTGACTGGCATCGGTTGAGCCCCCTTTTGAAAAAGAAAAAGATGCTTTGCATGAAGCACTCTCAAAAATACGCGTGCCTTTCCCGTCCCCTGGCTGACCCCGGGGAAGAAAAGTCCTCTGAGAGCCATGACTTGTTCATCTTGGTTCTTTTAGAAACACAGCGAGGGGACTCCAACCACAGTCTCCCTCGTTGCCACTCACTGGGCCACACACACCCCACTTGACTGGCATCGGTTGAGCCCCCTTTTGAAAAAGAAAAAGATGCTTTGCATGAAGCACTCTCAAAAATACGCGTGCCTTTCCCGTCCCCTGGCTGACCCCGGGGAAGAAAAGTCCTCTGAGAGCCATGTCCACATTGTCAGTGGACAGACACGTGTGCTTATCTGCCAGCAGACCCACAGCAGCACTGAAGACAGGTTCCGAGAGAACGCTGGCTGCAGGACACGACAAGATCCCCAAGACGTACGTGGCGAGCTCAGGCAATTTATCAAGATTGGAAGCCAAGAATGAGCAGGGCTCAAGTTGCACAATAATGGCATGTTTCCTTGCATATACTCATATATCTGTGTGTCCTCCTCTTTTTCCTTGTCCAGCTCTTTTGTTTTCGCATGAGTATATGTCCTTGTCACTTTCCCATGTGTTGTGAGTTGTTTGTGACCTTTTGGACACCTTTGAGGGTGTTTTCTAGGTGTTTTTCTGTGTTTGTGATTGCCTGCCATTGTTTCCTATGCAGTTCGAGTTCGGTTCGTCGAACGTTCGACGAACCGAACTCGAACGGGAGGTCCGTTCGGCGAACCAACCTCGAGCCGAACCGCGACCGGTTCGCTCATCTCTAATAGTTACTTAGGTTGAAAAAAGACCTAGGTCCATCTAGTTCAACCTTCCTCCACCAGTTCTACATTTAGTCACTAAGTCATTTATAACCAACAATGTTTTGTGTACTGAGGAAATCATCCAGCCCTTTTTTAAAAGCTGTTATAGTATCTGCCATTACTACCTCTTGTGGTAGGGCATTCCACAGTCTGACTGCTCTAACTGTAAAGAACCCTTTCCTATTTAGCTGCCGGAATCGCTTTTCTTCCACTCGCAGTGAGTGCCCCCTGGTCCTTAGTACTGTCTTTGGAAGAAATAAGTCATGTGCCAGTCCTTTATATTGACCACACATGTATTTATACATATAAATGAGATCTCCTCTGAGACGTCTTTTTTCTAAGCTAAACATATCTAACTTTTTCAACCTGTCATCATATGGGAGGCCTTCCATTCCTTGTAATAGTCTAGTTGCCCGCCTTTGAACTGACTCTAACTTCTGAATGTCCTTTTTAAAATGTGGAGCCCAAAACTGGATCCCGTATTCCAGATGTGGCCTTATAAGTGATTTATAGAGGGGTAACAATACGTTGGGATCACGGGATCTAATCTCTCTTTTTATACACCCTAAAATCTTGTTTGCTTTAGCAGCTGCTGCTTGACATTGAGTGCTGCTGCTCAGCTTATTTGTAATGAGAATACCCAAGTCCTTCTCCTGTTCTGTAGTCCCGAGTTTACTTCCATTTAATGTATACGCAGCTATAGGATTACTCCGTCCTAGGTGCATTACTTTACATTTATCAACATTAAATCTCATTTGCCAAGTATCTGCCCATTCTGACATCTTATCCAGATCTTTTTGTAATATTGTACTATCCAGGTCAGTTTTTAATATCCTACATAGTTTGGTGTCATCGGCAAAGACTGACACTGTACTATCAATCCCATCCACAAGGTCATTAATAAAGAGATTAAAAAGAATCGGTCCAAGCACAGATCCCTGCGGCACCCCACTGCTGACTATAGCCCATTTAGAGAATGTACCATCTATGACTACTCTTTGTTTCCTATCTTTTAGCCAATTCCTTACCCAGTTGCATATTGTGTCCCCTAGTCCTTGCTTATGGAGCTTTAGTATAAGGCTATTATGTGGTACAGTATCAAATACCTTTGCAAAGTCCAAATAAATCACATCAGCTGCATTACCAATATCCAGGTTTGAACTTACCCCCTCATAGAACCCCAACAGGTTGGTTAGACACGACTTCTCTTTCATGAATCCATGCTGTTTGTCAGTTATCATATTATTTTCTGCAATATATTTTTGCATGTCATCCCTTAAAATGCCCTCAAAAACTTTGCATACTACTGATGTCAGGCTTACTGGACGGTAGTTGCCTGGATCTACCCTCTTACCTTTCTTAAATATCGGTACCACATCAGCAATCCTCCAATCCTGAGGCACCAACCCTGTTACAAGTGAGTCTAAAAAGATGAGATACAGCAGTCTGTTGATTATGGAGCTCAATTCCCTCAATATTCGTGGATGAATGCCATCTGGCCCTGGGGATTTGTCAATGTTTAATTTACTCAGACGTAGGCGTACTTCATCTTGTGTTAAATTAATTATATCGGGTGGTGAACTTTGATTTTTCACTTGTTGAATGATCCCTGGTACAGTCAGTTCCTTGGTGAATACAGATGAGAAATGCCTATTTAATATCTCAATCTTTTGTTTGTCCTCTATAACTAACTTGTTATAATATTTTAAGGGGCTGATACTATCCTTTGTTTTCCTTTTGGCATTAATGTATTTATAAAAGATTTTGGGATTTATTTTAATGTCATTGGCGATTTTTGTTTCAGTAGCTAATTTTGCTTGTTTGATTTCTTTTTTACATTTCCTATTGATATCTTTATACTTCTGAAATGCTATTTCTGTATTCTCAGCCTTTAAGATTTTAAATGCCCTTTGTTTTTGTTTTATTATACTTTGTACAGTCTTATTTATCCATAGTGGTTTCTTTTTATTCCTGGACATTTTATTACTAGAGGGTATACGTTTTTTACAGGACTCTAGTAGTATATCCTTAAACTTACCCCATTTATGTTCGGTATCCCCAGTTACCATGACTTTGTCCCAATCTACACATTTAAGCTCTTCCCTTAATTTGTTGAAATCAGCTTTCCTAAAATTCCAGGTTTTAGCATTCCCCCTTTAAAATGTTCTATTGAATATTATGTTGAAGCTTACCATATTATGATCGCTGGTGCCCAAGTGCTCCCGGACCTGTAGATCTGAAATTGTATCCGGTCTATTTGACAGGACCAGATCTAGCAAATTATCTCCCCTGGTCGTGGTGGTGGTAAAATTGTGTTGCCGGCCAAGGGTTTGCGGTCAATGCAAGTATATAATCTGGCTCGGCATACCTGTAAAAGTTAAATCCAAAAAAATTGATTTTATTATTATTACTGTAATGGGTGAATTTTAGATTAAATTGATTGCTGTTTAGATAATTCATGAACTCCGGAATTAATGAGATGGGGACCGTTCCAAATAAATAACTGGTCATCGATAAATCTACTGTAACAGTGGATGAAATTACAGTAGGGGTTATCAGTGCAATATAGATGTTTTTTCTCCCAATGAGCCATAACTAAATTTGTGTTTGAAGGCGAAAATTTAGCACCCATAGAGACTCCATGGTACTGTAAATAAAATTGTTTGTTGAACACAAAAAAATTGTGTTCCATCAAAAATTGCACAACCTGAATAATATAATTTTGAAATGCTGAAGAAAAGGAGCTATATTTATTCAAATGAAAAATCAGAGCTTGTATAGCAACAGATAAGGGGATAGTAGTATAAAGCGATATAACATCGCAACTAAGCCAACTAAAATTCGGTTGGCAAATTTTATTGTAAAACTAGTCAAGAGTATCAATATGGTCTTTAATGTACCCTGGAGTTCTATGAGTGAATGGCTGCAGAATTGAGTCCAACCATTCACTCATATGTTCATTAGATGAGCCGATGCCTGAGACTATTGGTCTTATTGGGGGAGGTGATATTCCTTTGTGTGTTTTGGGTAAAGCATGCAGTGTCGGGGTGACAGGGTGCTGTACAGTAAGATAATCTCTTTGTTTTTTAGTGCTATAATTCAAATGCACACCTTCATCAATCAGCCGAGTAATCAATGCAGAAAATTTCTCAGTAGGATCAGAATCCAATTTTTTAAAATAACGCTTGCACAAGATTTTATATTATTCCGGAAGCTGGATTGTTTTTTTCTTCTATAGCATTGAACATCCAATATTCAAATGGTTCTTTAGAGTCCACACAAAGAAAACAGATGCGAGGGCGCCACCCAGCAATCCGACGCCACGGAAAATGCAACAATTATTAACAACAATCCTTAAATGAGTTCCTTAAATCCAGTAGCGTGGCTGAGACAACACAATCCCACGTAGCAGCTGATCATCAATGTCCATACACAGGCCCCAGGACCTAGCCTCAGCAACAGATCCTAGCCCTTCACCGAACAAAGCATCAATCAACTAAACATGTGGCTGATTCTTCCACCTCTCCTTAGATCCACCCACTGGATGGGAAAGGGTTCACACCCACTTTTGAGTATGTAACTTTATATGGAGAACTTTCCAAGAACTACAGGCTGGTATTGGAGGAGTCCCATGCGGAGAAGTACAAAGACACAGTCACCCACTAGATGTTTACCTAGGCCTGATTACATTAAAGTCTAGACACATAAGCCAGGGAGGGACACGCTGTTACAATACTGCTGGAGTCTTGATTACATTATGGTGCAGGCTGGTGGGGACACACTGTTACAGACACTTCCCCCGACAAACCTGGCCTGTGAAATTTTTCATAGTCTACCACACATTCATGCACTTAAATTTATTTCTACACAACTCACATGACAGTCTAATGCGCTCTACACAACTTACATATGCCAACTTGACGTACCCTACACAACACATCAAATTTTAAAATTCATATTTCAGGAAAACACTAGATCATTTCCAATATAGGGTCACCTCAAGAGCTCTGGAAATGCATCATGACTAGAGATGAGCGAACTTGTGGTTCGGTGTTCATACCGAACATACTTTAAAAAAAAGAAAAAAAAAAGTTGGAGTGCTTTACGTATGCAAACCACTTGCATGCTTGGCCCAGTGCGAGCCGCTTGCAGTGTTTGAATGGCTCTCACTGGAGGTAACAACAGCATGATCAGATGTTGTGTGGGGAAAAAAAAAATGGAAAAACCCTGCCCACCCCCCTATGGAAGTGTTCCATTTATGGCTCGCTGCACAGGTGAGAAGACCCGAACTGCCCAATTAGTGACTTCCAATGGGATTTAGGTGTAGTCCGGGTCCCAAACCAAACTTTATCTAAAGTCTGGATGAATCAGCAGATCCGAGCTTCCACGGGTCCGCTCATCTCGTCATGACACCTGTAGACCATTCCATCAAAGTCTGCGCTCAAAAACGTCACTCCTTCCTTTTAGAACTTGGCAGTGTGTTCAAACGGTAGTTTCACACCATATATGAGGTATCCGCATACTCAAAAGAAATTGCAGAAGTTTTGGCGTTTATTTCTCTTGCAACCCTTGTGAAAATGAAATATTTTTGGGCTCAAGCAACATTTTTGTGGGGAAAAAAAAATCCATTTTCATGATTCAATGTTGTAAAATTCTGTAAAGCATCTGGGGGTTCAAAGTGCTCACCACACATCTAGATAAGTTCCTTGAGGGGTCTAGTTTTCAAAATGTGGACATTTGTTTGTAAGTTTCCACTGTTTAGACACATCAGGGGCTTTTCAAATATGCCAAATGCCCATAGACCATTCCATCAAAGTCTGTACTCCAAAACGTCACTCTTACTTCTGGAGCTCGACAGTGTGTCCAAACAGTAGTTTCCCACCACATATGGGGTATCGGCGAACTCAGGTAAAATTGCACAACAAATTGGATTGTGCAATTTTTTCAATTATATTTGTGAAAACAGTAAAAAAAAAAAAAAAAAAAAAAAAGTTTGAACCATAAAAACTTTTTGGTTAGAAAAATTAGATTTTTTTTATTTCCACGGCGTAACGTTCTAAAATTCAGTGAAGCATTCGGGGGTTCAAAGTGCTCACCACACATCTGGATAAGTTCCTTGAAGGGTCTAGTTTCCAAAATGTGGTCACTTGTTGGGAGTTTCCACAGTTTAAGCATATCAGGGCTCTCCAAACAACATGGCATCAGTGAACGATTCTAGCCAATTTTACATTACAAAATTCAAATGACAGCCCTTTTCTTTTTAGCCCTGCCCTGTGCTCAAACAGTAGTTTTCCATCATGTATGGGGTCTCTGTGCACTCAGAAGAAACTGCACAATAAATTTGCGGGTCCATTTTTTCTGTTACGATTGTGGAAATGCTAAATTTGGGGTTAAAGTAATATTTTTGAGGAAAACATTTAAATATTCATTTTTCTTCAATATTTAGTTCATGTAAAGCACCTGAAAGATTCACACTTCTTGATTGTGGTTTTCAGCAGATTGATGGGGTGCAGTTTTTAGAATTGGGTCATATTTGGGTATTTTCTGTCCTATAGGCCTCTTAAAGTCACTTCAAATGTCATGTGGTCCCAAAAAACCAAAAGATTTTGTAAATTTTGTTGAAAAAATGAGAAATTTCTGATAAACTTTTAACCCTTCTAACTTCCTAACAAAAAAAATTTCAAAAATTGCGCTGATGTAAAGTAGACATGTGGGAAGTGTTATTTTAACTATTTTGTGAGACATAACTCTGGTTTAAGGGCATAAAAATTAAAAGTTTGAAAATTGAGCATTACTGCTAAATTTCAGGTTTTTTTCACAAACGCAGAAAATATCATCCTAAATTTATCACTATCATGAAGTACAATATGTCACATGGGTAAACCCGTTTCACTAGAGAATTAAAAAAAAACACTGAATAAAATCTGAATGCAGATAGCGGTGAGCATATTGGTAGAGGACGGTGCTGTTGGCTATCTTGCAATCAGCGTGAGGCACAGCAGACGCTATGGCGTCACATCATTGTGTATGCTGTGCAGGAGCGTTAGTGCACTGGAGGCTGGAGCAGGGCGCCAGGTGTAACGCAAGCAAGGGGAGTATGTGTTTTTGTTTTCTTCATGTGTATAGGATATTTGTATGTATGTAGGAGGCAGTGTGGGGATTCATAATGCATGTACGGGGCTCAGGAATGTACACAGTAGGCTATATGGGGCTTAGAAATTTATATAGGTTATGTGGGGTTCAGAAATGAATAGAGTAGACTATATGGGGCTCATGCTGTATATAGGAGGCCAAGTGGGGCTCATAATGTATTTAGGAAGCTCCATAGCGTGAATGCTGAATATAGGAGGCTATATGAGGGATAATACATGTATATAGGAGGCTATGTGGAAGTTCAAAGTATACAAGAACAAGAGGATAATTTACATAGGAGGCTATGTGATGACTCATGCTGAATTTAGGTTATGTGAGGCTCAATGTATTTTGGAGGCTATATGGGGCCTCATACTGTATATAGGAGGCTATTTGGAGCCTCATACTGTATATAGGAGGCTATCTGGGGCTCAATGTATTTAAGAAGCCATGTGAGGTCTCATGCTGTATTTAGGAGATCATTTGTGTTCTTATATTGTATTTAGGAGACTGTGGGGACTCATACTGTATATATTAGGTCTTCCAAGAAGAAGAAAGGACTGGACGGTGTTTGGATGGAAGGAGGCATCAAAAAAAGGGTGGATGCATCGAAAAGAAAGAAATCGTACAAGCATGAATCTTCACAGTGCCAAATAACAAGGCCATCATGGGGGCCAAATTTTCTCCTACATTGGCTGTCACATCTATGACTTGGTGGGAGAACTATATTTATACTGACCTAAATCCTTTTCAATGAAACCGTTATCTGTATATACGATAGATAGCTGATGGCTTTATTATTTGGCCCGCCCTGCCCCCTGGATGACGCAGCGCTGACTGATCTCAGTTGCTCTCGGATTTGGGGCATGCGCCGCACACCCACGCCACATAGTCTGTCAAATGCCTCCTCATTGGCTGGCTGCCATATATAATGGTACCATCTGCTTGTCTGGTGCCACGCTTCCTGACGCAGGCCACACGTTGAAGCATGCACAGGGACCTGGAGCCAGCACCAACAGGAGAAGATGTTATTAGGTATTACCCTTATTAATTACAGCAACTCAGGTACTTTGGTAACATGCACTAATTGCACTATCCACTTTCTTATGCACGTTCACATTCAGTTTCCAAATGATTATTGATCCTCACATATATGTGCCTTGTTGCATGGCCATTGCACCATGAGATAGTATGTGCAGATTACCTTCCTATCCGTTCATCTCCCCCTGCCGTGCTGCTTTATCTCTATCACATGTATTTTAGTAAAACTTGAATAAAATTTCATATTTTCCTATATGGCTATATATTTTTGTTCTTGTGTGAGTTCTCTCTAAGCTAAATCCATTACAGATCAGAAAGCTGGCAGCGATTACCTCAGTAACGAACATGAAAATAAAGATCAGAAAAAGCATGAAAGCCAACATAAGCTTGCCTTTTCTACAAATGTTCAGTAACCTAATTCACTAAATAGTTGGCATTATCAAGGAGTATTTGCGTGTTTTTTATACAGATCGCAAACTCAGATATTTTTGAACCTGGTCTGAGCTTTGTGTCATGGGTATCCGTATTGGTAGTTTAATTTCACCATCTGTCCATTCCAACAATCAGGATTCAATTCACATAGTAATTAGCAATCTAACTGGTTCTGTTAAATGTGGCCAAAGGCAGTGTGGCTTATGACCAATCGTGCGACTCCAAGACTGTTGTAGCTTGTGCTAATGCAAGATCATTCACCATTAACTCTTTCACTAATTGTGTCATTATGCATGCAGAATATATTATCACTTGTTCTAACTGTGGGGTGTACTCCTCATGCTCTGAGAACCAGAATTTCTGAACATATCTAGGATATCCAGAAAACGACCACATGGAGTCTCTCAGCAGCATCTCAACAGTTTTGAATATACATAATGGAAATCTGCAAAGCTTTTAAATGGCTGCAGTGGAAAGAAAAATGCCACCCAAAAGGAGGTGGAGATAGAGAACATGTAATGCACTAAAAAGGAAGCACATTGAATCCTCAATTTAAAGACAATAAACCCCCGATGGTATTAACATCAGGATGGATTTATTGTATATCTATTAATGGTCGGCCCAATTGCTATTGCAACTGTCATTCTCTGTTCAGGTTTTATCATCTGTTGCCTATTTTAATTTGAATCCTTTTTCCTGTGATTATGTTATGACTAGAAATAGGCTCGATGCTATCGCATCGGGAGTGCGGTGAAGTGAGACATCTGTCTATGCTTAGTGGTGCCAACAGGAGCAGTGGACATGTGTCCCACCGTTTGCGCTTTCCAATATATCTGTTGTATGTCATCCCTCTGATTTGTGTATTTCAGGTGTTGCGTCATTTGACCTCTTTCACCCCTGTGCACTGTCTCTTCCTTGTTGTGTGCTGTATATTGGTATCTGGTGTTGTTTCTTGAGCTTTGTTCACTATGTAGAGTCTCCTCTGTTTGCTGTGTGTGTGTGTTTACACTATATGGTCTCTTGTAAGCTGTTGTGAGGTGGTACATTGGCATACCTCCCAACCGTCCCGGATACAGCGGGACTGTACCGGATTTCAGCGGGTGTCCCGGTGTCACGATCGTGAGGCTTTTTGTCCCGCCCATGGCTCCGTCCACCCGCTCTCTCCCCGTCTGACTTTCTCCCCCTCCTAATGCACATGAGCAGAGCCGAGCGCTGCTTCACTGCTCTGGCTCTGTGCTGCCGCTGTTATGGGTGGGCGGCAGCAGCACTCTGGCTGCCGGCACTTTAAATCTGCAGCTCAGCGTGCACTCACTGCTCACTGCTGGGCTGTTTGTGTACGGAAGTGCATCTGTGGGCGGAGCTACCGAGCAACATGCTGAGCTCTGTCCACAGATAAAGAGACTTCAGGAAGAGGAGCTGAACACCAAGGAATGCTGTATGTGACCCCCCCCACCAACCCAAAGCTGTATGCCCCAACCCCCTCCTCACCAGAGCTATATGCCTCCAGCCACCCCCCCTCACCACATCTGTATGGCCCCCTCACCAAATTTGTATGCCCCCTCACCAGATCTATATGCACCCCAGCTCTGTATGCCTCCAGCCCCCTCCCACCAGATATGTATGCCCCAGCAGCCCTCTCCTCACCAGAGCTATATGCCTCCAGCCACCCCCCTCACCAGATTTGTAGGTCCCCCAGCCCCCACACCAGATTTGTATACCCCTCAGCCACCCCACCAGATCTATATACACCCCAGCACTCCCCAGCTCTGTATGCCTCCAGCCCCCCCTCACCAGATATGTAAGCCCCAGCAGCCCTCTCCTCCCCAGAGCTATATGCCTCCAGCCATCCCCCTCACCAGATTTGCATGTCCCCCAGCCCCCACACCAGATTTGTATACCCCTCAGCCACCCTACCAGATCTATATACCCCCCAGCACTCCCCAGCTCTGTATGCCTCCAGCCCCCCCTCACCAGATATGTATGCCCCAGCAGCCCTCTCCTCCCCAGAGCTATATGCCTCCAGCCACCCCCCCTCACCAGATTTGTATGTCCCCCAGCCCCCACGCCAGATTTGTATACCCCTCAGCCACCCCACCAGATCTATATACCCCCCAGCACTCCCCAGCTCTGTATGTCTCCAGCCCCCCCCTCACCAGATATGTATGCCCCAGCAGCCCTCTCCTCCCCAGAGCTATATGCCTCCAGCCACCCCCCTCACCAGATCTGTGTGCCCCCCCCAGCCCCAACATCAGATTTGTATGCCCCCAGCCTCCCCATCGGAGCTGTATGTGCCCCCAGAGCTGTATAAGCCCCAACACCAGAGCTATATGCCCCTTAGTAATATCTATTCTACCAGTAATTTGTATGCCTCACAGTAAAGTGTATTTCCCCCAGTAATGTGTATACCCCTTAGTAACGTGTATGCCCCTCAGTGAAAAACACAGACGTTCTTCCTTCACTGACATGTTAAACACGCATATGTCCCTTCATACGCCGTGATTCACGGCACACAGTGGTTGTCCATGTGCAATCCATGATACGTGATCCGTACTCAGTGATTGCACATGGACATATACTCACCTGCCCCCGCTCCTGCTCTCCGTGGTGCTGAAGAATCCTACGATTCAGCATCCAGCCACCGCTCTCTCACCTCTGCAGCTGCTTCCGGGTCGGCTCTGGCTGCATAAATGAATATGCATGCCATAATGAACCGGCCAGGAAGAAGCAGAGAGCAGCTGCCGAACTCAGCATCGCTGGAGAAGGTGAGTTGAAAAAGATTTTTATTTTAAATGTCTGTGTTTTTCTGGTACGTGTTTCACGGATCACACCATAGTGTGGTCCTGGGACATCAGTGATGCCAGAAAAAAACCAGACATGTTTCTGTGCGGCAATCATGGATACGCCGCCGCATGTACACCGCACGGAGGCACGGTCAGTGAAAAATCACTGATGTGTGTGCAGATCCATTGATTATAATGGGTCTGCATAGGTAGGTGATTCTGGTACGTATAAAAACTAGCACATACGTACCAGAATCACTGACATCTGAAACAGGCCTAATATGTATGGCCCTCAAGTACTGTCTATGCCCCCAGCCCCTCCTGTGCTGTATATACTGTAGCCCCCAGCCCCTCCTGTGCTGTATATACTGTAGCCCCCAGCCCCTCCTGTGCTGTATATACTGTAGCCCCCAGCCCCTCCTGTGCTGTATATACTGTAGCCCCCAGCCCCTCCTGTGCTGTATATACTGTAGCCCCCAGCCCCTCCTGTGCTGTATATACTGTAGCCCCCAGCCCCTCCTGTGGTGTATATACTGTAGCCCCCAGCCCCTCCTGTGCTGTATATACTGTAGCCCCCTATACTGTAGCCCCCAGCCCCTCCTGTGCTGTAATTGTAGCCCCCAGCCCCTCCTGTGCTGTATATACTGCATATATACAGTGTGTATATATATATATAGATATATATATATATAGATATAGATATATATATATATATAGATATATATATATATTACAGTTAGGTCCAGAAATATTTGGACAGTGACACAATTTTCGCGAGTTAAGCTCTGCATGCCACCACATTGGATTTGAAATGAAACCTCTACAACAGAATTCAAGTGCAGATTGTAACGTTTAATTTGAAGGTTTGAACAAAAATATCTGATAGAAATTGTAGGAATTGTACACATTTCTTTACAAACACTCCACATTTTAGGAGGTCAAACGTAATTGGACAAATAAACCAAACCCAAACAAAATATTTGTATTTTCAATATTTTGTTGCGAATCCTTTGGAGGCAATCACTGCCTTAAGTCTGGAACCCATGGACATCACCAAACGCTGGGTTTCCTCCTTCTTAATGCTTTGCCAGGCCTTTACAGCCGCAGCCTTCAGGTCTTGCTTGTTTGTGGGTCTTTCCGTCTTAAGTCTGGATTTGAGCAAGTGAAATGCATGCTCAATTGGGTTAAGATCTGGTGATTGACTTGGCCATTGCAGAATGTTCCACTTTTTTGCACTCATGAACTCCTGGGTAGCTTTGGCTGTATGCTTGGGGTCATTGTCCATCTGTACTATGAAGCGCCGTCCGATCAACTTTGCGGCATTTGGCTGAATCTGGGCTGAAAGTATATCCCGGTACACTTCAGAATTCATCCGGCTACTCTTGTCTGCTGTTATGTCATCAATAAACACAAGTGACCCAGTGCCATTGAAAGCCATGCATGCCCATGCCATCACGTGGCCTCCATCATGTTTTACAGAGGATGTGGTGTGCCTTGGATCATGTGCCGTTCCCTTTCTTCTCCAAACTTTTTTCTTCCCATCATTCTGGTACAGGTTGATCTTTGTCTCATCTGTCCATAGAATACTTTTCCAGAACTGAGCTGGCTTCATGAGGTGTTTTTCAGCAAATTTAACTCTGGCCTGTCTATTTTTGGAATTGATGAATGGTTTGCATCTAGATGTGAACCCTTTGTATTTACTTTCATGGAGTCTTCTCTTTACTGTTGACTTAGAGACAGATACACCTACTTCACTGAGAGTGTTCTGGACTTCAGTTGATGTTGTGAACGGGTTCTTCTTCACCAAAGAAAGTATGCGGCGATCATCCACCACTGTTGTCATCCGTGGACGCCCAGGCCTTTTTGAGTTCCCAAGCTCACCAGTCAATTCCTTTTTTCTCAGAATGTACCCGACTGTTGATTTTGCTACTCTAAGCATGTCTGCTATCTCTCTGATGGATTTTTTCTTTTTTTTTTCAGCCTCAGGATGTTCTGCTTCACCTCAATTGAGAGTTCCTTAGATCGCATGTTGTCTGGTCACAGCAACAGCTTCCAAATGCAAAACCACACACCTGTAATCAACCCCAGACCTTTTAACTACTTCATTGATTACAGGTTAACGAGGGAGACGCCTTCAGAGTTAATTGCAGCCCTTAGAGTCCCTTGTCCAATTACTTTTGGTCCCTTGAAAAAGAGGAGACTATGCATTACAGAGCTATGATTCCTAAACCCTTTCTCCGATTTGGATGTGAAAACTCTCATATTGCAGCTGGGAGTGTGCACTTTCAGCCCATATTATATATATAATTGTATTTCTGAACATGTTTTTGTAAACAGCTAAAATAACAAAACTTGTGTCACTGTCCAAATATTTCTGGACCTAACTGTATATATATATATATATATATATATATATATATATTAGTATATAAAACCCCCATCCTCCCTTGTGATACATACACAGCGGTGTCAGTGTGCACTGTGCGTGGCTAAGGCTGTTAAAGTGTTGCCAAGTGATCACATGCGAGGAGGAGCTGGATAGAGACAAGCAGGGTAGGTGAGTGCGGCTGCTGCCGGCTTCCCCATATTATTACCTCCAATGTGTGTATATGTATGATGTATATATCTATGTATGTCAGTGCAGATGACTGTGTATAGATTTGTCTGTTTATATGTATTTTAGGGAATTTGTCTTCAAATATGTATCGTATATGTGCGTATGCCTGTGCCCACGATCAGGACTCACTGTGCCCTTGAGGCAGCGCGTCCTGATCTGCGGGGCTGCACGTCTCCTCCGCAGGAGAACGCAGCTGCCTGTGCCCATGATCAGGACTCACTGTGTCATGGAGGCAGCGGGTCCTGACCTGCAGGGCTGCACGTCTCCTCCCCAGGAGAATGCAGCTGCCTGTGCCCACGATCAGGACTCACTGTGTCCTGGAGGCAGCAGGTCCTGACCTGCGGGGCTGCACGTCTCCTCCCCAGGAGAATGCAGCTGCCTGTGCCCACGATCAGGACTCACAGTGTCCTGGAGGCAGCGGGTCCTGACCTGCGGGGCTGCACGTCTCCTCCCCAGGAGAATGCAGCTGCCTGTGCCCACGATCAGGACTCACTGTGTCCTGGAGGCAGCGGGTCCTGACCTGCGGGGCTGCACGTCTCCTCCGCAGGAGAACACAGCTGCCTGTGCCCACGATCAGGGTTCAGTGCGCTGCGGTCTGCTGCTGTGTTCTCCCTACGGAGGACGCATGCAACTGCAGCAAACAATTGATATGCTGCAGTCTGGAAAGACGCTCCGCAGGTCAGTGTTTGCTGCAGAAAAAACAAGCACAGTGGGCACGGGATTTCTAGAAATCCCTCCACTGTGCTTGTACTGTACAATGTGGCGTTTTAGACACAGCAAAAACACGCTACATCCAAAATGCTGCAAATACTGATCGTGGGCACGCAGCCTTAAACAATGTGATCAGCAGTGCTGAAAAGGACTGGATGTGGGCGTGACAGATTGCAAAATAGGTGTGGTTAGGGGGCGTGGCTTAAAATTGCCATGGCGCGCGTAGCGCCCCGCATGCTTTGTCCCTCTTTCTCATCTTTAAATGTTGGGAGGTATGCATTGGAGGTGGTACATTGGAGGTGGTACATTGTTTTGTGCAGTTTCATGTGTGCGTGATTGTCCGTTCCCAAAGTGACTCCTGAGTGAAACGTCTATATTTATATACATTGTTTTTGTCCAGACGATGGCGTTATTGCTCAGGAGTCTCATTACTGCGGAGTTGTTGT